>NC_067493.1:14987337-15287337 GCF_947179515.1 Apodemus sylvaticus | reverse complement strand
ACGGCTGCTTTTTCTTAGCAGACTAGAAAAAGTGGGACCTAACTGTCTGGTTTGAGTTTCTTCCTCTCGCCTCGCTCTCCTCCCGAGGAGCGCCATTTTTGACGTTGTTTACGCATCGGTTTTCACCTGTCAGGCCTCAGCGTCCTTCACTCCCCCATTCATCCGCAGCTCAGGTTCAGCAACACCCGTTCAAATCTCAAAACGTTCTCCTTTAGAAAGCTTCCGATGCTGCCCAACAAACGTATGCTTTAATAATAAAAATAAAAAAATATATTTTTGAATGTATGAGTCTGTATGTGTGTCAGAGTAAGTTCACGTGTACCAGGTGGGCGCTGGCACCCGTGGGCACCAGAAGCTATCAGATCCTTTGGACCTGGGTGTTCCAGGCAGCTGTGATTGACTGTATAGGTGCTGGGAACCGAGCCCTATTCCTCTGTGAGCATGGTAAGCATTTTTTAACTGCTAAAGCAGGTTTCCTAGTCTTGAAAAAGCACCCCCACCCCTCCCACATCACCCCTCCCCCCCCCACGCTGTTTTGGATACAGGCGCTCACTGTGTAGCCCAGGCTAGCCTTAAACCTACCAATGTCCCGATTCTGCCTTCTGTACACTGGGCTGAGGGTCTTTTCGCAAGCATTCTTAAGCATTTCACGTGCCTGCTGAAGATTCTTGGTTATACTGGATTGTTTCTCAAAGACAAATGTGCATATTCCATATCCTCTTCCCACACTCTAAGATGGCACACCCAGGCTCTTCCTCATGTTGACAACTGGAATATTTGTGTCTATAAGAGATTTTCCAGGTCCTTTGCACTAATCCCCCATTCCAGGGATTTACACATGCTTTTTAATTTGAATTATCCCCTCCTCGCAGACACTTCTCAAAATTAATTAGGACTCCCAAATTACCAAATAAACTAAACTAAAATAAGTCTGTGATGCTGTGTTTCTTAGCAGAGACGGAGCAGGCTGGGACACCCTGTGTCATTTTGTGTAAAATGGGGGCTCTGCTATCACACCAGTGTCACAGATTTGGTGTGTTACTTACACAGGACAGGGATAGCCTCTAGAGTGCCAACCCTTGCACACACTGTTCAGTGCACACTTGGTGTGGCTGGGAACCAGCTCTCTGAGGGGGAATCAACCCCAATTTGTCTGCCTATGTTTGTGGCATTAAATATTCTTGGTGTTTCTTTTCCAGTTGCAGCGACGGAATCCCTGACAAATGCAGCTTAAGAAAGTTTCTCTTGGCTCCCAGTTCAGAAGGTTCAGTTCATGATGGCGGCGGAAGCATGGCACTAACTGGAAAGTGACAGAATAAAAGGTCGATGTTCGCCAGGCTTTCTTAGTCAGACTAGACCATGCAATGGTGTCTCTAGTTCAGAATGGGTGAAACCTTGCTGAAAACTCTCTAGAAACAACCGCCCAGACACACCCACAGGTGTGTCTCCTAGGTATTTCTAATGCCGGTCAAGTTGGTAAGGAAGATTAACAACCACATCTTCGTGGTTGATTTCAAATCGTGTACTTGGATACCTCCTGGTCATTCTTGGCACAGCCTAGCTTCAGCAGCACACAGGCTAGTGCCTACACCTTAGATGCTGAGCTCATTTAGGTTAAAGTCACTGTAAACAAGCATAATAGAACAAGTCAACCATCGTTAATGCCACAAATTGAAGACCATCGTGGTTTGCCAAGTATGGACACCATGAAATTAGAAAAAATATGGCTACCTATTTTTTTTTTTAAAAAACATTCATATCTTTCTATTTTCATCAGCTAAGCCAAATGATTGTGTGACATTGTGACCATCCAGTTAGAGCCAAGTGCTAACAGAACCCTTTTCCTAGATAAGTACTTTTTAAAAAAGTACTAGCGATTGTTACTATAGCTAGTGTTTAATGAATGATATTCTGCTCTTCCTGATTATTGTTCTCCATGTTAGACCTTAGGAAAGTGAAACCCGGGCTCTCAGAAAGCAGAGGGAGGCACAAGAAGGCACCAGTAGGTGGCCTGCGGTCAGCCACCAAAGGTCAGCAGTTCTGTCTTCCCGGGAGCTGTCTTCAGCAAGACATGTTTTAAACCTAGTCTACCTGTGGGTTTAGCTAGTTGGATTTATCACATTGTGACTCTATTCTGTTCCCACTGTTGACTTTATAGCAGGGAGCCTTCTTGACAAATTCTGCTCATTAAAAGAGGAAGCGGGTTCATTTCTATTAGTGGTTCAGATATTCATCTCACCATCTGATTTTAATTTAGACTTTTCCCCTGTATGGTAATTTCAGGTTCCCGTGTAGTGGATGTATAGCGGAAGAGAACATTTTCTCCTTGAAGGTCAAAGGAAACAGAAGAATAATCCTCATGCAAAGGCCCTTGCTTCCCTTCGGTCCACACGGTGCTTTGTCACTGACCCCCCCCCCCCAAACAAGGATTTTCTTATTACCTTGGCTATCCTGCAAACAGAGTTTCACCACCACCACCCCTAAAGCTGCAGTACAATGAGACAATAGAAACTCATATTAAGACCCTATTAGGTTCACTATGGTGTGAGTTTAAGAGATGAATCTGATTTTTAAGTGAATTATAATGTAAAGAGAGACAGAGGAATGAGGGCTGAAAATAATGTTTGTGACAAACCAAAAACTTGAGTTTGGGTGGCATCGATTCTTCCAAGGAAACACTGGCAAGAACACTGCATTGAATTTCATTTCATTTTTATTGGCCTCTAAAGGGGTGGAATCATGTGTTGACTGCTTAATTCACATGGGGATCCTCTGAAGGGCTTGGGAAGGACGAGGCATCTGGAAGCCTATGGGAGGGTCCTACCTGTCTTTGTATGAAATGCACCTCTAAATTTCCTTGTGAGGGTACACCAGTGAAAGCATTTTCATAACCACTCAATCTTGACTGTACCCATTAAAAAATGTAACCGTGGTTCTTCAACAATGCGTAGGTTAGTTTTGGTTTTGTCTGTCACATTGACACAAGGTAGGGAAGACATCTGGGACACATCTGGGAAGAGGGAACCTCAACTCTTTCCATCAGATTGGCCTCTAGTCAATTCTGTGGGGTGTTGTCTTTTTGATTAATGATTGATGGGGGGGCTGGGCTCATTGGGGGTGGTAGCACCCCTAGGCTGATAGTCCTGAGCCTTTAAGAAAGTAGGCTGAGGAAACCCATGGACAGCAAGGCAGTAAGCAGCATTCCTTCATGGCTTCTGCTTCAGTTCCTGCCTCCAGGTTCCTGCCCTGAGTTCCTACTCTGACTCCCCTTCCTGATAGACCTATCACAGGGTGTGTCCACCAAGTAAACCCTTCCTCCCCAGGTCATTTTGGCATTCATCACAGCAAGAGAAAGCAAACCAGGACACATTGCTTTGAAAGCTTGATTTGACCTGTAACCTTTCAGCATCTGGATCCCACAAGCAAACAGAAGTTTTAAAATGGTCTGGATGTATTTCCATGAAATTTCAAATCACTCAAGCAATGTAAAATGTCTACACTCAGATGCTTAGTTGTCACCCATGGCATCCACCCATAAAGGATGAGCAGAATCCTGAGATTATTTCCCTCGATAATGAAGAAAAAGATGCAAATATCACCTAAATATATTAATTATGTCTCAGCTTTAAACATATTTTCATGATTTTTGTATGTATGAGTATTTTGCCGTGTATATTTTCTCCTAGATTGAAACATTCTACCCTTCAGGGAAGCTCCTTAAGCAGGAAGGTAAACAATTCATAACAACTTCAGGAAATTCCTGAAACTGACCAGATTCACTAGGCCCCTCCCTCCAGGAGTAAGCAATAAGAACTGAGAGTCCCCTCAGGCTGAAAGAGCTAAGCAGTCAAGAACACTCTGAGACTTGCCGAGCTGCCTGGAAGAAGAGGTTTAGACCAGGATCACTTGGAAAGGATGTTCTTCAACCTGTTGAGCTGCCTGCAGGCCCTGCCGTATGCTCCAGGTTTCCCAGCTTGGTGAGCTGTCACCCATGCTGGGGTGGGCTTTGATGATACAGCTGTTATTGAGCCATTTATGGTCTTGTAAGTGACCCTTAACACATACCTCTGTAGGTAGCCATGATAAAATTCATTGGTTTAGGAAGTTGGACTTGGGTGGCATCTATACTTTGGTCTGTCATGGACTTAGTAGATGTGTTATGTCTCCCCAGGGAGAAGTTTTGTCACACAACATAGCTGCAAGTATGCCTATTCACCCTTTGTGTGTGATGCCAACAGAGGAGACCAGAACAGAGACCAGATCAGATATAATGCCATTAGGTCCTCAGAACTGGAGTTACAGATGGCTGTGGGCCACCATGTGGGTACTGGGAACCAAACCTGGGTTCTGTACAAGAGCAGCCGGTGCTTTTAATCGCTGAACCATCTCTCCAGCCTCACTTCTCAACTTTTATAGGTCATCTATCAAATGTGTATTTCATAGTTACAATCTATAAATGTGGCAATTCTGTTATCGAATATAACCTCAAGTTGATGAAACAAGCAGCAGAAGTTTAATCTCGACCTTTAAAGTTACAAAGACAATACATGATAGCACTGAAATAGCAGTCAACACTGGAAAGGACCGGAATGAACAGACAGAAGCTTGCGTAATTTATGGTATTACTTGGGAAATGATTCCATCCTGGGTTCTTGTGAATAAAAGAATTCTAAAAGGACTTAGAAGGAAGCCAAAGGATGATTTGTTAGCATCTGAGAGAAGAAACAGGACCGGAAAGCTGTAAATCTCTGTAGTGGCCAGGAAGAGAGGAAAATGAATATGGAGAAGATGTCTGTGTGTGATTCTCCATTTTGAAAATCCAGTAGCTCTGTACCTCAGCTTGTGCCCTTTAACTCTGAACCAATGCTAAACATGGATTGATGATACGTGTCCTGTTCTGGCAGTCTTTGTGTTTTCATAGCTTAGACGGCTGGCGTGGGATCAACACAGCATCCCATTTATGTTCATTTGATACAAGAGAAATGCCTACCAGGTTTTCAAACATTGACAAGAAATTCATTCATTCATTCATTCATTGCTTTGCGCCTGGAAACCTTGAGAGTTTATACAGGCAGAAGCCGGACTCCGGAGAATTTACTTTTCTTGGTCTTGACTCTCCAATCCACTCACTGACTCCAGCTCTCTCCCTCAACCGGGCCCATTATTGACATTTCCCTTTGCTTTGCCTCGGGGAACTGTCCCACCATGGTGACTGACTGACATAAGACAACTTCTGGATCTATCCTAATTCAAGGACGTCACAGTGCATTTGACGTCTTACTAAAAGTATACAGTGTCCTCTTCTTACTGGTCTTGTTGCTTTTCCAGTCCAGAAGGTCCTGTGTTGTGTAACAACAACTGCATCTCAATAGTTGAACCAGAGCTATGTAGTAAATTCCAGCCTGGCCAGAGCTTCAACATGAGACCTTGTCTCAGATACAATGAATAAATAAATACCACTTGTTCTAGATTCTCCACTGCCCTGCAGTGGAGAAAGGAATTGATGACTTTTAGTGCTATACCCATCCTTCTAAGTTGTGATTCATATTATCAGAGTGATATGTAATCACTTTTTTAAATTACTTTTTAAAAATTTTAAATTTTAAAATTTTAAAAATGATTTTCCTTCCATCACAACCATCTCGTGTGATCTCTCCTATGAAGCCATTTCAATATACCTAGGTGCTGTAGGTATTAAGTTTCAGTTTCCATATGATTCTACAATCACTTTCATAAACTATTTGGCAGAATTTCCCAACAATTGTAAATATCATTTCAAATGTAATGTTATGAGCCACTGTATTAGCTACACATCCATTGATGTGTTTCTTCATACAACATAAAAAGATGATAAACAAGAATGCTTTGTCCTTTATTTATAAAATGTTTATAAATTGAATAAAATATATATAAATAATATAAAGGCAACAGTATCCTTGCTCTTCCCCCAGAAGGATCAAGGAATGCATAAACATAGACCATAGAGATCTCCATTCAGGTCGACAGTAACTGGTAATTGGTAATGCCTGCCAAGTACACAATACTTTTCAATAAACATATTTTTTATATAACAGATATTAACTCCTACTTGTGAAATTTATAGCCAAAGTTTTTACTATCAGGGCCAACACTAACCATTTAGAGAATGTTCATTTCATTTTTATTAAAGTCCAAAGAAATCTTTGAGAGCAGAACTATCAGTAATTGTTCCTTATAAATTCCACAGAAGCAAATAGCCTACCTTGGACATGTTTATCACAGACTTACCCATTCTAGGAAAACACTAAAAATGAGTCAACTGTCTATCGACAGGAGGTAGATTAAACATTGTGGTGTGCTCACTTATTGGAACAACAAATGGTATATGCAGAAAAGTGGAAAAATCTCCATAGTATTACATAGTGGGGAAGGATGCAGAGTCCATTTACATGAATTTGAAGAAGAGGCAAAGAGATGTGTGCATAGAGAGGGTGGAAAGTTGCCTTGTCATGAGGAAGACTAGCTGGAAGGAAACCCAAGAAAACTTTATGGGCAAATGCAAAGTTCCGAGACTTGATTTTGGCTGTCATAGATGCTTGTCAAACTTCATTCAATTGGGCATTTAAGAGCTGTGCATTGTATCTATGTTACACCAGCATGGCAAAGGGAGCAACAGCTGAGCACACAAAACAGGGAAAATCTATGTCAGAGATGCAACTTTTGGCCACCCTGGGCATGTCCTAACCTTTATGAAATTGTTTTCCCAAAGTATAATTTGGCTTTGACATCACAGAGTTCATGAGGCCTTAGATGCTATCTTGCTGTCCTTGAGAAAGAGAATAGTTCATCATGAGGTTGTGTGAAAGAGACTGGCCGGCTCCCACCCATACCTGGTTGTCATTGAGAAGATCACCACTGGTTTACCATGGATGCTGGTGAGCAAACATTGCCAGAAAAGACCAAGGTTCAGTCCAAGGAGGAGAATCACATTGCACAGACAATTAGGAAGGACATTCCATGATTGGCCATAGCTCCTCATTCAGCTGAATATAATAAACTCCCTGAGTTTCTCACAAAGACTCAGGCTTCGGGTGAGCCTCCACCAGAGTGCATGGACAACCTGATTCCAGCTTTTCTGTATGTGTGTCTGTTAGCGTTCTGTTTCTTCATTCTATATAGTCCTAGTCAGGTCAATCCCAAAACCATGTGGGTCAGGGCAGGAAGGCATGTTCAAGTAACCACAGGAGGAGCAAATCAAGCTGGGCTGTGTACTGGCTGGTTGTGTGTGTCAACTTGACACAAGCTGGAGTGATCACAGAGAAAAGAGCTCCAATTGAGAAAATGCCTCCATGAGATTGAGCTGTGGGGCATTTACTCAATTAGTGATCGAGGTAGGAGGGCCCCTTGTGGGTGGTGCCATCCCTGAGCTGATAGTCTTGGGTTCTATAAGAGAGCAGGCTGAGCAAGCCAGGGGAAGCAAGCCAGTAAGAAACATCCCTCCATGGCCTCTGCATCAGCTCCTGCTTCCTGACCTGCTTGAGTTCCAGTCCTGACCTCCTTTAGTGGTGAACAGCAATGTGGAAGTGTAAGCTGAATAAACCTTTCCTCCCCAATTTGCTTCTTGGTCATGATGTTTGTGCAGGAATAGAAACCCTGACTAAGAGAGCCTAGGTGGGTATCAAAATCAGTAAGCAACAACAGAAGGTCCTGGAAGTTCCCATTGGAGAGGGTGACTGTAGCTTACCCTCCAAGATTACAGAAAGCCAGGCGAATACTCAGTAGGACAAAAATGTATATCTGAAGAACAATGAAAGTCTGAAAACAATGGAAAACCAAAGTGCTGGGACAGATTCATAGGGAAATTTGAGGTCGGGAGAGATGGGCAACTGCAGGGCTAACTTTTCACATACCTTGTTTCTATTTGAAAAGATTAAGTGGTCAAGTAGGTAGAGACTTTACTGTCTCAGATTCCTACTGTAGGCATGTTATTGTGAACTGTGTAATGTTTACCCTGTGTTACTCAGATGCTGATTTCTCTGTCCTCATATCTTGTTGCAATCCAGACATGGCATTGTAATGCTTATGTCAAGAATCCTGTGACTCAAGTTTGTGTAAACAATGCTCATCATTTATTCTCTGCCCTGTCAATAAAAGCTGATCTGCAAATGGCTGGGCAGAAGAGAGAATAGGGCGGGATTTCTGCCAGTCTGGGGAGGGGGAAAGAGAGAAGAGTAAGGGGGAATTCAGCCATGAAGAGGGCAAGAAGAGGAATCATAGGAGAACACATCTGAAGCCCAGAGAGCGAGACCAATACTAAACTGTAAGTATCTCAGGGATTTTGACTACGAGGTAGCCAGATTAGTTTAGAGGTTTAAAATAGATTAATAAATGCCCAGTTATTGTTCAGAAAAGCTTGATTAAATCAATCTTGTCTCTCTGTGTCATTATTGGGGAACTAGCTAGGATAAAGAAAAGCAGGCACTATATTAATTTACTGCATACATTTATATCAATAATAACTATTAAATTGTATGAGCCAAATTCAGCAAGACCAGAAAGGAAAAATCATATGAAGTTAAGAAAGAGCTATTAACTAAGCTGTTAACACTAAGGGGGACATAGTGGCATTCACACATGATGTTAGGGAAACCAAGATCCATGCTACACTGTGGACAAGCTGCTGTAGTGTTGCTATGTAGCCCACAGTTTTGTGTTAGAGACATTCTTCAGTGCAAGTGTCAAGAAATGGGGCCTTTGGGGAACTGTTGAGAGCCAGAAGAGAAATCCAGAAGCAGGGTTGGATATAGATGGTTCAGCAGTAAAATGGCAGCCCTTGAAGAGGCCTTGGGTTCAATTCCCAGCAGCCACACAGCTGCTCACTACTGTTCTTAACTCCAGTTCCAGGAGATCAAACAACTTTGGCATCCAAAGATGGTTCATGAGTGTGCTCCATGCTCCATATGTGTAAGCAAATTATTCATACATATAAAACCAGGAAAAGTGAACAGATCCACTTTCAAGGACCAATCATTGAGGATAGGTGGCAATGACCAATAAGACGGTTTCTTTGATGTCACTGATAGTCAAGACATCCAAGATAGACTCTCTGGGTTTAGATTATGAATGTGCTCAAAGAGAACCAGATATAGGAATCAAAATGTGTGTCCGTATTTGCTCTTCTGATTGTCATGTCAGTTAGCTTATTTATATTGGAACTGTACAGGCAATTAACATAAATCTGAATTGCAAAATATTGCTTTTAATGCCTTACAATTGTTATTCAAGTAAAAATTATTTTGCATGCAGAAGGTTGTCTGTTGTGGACTTACTGGGCCAAACGACAAGCAGGGACAGTGAGTGCTCCACACCTGATCTCTGTCCTGTAATTTTCAAAGCTGAGAGAGGTGGTAAGTCTGATTTGAGCTGAATGTTCACGCAGCATTTTCTTGTAAGTCATGCTGTGTGAATGGGAGCATAAACAACACCAATGATATAGAAGAGAAAATAAGAGCAGCCTATATATAGAATACAGATTATATCAGAAGGTGGAAAGTATAGAAACAGTGGGACAAGTTAGCCCATGAGAGATGGGCTGTGCTGGGACTGTGCAGAGAGAGGAAGAGGAAGGAAGGAGGATCTAAGAGGCAGACATGAAAAAGTCAGAAGTAACTGAGTCTGGCACTTGCCTGTACCCAGTGTGCCCAGAGAAGGGTGTACAGGACAGGTTCCCAATGTGAAGGACTGAAGAGAGAAACAGTCCTCCCCTGACTGAGGGTGAAGAAAAGGATGCTTTGTCTCTGGAGCATGCTGGGAGAGAACAGGTGAGGAACCCACGTGTGTCCTCTGTCCCTCCCTTCCTTCCCTCCCTTCTTCCTTCCTTTTTTTTTTTTTGTTACCATCATCGTCGTCGTCGTTGTCCTCCTCCTCCTCCTCCTCCTCCTCCTCCTCCTCCTCTTTGCCCAGTACTTTCTATTTCTTTTATGTGCCTCATAGATGTCCCTTTTTTAGAAATGAAGTACATTAAAATGGTTAGTTTGTAGAACTTGACATCCTAACGCAGAATGCTTTAAAGTGGTATTTAAAATCAGCCAGCCCCATCACTGGCTAGGGAAAAGTAAATCATTGAAAAGCACTATTTTCATTGTCTAGTCAATTTAATCAAAATTGATTTGCAGTGTTCCAGAGCCTCAAAGCAACTGTCTGCCCACTGCCACCACCACAGAAGTAAAAGTTACTCTTCCTTGTGGGGGGTTGACATGTACACAGAGACAAAAAAAAAAAAAAAAAAGCAAAGATACAGGGAAATAGCTCTTGCTTATAGGTACGCAACGTGCCAACGTCAGTTTACATACATTTTATAAGAATTTATATTTTATTATATGTAAGATATAAATATTTCTAATAATTATGATTGCTGTCGGTGTGTGCATATGATGTATGGAGACACGTGTGGCCAGGCGTGCACGTAGACGCTAGAGAACAACTGTGGGGCGTTGGCTCCTTCCTTCCTTCCATCTTTACAGGAGTTCTGGGGATCACACTCAGGTCTCGTGTGGCAAGCACTTTTCCTGCTGATTCATTCCTCCAGCTCCCAATATAATTTTTTAAAAAGAAAATCTTTATAATCTAAGCTGTGTAGTCCTAATTCTCAGAGGCGTGAGTGTTACCCAGCTGTGAGCAACTTCATGCCAAGAATGGTTTGTAAAGGGGGGGGGGGTTGTTATCTGTTATTTCAAGTAAGCATCTAAAATCAGTGTAACATAGAGATCACCACAGGAACTTCTGAGTTAAAAAAGATGAGTAGTTGATATGCCTGCAGCTGCCCCACTAACTGCTTGGGTCTTCTGTCTTGTAAGTTTAACATTCTCATTGCTGTGAATTTTTGAGTGACAGTTTTTAAAGCTGCATTTTATGGAAGTTAACGATATAAGTCAGCCTTGAGTGACTTACACATGCACACCTCTTTGTATCCTTTGAGTATATACCACAGAAATAAATTATTCCAGGATCTACAGGAATATATGAGGACCAAGTTGGTTCAGAAGTCTTTCTGTGGATATTTCAAATAGTTTGACGAATGAAGAATAGCTGTGGCCTAACATTCAAAGCCATTCACAGGAGTAGCCCGGTCTTGGTAACAGTGCTGAAATAGAGCATCTGGCTACATTTGGGTACATGCTCTCTGCAGGCTCTCAAGGCTGTTGACCAAATCAGAGCTCTTTCTCGGTTCTCTGCAAATAGTACAGCCCCCACCTGCTCTAAAGTATTAGGGGATTCCAACACCATTGTCCCTCAGGGATCTTTGGTCTTCAGGTGCAGGGGTGGGGACTGCCTCTGTTCCACATAATTATTCAGAGGCCCAGGGCACTGCTTTCAACCTGTTGCTTACTGACGCCAAGGTTGTTAATCTCACTTCTTATTAGATCACAAAATTAGAGTTTTTAAAGAACAAATGGCATTCTGTTTACTTGAGCTTATATTCCCAATAAAAATATCCTTAGGAGAATCGAGCATAATATGATATTACCATATTAGCTTGAAATGTTTAAAGGGGAGGGCGTACAACACTTCCTCTAGACACCATAAGCTATCAACTAAAAGCTAAAATGTTCAGGGCTGAGTATGGTTTATCTCTTTGGCTTGTTGGTCAATGGGGTCTCACTAAACATCACAGATTGTTACCATTGCTCTTGGTTACTTCCCAGAACTGGATAGTAAGATCCTATCATGGAAACTATCACACATCTGAGTCATAGGACATAGAGATATCAAGTTATCTCAGTTGGCTCTTCCAGATGCCAACCTGGAAGCTCTGTCCCTACAGGCTAGGGATGTCATGCAGGAAGGTTCTTTACAGCTACTTGGAAAGAAAAATCATCATTAGCCTTATCCAGCTGTGAAACCTGGAAGCTACAGTAACAAGATATATGCACCAGTACAATAATGGCACCAGTACTACGGGAGTAACCAACGACATTCTGATTGAATTTAAAGCCTGCTCTACAAGATGAAACCCATGCCTGGTACTATTAATTGTACCACAGACCATGGATAAGTCATATGAAGTGGACATTTCTGGTTTTTTTGGAAAGTCAGTTGTGTTGGATGGTGTTTTGATGGGGCAGACACATGAAGGAGTGTTTTTCTGAAGCAGACACAGGTGAAAGGATATTGTGCTAAAGCAGACATGTAAAATATGTTTTGCTGAAGCAGACACATGAAAGGACCCATGGGTCCTTTTTATTGATATTAAGAAGGAACATAAATATATCCCAATGACAGATGATGGACATGCTGGATGGTATTGGTATGCCTTACCAATGTTTATTGGTCATCGTTTGTCATGACTCCATAAAGAAAAATGTACCAAAAAACTTCTGGTGCTGTTCTGACAGCTTCCTGCTGCTTCTGTGGACTCAGGCTGATTGGCAGAGTGAAGTGGAAGTTTCTGGATATGTCAGCCGGTACAGACTCACATAGAGTTTTGCTAAGACAGACTCATGTGGTGTTTTTATGAGGCAAGACCCATGGGAGGTCAGGCCCTTAGGAGGACACATGATGTTTGGAGGGAGTATAAATAGGACTCAATGGACAGTGATGGCAGACTTGCATAGCTAGCTTTACAAGACATCGTTGGTCTCACATCTTCATCTTTGCTGCTATTCACTTTGTTGAGAGAGGAACAGCAGAGAACTTCTCCTGGTGTCCCTGCTGGTCACTCCTGCTGACCCTTGCCAATTTGTTGGAGGCCTGGCTGTTTCTGCTGGGTCATGCTACTGCTGCTGGTTCATTTTCACTATTCTGACATGACTGTAATGGACTGCTGACAACACAGATTGGATTTGCTCCAAAGAACTATTTCTAAACAGGTCCATCTCCCCCATATCCTGATAACCTCTTTTTTTCTGGTGGGTAGTGAGCTAGAAGGGAGTTTAAAGCATTTAAGAATCCTTATTAAAAGTAGGTCTTGAAAATTTTAAGAAAATAGTCATATGCCCTAGGGGAGAACCCAGCACGATTTTTCTGCTAAATAAACATAGTGATAAACTGGCCTCTGAGTTCTTATCTTATACATGTAGATTAGCACACCTCTCAACCCTTACTGGGGAAGCTTCCTTCCCAGGAGTTTATGATTAGTACGGCGATCCACACGCAGTAAATGTGCAGATAACGAGAGACTGTGGAGTTCTTAGCCCTAAATGGAACAACTCTATCATACCCTGTGGTGGCTTGAATAGGAATGGCCCCCATAGGCCCATGTGTTTGAATGCTTGGCCCATAGGGAAGGACACTGAATTAGTGTCTCCATTGCTGTGAGCAGATACCATGACCAAGGCAACTCTTACAAAGGACATTTAATTGGGGCTATCTTACAGGTTCAATCTGTTATCATCAGGACAGGAACATAGCAGCATACAGGCATGGGGCTGGAGGAGTTGAGAGTTCTACTTCTTCATCTGAAGGCAGCCAAAAGAACACTGGATTTCAGGCAGCTGGGATGAGTGTCTAAAAACCCATGCCCAGAGTGACATACTTACTCCAAAAAGGCCACACCTCCAAATAGTGCCACTCCCTGGGCCAAACATATTCTTTTTTTTTTTCCTTTTATTGGATATTTTCTCTATTCACATTTCAAATGTTATCTCCTCTCCAGGTCTCCCCTCTGGAAACCCCCTATCCCAATTCCCCCTCCCCTGCCTCTATGAGAGTGCTCCCCCACCCACCTTCCCACTCCCACCTTCCTGCCCTGGCATTCCTCTACACTGGGTCATTGAATCCCCATAGGACCAAGGGCCACTCACCCCACTGATGTCCAACAAGGCCATCCTCTGCCACATACATGGCCAGAGCTATGGGTCCCTCCATGGTTCCCACCAACTCTTTGGTTGGTGGTCCAGTCCCCAGGAGCTGGAGGGGGGGCTGGAGTAGGCAGATCTGGCCAGTTGACACTGTTGCTCCCACTATGGGGCTGCAAACCCCTTCAGTTCTTTTAGTCCTTTCTCCACCCTCTCCATCGGGGACCCCATGATTGTCTTTGAGCATCTGCCTCTGTATTTGTCAAGCTCTATCAGAGCCTCTTAGGAGACAGCCATATCAGGCGCCCTTCAGCAAGCACTTCCTGGCATCTGCAATAGTCCAAAAAGGTTTGGTCCAAGAATATTCAAATCACCACAGGCACTATTAGGAGGTGTGGCCTTGTTGGAATGTATGTAGCCTTATTGAAGGAAGTATGTCTCTGAGGGGGGGGGTGCTTAAGCTATGCCAAGTATGTCCCACAGTCTCCTTCTGCTGCATGCAGATCAAGATGTAGACCTCTTGGCTTCTCCAGCCCCATGTCTGCCTGTAGGATGCCATGTTTCCGGTCATAATGATAATGGACTGAACCTTTGAAGCTGAAAGCCAGCCACAATTTATAAAATTTGCTGTGGTCATGGTCATGTTGTCTCTTCACAGCAATGAAACCCTAACTAAGACACACCCTCTTCCCCAAGGTTCTGGGCTTATCAGTGCTTGCCAGATGTGACAATGTAGTTATACACATGAACTCACAGTGGCTATGACTATATACACAAGACTTGCATAAGATCAAGTCAGCCAAACCTCCAGTATGAAAGAAGGAAGGGCTTATGACATCCTACCTTAATTGAAGAATTATTGGACATTGATGGCTGTGGTTGTTTGAAGGACAATGGCCTGCATAGGCTCATAGGGAATGACACTACTAGGAGGTGTGGCCTTGCAGGAGTAGCTGTGACTTTGTTGGAGGAAGTGTGTAACTAGGGGATGACAGGTTGTATGGTCTTAGAAGTTCAAGCTATGTCACTCTCTCTTTCTTTCTGTTGCCTTTGGATCTCGATGTAGAACTCTCAGCTCTTTCTGCAGCACCATGTCTGCTTGCACGCTGCCATGTTTCCCGCCATGATGATAATGGACTTAACCTCTGAACGGTAAGCCAGCCCCAATGAAATATTTTCCTTTATAAGAGTTGTCATGGTCATGGTGTCTCTTCACAGCAATGAAACCCTAACTAAGACAATGGCCGCTGGGAGGGGGGAATGAAAGTAGGGAGGAGAGAGAGAGAGAGAGAGAGAGAGAGAGAGAGAGAGAGAGAGAGAGAGAGAACATAAAGGAAAAGTGAAACTGAGAAGGAAAAGTGGTAGAGGTGGAGACAGAATTGATGGGGGGGAAGAAATGGGAATGGGTTTGATCCAAACACGTTATATACATATATAAATATTAATTACAGTATTTTTTGAAAGATATTTGTCAACCAGAGGATACCATGGACTTGTCCTTTTCTCATTGTTTATATTCAATTGCCATGAATGAGGAGACTGCCTGCTTCAGGCTCCATCCCTGAGAAGCCACCCTTGCAGAACCTACTTAAGGGAAGCAGAGGAATACAGTTTCCAATTAGGTTGGCCATGGGCTCAATGTAATCTAAACTAACACAGAAGAAAGAAAAAAAATTTTTTTTACAAGAGCAACAAGTGCTTTTAACCACTGAGCCATGTCTCCATCTCCTCCATCCATATTTTCAGAAGAAAACACTTCAGTTTGCAATTCTGCCTCGTAAATAACCCCGTTTACTAGAAAGAAATGAGTTCCTTATTCTCATGGGAATTAGCATATGCAGAGAATTAGTAATGCAACTTTACAACAGTATCCTGAGCAGAAGGCAGTCCCACTGTATCGTGCCTGATCCCTTTTCTAAAAGCGTTGGACAGACCACAGCCACAGAGCAAGAGTCCACCTCAGCTTCTAGAAATAAGCAAATCAATAGATTAGTAAATATGTATCCACACAGACATAACGAGATCACATTGTTCTGACACAATCAGAAGGCTGTATTTGTTTCATCAATAATGTTTCTCAAGCCAGACAAGAGAGCTCATTTATTCTTCCTGGTACAAGCACAAGACAAACTGTTAAAATATAGCAATTTGCTTAACATTTGGAGGACCTATATTTACACAACATGAGAATTATTTGCATAAACACTGACATTTCTTTGGAGACTTTTAACCCAAGGCCAACACTAATGAAAAACATTTTTATATGGAGCAATAGTATGTAAGAATCCAGGGGCAAGCTCTCCTGTTCTAGCAACTTTCAATCAAGTATGCAATGGTTGATAGACACTTAGGGATGCTGCTATCTGTGGAGGCAGCCACAATTATCGTCATTAATGTCAAAGAAGTCATTAATTACCCAGCCTCATCTGTCTACCGTATCTTATAACTAGGTGTTTAGCACTCCACTAATTGGCAGGAGCAATGACTCTAATACTAGGTGCAAGTTGTCAGCGTTTTCTGGGATCTTTGTACCCTGCCTTGGCTTCCCTCTCATGTGTGCTACCTTACAGGGCAGAAGTCAAGTTGCAATATTAATTATTTGCATATGCTAATTCCCACAAGAATAAGGAAGTCATTTCTTTTTAGTAAAGGGGGTTATTTACGAGGCAGAATTGCAAATCAAGAAGTGTTTTCTTCTGAAAATATGGATAGAGGGGCTGGAGAGATGGCTCAACGGTTAAAAGCACTTGTTGCTCTTGCAAAAGACCCACCTTTAGTTCTCAGCACCCTCATATCAGCTCGTAGGTGGTTCTAGAGGATCTGAAACCCTCTTCTGGTCTCCACAAGCACAGATTATACATGCAGGCAAAGAATCTATCCATATAAAATAAAAACAAACCTTTGAAAACATTAAAATCAGAATGTTGGTGGGATACTGTTTGCCAAAGCTGGGGGGGGGGCACACCAAAGTGAAAGTGTGGTAGACTCTCCTTGTCAGATCTCCTGTCACCAAGCAGAGTCCCAGCTGACTATCATAAAAAATGGTGGTTTGAGTGAAAAATGTCTTCCATAGACTTGGGCACTTGAACAAGTGGTCCTCAGTAGATGGTGCTGTTTGGAGAGGTTTGTGGAGGAAGTAAGTCACTGGGGGTGAGCTCTGAGATTAAAGGCTTCCCACTGCTTCCCACTCGCTCCCTCTCTGTCTCCTGCAGCTGAGGATGTGAGCTCTCAGGTTCCTGCTCCAGCCACTATGCCTGCAAGCTGACTTGTCTCCCTGCCACTGTGGGCTCTTATTCCTCTGGAACTACAAACCAAAATAAACGCTTTCTCCCTTAAGTTCCCTCGGCCATGCTGTTTTAATCGCAGCAGCAGCAGCAGCAACAACAACAACAAAGTAATTAATATAACTTATTAAAGCATAAATAGGGGGAATTCTATATATTATATATATGGCAACAAAGCAGTTGATAAAATGTCAGGAACTGCTTCTCTTGTTAACATGGGGCTGCTTCAAAGAAAAGATCCATCTTGTCAGAGACTTTAAGAATTTTCCTTCCCAGGTTCGGCTTTGGTATCTGGTTAATTATTTCCCCAAGGCTTGTTTCTTCTTCACCAACCCTGATGATGTTAATGGTTCCGGTACTGTCTACCTCACATTCCTCTATTGACCCAGTCTTGAATGGTGCTAAGGTATCTCTTAAATATTTTATTTCGTCTCATTGTCTTTCCTGAGACAACACAGTATAAATATGTCCTCATTTCCATGTGATTATTAAGTATTTGAGGACTGACATTTTCCCAGTGAGACAGGTTCAGGTTAAGTGTGTTTAATAATCTATGTATTCATGGGTTGAGATGGTTCCCCACCCATTACAATTTTGATGATCTCCCCACAGACTCACATTTGTATTTTAGTGTCCTTGAGAGAGGACAGGGGAGTAGAGTTCATTTTAGAAAACAGAATCTAGTAAAATATGTAGCGTGTAGTTTCTGCTATGCTGCTTTAAGCTCCAGTCAGACCACGCTACCTGTCACCACCCTGGCTCCCTGGGATCTGCAGATGAAAGACACACACACACAGTATCTCATTTTAACCTGCGGCTCAGTGGCTGGGCTCTTCTAAGCCTCGCAAGGCTAGCGTGCCCTTCCTTTACTCCTTGCTCAACACTAAATCTGCCCTCATCCTAGTTGCCAGGTTACCTTTTCCTTTCCGTACTGGCTGGTTTTGTGTGTCAACTTGACACAGGCTGGAGTTATCACAGAGAAAGGAGCTTCAGGTGAGGAAATGCCTCCATGAGATCCAGCTGTGAGGCATTTTCTCAATTAGTGATCAAGGTGGGAGGGCCCCTTGTGGGTGGGGCCATCCCTGGGCTGGTAGTCTTGGGTTTTTTAAGAAAGCAAGCTGAGCAAGCCAGGGAAAGCAAGCCAGTAAGGAACATCCCTCCATGGCCTCTGCATCAGCTCCTGCTTCCTGACCTGCTTGAGTTCCAGTCCTGACTTCCTTTAGTAATGAACAGCAATGTGGAAGTGTAAGCTGAATAAACTCTTTCCTCCCCAACTTGCTTCTTGGTCCTGATGTTTGTGCAGGAATAGAAACCCTGACTAAAACAGTTGCTCAGCACCCTAAATCTGCCCTCAGCTTAGTTGTGTTTCTAATCTCCCACCTGCTACCCCAGGCCCAGTCCAGGAAGCAACCAATGGCCACTCCACCCAAGATCTCATATGGGCTGTTGACTCTTTCTGCCTCTGAAGCAAGCAAAGTAAATTCCTTTTCCTAGCCTGCCTGCAGGGACCTGGAAGTCCTGCCTCTTTTGCCCAACCATTGGCCGCTTCCATTTTTATTGATCAATCAAGAACCAATTGGGGAACAGGACTTTCAGCGGTCACATGCAGATTCCCGATAAAAGCATCAGAACCACCCCCAACTAAAATAGTCTTTCGTGAACTAGAAACTACGCTTTTGATGGTGAAAGGGACGGGTTGGTAAGGTTTCTTTAACTGTGCCACCACACTGGCCTGCTTGAATGGTAAGTGGCAATCTCTTCCTGGCCTTTCCTTGATATTAAGATAAGGGTGATATCTATAAAACAAAATGTCTCTAACTTATCAGCCCTGCTTGCACAAAGACAGATAAACCTGTATGTCTCACTTGCCCAAGAACAGAGAACTTCCTGAAATGCTGGGGTCCATTCGTGTAAGATAACAAGTCACATGGTTTCACTTTGGTAAACAAGGTTGGTTGCCCCAGCTGCACAGGATGTGCTTGATTATACATAGGCAGGAAGTACCTCAGGATGTATGCTTGCCCCTGATTGGATAAAGGCAGGAAGCACTTGGCCTTGTGAATTTTACCCTTATAGGCACTGGCATAATGTGATTTGTGGTCATTCTCTGGGAATCTTAGGTATGGACCTGGCCAGTGTCCATTATTGTGGCCAGTATTTAATAAACCTAGCTTCAAATTTGGCTTAAATATTGTGGTAGTGGTTCCACCATGTGGGATTACTAAGGTGGGGTTAACAAAGGTTTTTCTCCTTTAAAGTATTCCTAGAGACCTGTTAAAAGACCAAAATTAGGGTCCCTGGTTGTTCTATTCACAATGATCTGTCCCCCAAATAATCCATCTTTTCTTCTTTTTACTTCCTTGAAGTGAATGCTGCTTGCCATCCTGACCTTCCCACATCTAGCTTTGTAGCTGAAAACAGTCACTTATGGTGTCTGTGGCAGGGTCCAAAGTGTTAAGTCTTTAAGTTTGTCAGTGACCAACACAATATCTTACTTCCTACATTTCTAACTCCTATGTCCTGTGAAGTGGCAAACTGATTTGGGATGTGTGCCTGGAGACTGAGGTGTTAATTTCTGCCAACCCTAAACCCTGCGTGGTCGTCACTAACTAGCAGACTAACTCCTAGAATGTCACTGTCTAGCCTCTCTTTGTCAGATCCCTTCCCTTGGAGTATAACTGGGGCCTGCCAGGTGCTTCTTACCAATAAACTTTTGGTGTTTTGATTGAGAATGGGCCTCATATGTTTCAATGCTTGGGCCCAGTTGATGGAACTGTTTGAGAAGGGTTAGGAGGCGTGGCCTTGTTGGAGGAGGTCTGTCAGACATTTCAAAGACTCAGCTATTCCTAGTTAGCTCTCTCTCTCCTCTCTCTCTCTCTCTCTCTCTCTCTCTCTCTCTGCTTAAATAATTTTTGCTATTTTGCTTCCATATGACATTATTCATAATAAGATCCAACTAAAAAGTTGCCTTTGTTCTTAAAAAAAAAATACTTTTTGTGTGCTGGGAGTATAGCTCAGTGGTAGAGAGTTTGCCTAGTGTACACAAAGCCTTGGTTCCAATCTCCATTCCCCACAAACGGAAAACATGAATATGCTCATTGGACCATGAGACAAAAGCTGCTTGCAAACCAAATGCCCAGATATTCTGGAGTGGATTCCCTGTAACTACAAAGGGACCAAAGTCCTGACCTATAAAAGGACCTATAGTACCTTCATATCTTGAAAGGTGGCAATGGCTCCCCCTGCACACAGTGATGCCCTATTTGCTTATCTACCACAGCAAGCACTTACAGCCACAGATGGCTCCAAAATGGCTCCTGCCTTTTGTATCTGTGCCACTCACACTACATTCAAATGAAAGGAGCTCTTGCTTCATCTTGTCCTCTGGGACTTTAATTCATTCCTCCAAGCAGGGCGACAGGTTTTCTACAGAGGCATCAGATGAAATTAGCGCCCCCCCCTCCTTATCTGTGCTGCTGTTTGCTGTTCATATAAATTCACCATGCACCATGTAATATTCAACTCAACTCCTCAAGCTGCGGAATTTTTATATATTGTGCCAGCGTGTCAAGAGAAATCCTGCCTAAAACACAGACTCTACCTTCAAAGAGTCATTCCTCAACCCAGTAAGGGCTAGTGGGGTGAAAGACAGATGCCTCTCTAAGACTCCCAAATACATTCATGAAATTTACTGTATCAGCTGAGTCTTTCAACATTTAGTGGGCATAGTAAAGATTTATTTGAAAAAACAAACATTAAATTTTAAGCAAAACTGGTATTCTCTGGCACAAAAGTTCTTCCTGCCACCCCTCTTCCCAGCTGGCACCAACTGTTCCTTTTCTTTTCAATGGTGGTGATGCCTCGTCTCAGCCCTGTTGCTTTCCTAGTAAGTGTTTCACACATACTGGCAAGAGGCTATCAGCTCTCTATCCTCTGGCTCACTCTACTGCTGGCTCCGATACCTTGCTACCCACTTTCCCAGGCTCTCCTTTATTTTCTGAGACATAGAAAAGTGATCTTAAAAAAGTGTTTACAGAACCAAGCTCCGCACACTGAGCCTTTGCCTCAGATCATTTCAAAGCTGCCTCCTAAGCAGAGTGTTTCTTAGAAGTAACTCTTCCCTTTGGCCAAGGGATGTTTTTCTTGTATCTGGAACAGATAACCGGCTGCAAAGTAATTTCGGTGCTACCCACTGACACTTACGTATCTTAATTGCTATTAAAGATGTACAGTCCTAGGCCTGGTGACACACACCCACAGTCCCTTTAAGCAGGAGACTGAGGCAAGAAGATTTCTTAAAGCTCATCCTGAATAACATAGTGAGACCGTATCTCGAAAAACATCAAAACAAACAAGACAAAACAATTGGTTGACTATTGCAGGGTTCATCCAACAGCTAATGTATAATGAATATTTGTCATCTATAGACATCTGTTTACTCTGTGTTTTTCACAGTTTATATAATTAAATTCTTACAATCTCCCCCATTGAACAGGCATTGATACTTTGCAGATTTGTATAGATGGTGATATCAGGGCTTAGAAAGGACAAGCGATTAAGGTCATAGAGCTAAATGGTAGAGTGGATGTCGCACCCCGTTAAAACTCAGATGCATTTTATTCCAGAAGTTTCTATTGCTTCCTATTTATTTCCTTGCCTTATTATCATCAAATCCACCAAATCATCAACTATGCATATGCTTCAAATTCAGGAGTATTTTAAACCACTGTGTTATGGTTTGTACATGCTTGGCCCTGTGAGTGGCACTATTAGAAGTTGTGGCCCTAGGGTTCCTCTGGGCTCCATCAGCACCCAGGAGCTGGGCAGTGCCACAGCCGTCTGTGTACTGATCCTGCCAGGGGAGAACTGCTCTGCAGGGAATGATTTGACTCCTGGTTTTGGAGGTGAGGCTACCATCTTCTCTCCAGCAACTGAGCAGGCGGGTACAGTTGGAGTGTAGGGGACACAGGAGTGGCAGAGCAGCTGGTACAGGATCAGTCTGGGATCTACCTGCACCCAGGAGCCAGGCAGCACCACAGCCAGTCACCCAGGGGTGCTGAGATAGGCTTGCAGGCACACAGGAGGGACAAGCTCCAGCCAGAGACAGCAGGACCAACTAACACCAGAGATAATCAGATGGTGAAAGGCAAACGTAGGAACATTACCCAGAGAAATCAAGACAACATGGCACCATCCAAACCAATTCTCCTACAACAGCAAGTCCTGGATACCACAACACACTGGAAAAGCAAGATTTCAATTTAAAATCACAGCTCATGAAGCTGATAGAGGGTTTCAAGAAGGATATAAATAACTCCCTTAAAGAAATACAGGAGAACATAGGTAAACAGGTAGAAGCCCTTAAAGAATTGCAAGAAAGCACAACAAAAAAGGTGAAGGGATTGAACAAAACCATGCAGGATCTAAAAATGGAGATAGAAACAATAAAGAAATCAAGAAAGGGAAACAACTCTGGACACAGAAAACCTAGAAAAGATGTCAGGAGTCATGGAGGCAAGCATCAACAACAGAATACAAGAGAGAAGAGAGTATCTAAGATGCAGAGGATACCATAGAAAGCATTGGCACAACAGTCAAAGTAAATGCAAAATGCAAAAAGATCCTAACCAAAAACATCCAGGAAATCCAGGACAAAATGAGAACAAACCTAAGGATTATAGGTATTGAAGAGAGTGAAGATTTCCAACTTAAAGGGCCAGTAAATATCTTCAACAAAATTATAGAAGAAAACTTCTCTAACCTAAAGAAAGAGATGCCCATGAACATACAAGAAGCCTACAGAACTCCAAATAGATTGGACCATAAAAGAAATTCCTCCCCTCACATAATAATTAAAACACCAAATGCACTAAACAAAGAAAGAATATTAAAAGCAGTAAGAGAAAAAGGTCAAGTAACATATAAAAGCAGACCTATCAGAATTACACCAGACTTCTCGACAGACAATATGAATGCCAGAAGATCCTGGGCAGATGTCATACAGATCCTAAGGGAATACAAATGCCAACCCAGGCTACAATACCCAGCAAAACTCTCAATTACCATAGATGGAGAAGCCAAGGTATTCCATGACAAAAACAAATTTACACAATATCTTTCCAAAACTCTAGTCCTTCAAAGAATAATGAAGGATAATGGAAAACACCAACAAAAGGAAGGAAACTACACACTAGAAAAAGCAGGAAATTAATCTTTTAACAAACTAAAAAGAAAAGAGACACACAAGCATAACTCCACCTCTAATATCAATGGACTCAATTCTCCAATAAAAAAACATAGACTAGCAGACTGGATACATAAGCAAGACCCAACATTTAGCTGCATACAGGAAACGCACCTCAGGCACAAAGACAGCACTACCTCAGAGTAAAGGCTGGAAAACAATTTTCCTGTCTAATGGTCTCAAGAATCAAGCTGGTGTAGCCATTCTAATATTGAAGAAAATCGACTTTCAACCTAAAGTAATCAAAAAAGATAAGGAAGGACACTTCATACACATCAAAGGAAAAATCTACCAAGATGAACTCTCAATTCTGAACATTTATGCTCCAAATACAAGGGCACCCACATTCATAAAAGAAACTTTACTAAAGCTCAAAGCACATATCACACCCCACACAATAATAGGGGGAGACTTCGATACTCCACTCTCATCAATGGACAGATCAGGGAAACACAAACTAAACAGAGAAACAGTGAAACTAATAGAAGTTACAAACCAAATGGATTTGGTAGATATCTATAGAACATTTTATCCTAAAACAAAAGAATATACCTTCTTCTCAGCACCTCACAGTACCTTCTCCAAAACTGACCATATACTCAGTCACAAAGCAGACCTCAGCAGATATAAAAAGACTGAAATAATTCCATGCACCCTACCAGATCACCATTAACTAAGGCTGGTCTTCAATAACAACAAAAACATCAGAAAACCCACATACACATGGAAACTGACTAACACTCTACTAAATGATAACTTGGTCAAGGAAAAAATAAAAAAGAAATTAAAAACTTCTTAGAATTTAATGAAAATGAAAGCACAACATACCCAAACTTGTGGGACACAATGAAAGCAGTGATAAGAGAAAAAATTCATAGCTCTGAGTGCCTCCAAAAAGAAACTGGAAAGAACATACACTAACAGCTTAACAGCACGGCTGAAGGCTCTAGAATAAAAAGAAGCAAATACACCCAAGAGGAATACACTGCAGGAAATAATCAAACTCAGGGCCGAAATCAACCAAGTAGAAACAAAAAGAGCTATACAAAGAATCAACCAAACCAGGATTTTTCTTTGCAAAAAAACCAACAAGATAGGTAAACCCTTAGTCAAACTAGCCAGAGGGCACAAAGACAGTATCCAATTCAGCAAAATCAGAAATGAGAAGGGAGGCATAACAACAAATACTGAGGAAATACAAAAAAATCAAATCCTACTACAAAAGCCTATACTCAACGAAAGTGGAAAAATCTAGATGAAATGGACAATTTTCTAGACATATACCAAAAGCTAAATCAGGATCAGATAAATGATCCAAACAATTCCATAATCCCTAAAGAAATAGAAGCAGTCATTAATAGTCTCTCAGCCAAAAACAAACAAACAAACAAACAAACAAAAAAAAAAACACGCCAGAACCAGATGGGTTCAATGCGGAATTCTATCAAACCGTCAAAGAAGACCTAATATCAATACTCTTCAAAGTATTACACAAAATAGAAACAGATGGAACACCACTCAATTCGTTTTATGAAGCCACAATTACTCTGATACCTAAACTACACAAAGACCAAACAAAGAAAGAGAACTTTAGACCAAATTCCCTTATGAATATCGATGCAAAAATACTCAATAAAATTCTTGTCAACCGAATCCAAGAACACATCAAGACCATCATTCACCATGATCAAGTAGGCTTAATCCCAGGGATGCAGGGATGGTTCGATATACAGAAATCCATCAATGTAATCCACTACATAAACAAACTCAAAGAAAAAAACCCACATGATCATTTCATCAGATGCTGAGAAAGCATTTGACAGAATCCAACACCTTTTCATGATGAAAGTCTGGGAAAGATCAGGAATTCAAGGCCCATACTTAAACATAGTAAAAGCAATATACAGCAAACCAGTAGCCAACATCAAATTAAATGGAGAGAAACTTGAAGCAATCCCACTGAAATCAGGGACTAGAACAGGTAGGACTCTCCCTACCTGTTCAATATAGTACTTGAAGTCCTAGCCAGAGCAATTAGACAACAAAAGGAGGCCAAAGAGATTCAAATTGGAAAGGAACAAGTCACAGTATCACTATTTGCAGATGATATGATAGTATATTTAAATGACCCCAAAAATTCCACCAGAGAACTCTTAAACCTGATAAAAAATTTCAGCAAAGTGGCTGGATATAAAATTAACTCAAACAAATCAGTAGCCTTCCTATACTCAAAGGATGAAGAGGCTGAGAAAGAAATTAGGGAAATGATACCCTTCACAATAGTCATGAATAATATAAAATACCTTGGTGTGACTCTAACCAAACAAGTGAAAGATCTGTATGACAAGAACTTCAAGTCTCTGAAGAAAGAGATTGAAGATGATCTCAGAAGATGGAAAGATCTCCCATACTCATGGATTGGCAGGATTAATATAGTAAAATTGGCCATCTTGTCTAAAGCAATCTACAGATTTAATGTAATCCCTATCAAAATTCCAACTCAATTCTTCACAGAGTTAGAAAGAACAATCTCCAAATTTATCTGTAATAACAGAAAACCCAGGATAGTGAAAACTATTCTCAATAATAAAAACTTCTGGCTGAATCACCATCCCTGACCTCAAGCTCTACTACAGAGCAATAGTGATAAAAACTGCATGGTATTGGTACAGAGACAGGCAGGTAGATCAATGGAATAGAATTGAAGATCTAGAAATGAACCCTCATACCTACGGTCACTTGATCTTTAACAAAGGAGCTAAAACCATCCAGTGGGAAAAAAAAGACAGCATTTTCAACAAATGGTGCTGAGTCAACTGGCAGTCAACATGTAGAAGAATGCAAATTGATCCATTCTCATCTCCCTCTACAAAGCTCAAGTCCAAGTGGACCAAGGACATCCACGTAAAACCAGACACACTGAATCTAATAGAAGAGAAACTGGGGAAGAACCTGGAGCACATGGACACAAGGCAAATTTCCTGACTAGAACGCCAATAGCCTATGCTCTAAGATCAAGAATTGATAAATGGGACCTCATAAAATTGCAAAGCTTCTCTAAAGCAAAGGACACTGTCAATAGGACAAAACGGCAACCAACAGATTGGGGAAAGATCTTTACTAATCCTATACCTGACAGAGGGCTAATATCCAATATACACAAAGAACTCAAGAAGTTAGGCTCAAGAGAATCAAATAATCCTATTAAAAAATAGGGTACAGAACTAAACAAAGAATTCTCAACTGAGGAATACCGGATGGCTGAGAAACATCTAGAGAAATGTTCAACATCCTTAATCATCAGGTTAATGCAAATCAAAACAACCCTAAGATTCTACCTCACACCAGTCAGAATGGCCAAGATCAAAACCTCGGGGAACAGCAAATGCTGGAGAAGATGTGAAGAAAAAGGAACACTCCTTCATTACTGGTGGGATTTCAAGCTGGTGGAACCACTCTGAAAATCAGTTTGGAGGTTCCTCAGGAAATTGGACATAGCACTCACTACCTGAGGATCCAGCTATACCACTCCTGGGCATATACCCGGAAGATGTTCCATTATGTAATAAGGACACATGCTCCACTATGTTCATAACAGCCTTATTTATAATAGCCAGAAGCTGGAAAAAACCAGATGTCCCTCAACAGAAGAAGGGATACAGAAAATGTGGTAAGTCTATATATACAATGGAGTGCTACTCAGCTACTAAAAACAACAAATGGAACTAGAAATTATCATCCTGAGTGAGGTAACCCAATCACAAAAGAACACACACAGTATGCACTTGCTGATAAGTGGATATTAGCCCCAAAGCTTGGAATACACAAGATACAACTCACAGACCACATGAAGCTCAAGATGAAGGAAGACCAAAGTGTGGAATCTTTGATCCTTATTGGAAAGTGGATCAAAACACCCATGGCTCACAACTAACCAATATAACGAGCATAGGGTCCCCAAAGGAGTAGATAGAGAGAGGACCCAAGGAGCTGAAGAGGTTTGCAGCCCTGCAGGAGGAACAATAATATATACTTACCAGTATCCCCAGAGCTCCCAGGGATTAAATCACCAACCAAATACTACACACGGAGGGACCTATGGCTCCAGCTACATATGTAGCAGAAATGACCATTTCAGACATCAATGAGAGGAGAAGCCATTGGTCCTGTGAAGGCTCCATTCCCCAGAATAAGGGAATGCAAGCCAGGAAATTTGCGGGGGGCGTGGATTGTGAGTAGGGGGAGGGGGAATGGGATGGGGGGGTTCAGAGGAGTAATGCAGAAAGGGGATACCATTTGAAATGTAAATAAATTAAATATCTAATTAAAATAAAGAAGATGTGGCCCTATTGGAGTGGGTGTGGCCTTGCTAGAGTGGGTGTGGCCTGGTTGGAGTGGGCATATCCTTGGGGAAGTGTTTCACTGTGAGTGTGGACATTAAGACCCTCATCCTAATGGCTAATGAAGTTGAGCATTTTTTAAGATGTTTCTCCACCATCCGAAGTTCTTCAGGTGAGAATTCTTTGTTTAACTCTGTACCCCATTTTTTCATAGGGTTGTTTGGTTTTCTGGAGTCTAACTTCTTGAGTTCTTTATATATATTGGATATTAGCCCTCTATCTGATGTAGGATTGGTGAAGATCTTTCCCCAATTTTTTGGTTGCCGATTTGTCCTTTTGATGGTGTCCTTTGCCTTACAGAAGCTTTGTAATTTTATGAGGTCCCATTTGTTAATTCTTGATCTTAGAGCATATGCTATTGGTGTTCTGTTCAGAAACTTTCTCCCTGTACCGATGTCCTCAAGGGTCTTCCATTAGGGAAATGCAAATCAAAACAACCCTGAGATTTCACCTTACACCAGTCAGAATGGCTAAGATTAAAAATTCAGGAGACAGCAGGTGTTGGCGAGGATGTGGAGAAAGAGGAACACTCCTCCACTGCTGGTGGGGTTGCAAATTGGTACAACCACTCTGGAAATCAGTTTGGCGGTTCCTCCAAAAACTGGGCACCTCACTTCCAGAAGATCCTGCTATACCACTCCTGGGCATATACCCAAAAGATTCTCCAGCATGTAATAAGGATACATGCTCTACTATGTTCATAGCAGCCCTATTTATAATTGCCAGAAGTTGGAAAGAACCCAGGTATCCCTCAACAGAAGAGTGGATGCAAAAAATGTGGTATATATACACAATGGAGTATTATTCAGCCATTAGAAACAATGAATTCATGAAATTCTTAGGCAAATGGATGGAGCTGGAGAACATCATACTAAGTAAGGTAACCCAGACTCAAAAGATGAATCATGGTATGCACTCACTAATAAGTGGATATTAACCTAGAAAACTGGAATACCCAAAACATAATCCACACATCAAATGAGGTACAAGAAGAACGGAGGAGTGGCCCCTTGTTCTGGAAAGACTCAGTGAAGCAGTATAGAACAAAATCAGAATAGGGAAGTGGGAAGGGTTGGGTGGGAAAACAGGGGGAGGGAAGGGGACTGATGGGACTTTCGGGGAGTGGGGGTCCAGAAAAGGGGAAATCATTTGAAATGTAAATAAATATATCAAAAAAAAAAAAGACCCTCATCCTAGCTGCCTGGAAGCCAGTCTTCCACTAGCAGCCTTCAAGTGAAGACGTAGAACTCAGCTCCTCCTGCACCATGGCTGCCTAGATGCTGCCATGCTACTGCCTTCATGATAACGGACTGAACCTCTGAACCTGTAACTAGCCTCAACTATATGTTGTTCTTATAAGAGTTGCCTTGGTCGTGGTGCCTGTTTACAGTAGTAAAACCCTGACTAAGACACACTCTTTCTTTCTCTCTCCTTTTCTATTGCATTCCATGCCCACATTTAGGGAAAGGAATTTCGCATCAGTGGGCCTGCATAAGTCTGTGATCACATGTAACCAGGGCCACATGAGGCTCTGCTTCAAACATGGGGAGAGGGGGAAGACCTTCAATTAGCTCCAAATCTAAGTTGGCATTGTTGGTTTTACTTTAGCCTGATTACAGTTACCTCGGATTCAGGCGTGGAAGCAGCTTCATTTTTCTTTTCTACTCTTTGCTTTCCAGACATCTCTGCTTGTCTTTTGGTACTTTAACAATAACACCTGTCTTAGAGTTTTATTGCTATGAAGAGATACCATGACCATGGCAACTCTTCCCCTCCCCCACCCCACCTCCAGGCATGGAAAATGCTTTATTGTGACACTGGGCCTCAGCAGCAGGTCATTGAGGCACTTTGGGGAAGGGTTCATGTAGTACTTCAAAGAGCCTGTGGGCCTTCTGGGGGACCCAGGCCCCAGCACAAGTCTAGATCCTCCCTTGATGTGGTGAAGAGCTGTTCCAGGGACCCAAATGTAGCCAGGAGGGTCTGGCTCTCGGTCTTGTTCACAGATTTCACAGTGGTCAGACACTCAGTGGCCTGTGATAGGAAGTTCTGCTCCAGCTTTTCCATAAGGAGGTCAGCGGGCTTCTGCTCATATGCCTTGTAGGTCTGACCATGGCAACTCCTATAAAGGAAAATGTTCTGTAGGGGCTGGTTTATAGATTCAGAGGGTGGGAAGCACAGCCACATCTAGGCAGACATGGTGCTGAAGAAGGAGCTGAGAGTTTTACATCTTGATCCAAAGGCAGAAGAATGAGACTGTGAAGCACTATGGGAATAGCCTGAGCATATAAGAGACTTACTTCAAAGCCCGCCCCCAGGGTGACATACTTACTCTCACAAGGCTATATCTACTTCAGCAATGCCACACCTCCCTATGAGCCTGTGGGGTAGGGAGGCATTTTCTTTCAAACACCATGACCAAAAGCAACTTAAGAGGGAAGGGTTTATTCATCTCACACAAGTCTTCTAGGTCACAATCACTCACTGATAGAAGAAAGGGCAGGGTCTGGAAACAGGGTCCTTGGAGGAATACTATCTAATAGTTCTCTCTCTGGATCTTCCAACTAGTTTTCTGTACAAATCAGGACCATCTCCAGAAGGATGGTATCATCCACACTGTGCAGGAGCCTCTCTTATCAATTAGCAATCAAGCCAATTCCCCACAGACACAGACAAATCTTGTGGAAGCGATTCCTCAATTGAGATTCCCTCTTTTCAGGTGACTGTAGGTTTATCAAGTTGAACAACAAAACTAGCCCAGTACAGTGGATAAAGAATGAAGGGTTCTAAAAGTTGGCCACACATTGCCACCGAGAAAGAATAATTGTATACAGCTGAATGTAAGCAATTGGAGGAAAAGACTATGTATGAGTGATGTCTTAGTCCATGTCCTATTGTTGTGAAGAGATACCATGACCACATCAACTCTTATATACAAAAATATTTAACTGGGGCTGGCTTACAGTTTTAGAAGTTTAGTCCGTTATCATCATGGTAGCACACAGGCAGACAGTACTGGAGAAGGAGCAGAGAGTTCTACATCCTCATCTAGACTGTCTCTAGAGAGACAGTGGGCGTGGCCTGAGCATTTGAAACTTCAAAGCCTGTCCCCAGTGACACACTTCTTCCAGCTAGGCCACGCCCACTCCCAACAGGGCCACACCTCCTAATAGTTCCACTTCCTGGTGACCAATCATTCAAATCTCTGAGCCTAAGGGGGAGATTCTCATTCAAATCACTGCAGGTGATCAGCACTGAAGTAGGTGTCTTCCAGTTGACATACATGGGAACTTTGCTCTCATCCTGACACTGTTGCTCTGACTCCTTTAGGTTCTATGGTCTTCTTGTCAATGCTGCTGTTGAATTTGGGTAAAAGCCCCCCATCAGCCCCCAGCCCAGCCCTCCTATTCTGACTCCCCTCAAGCTGTGCAAAGGAAGTTCAAGGTCAATATGACACAGCCACTTCTAGAACTTCTCTAGTTCAGCAGTACCCTAGAATCCATGCCAAACAGCCCTTAGCCCTCTTGGAAAGTAGAAGGAAGTTTTTTCTAGGCCTCTTGTCACGGGAAGATATCCGATGTGTGTGTGTGCATATGCAGGCTTAGATAGCTGAGCCACTAGCATTGCCAGGGCAGGCGGGTACCTTGCAGCTATGAGGTCATGGGGGTCCCCAGGCCTGTGTGAAATCTGTTTGTCCTTTTGGACTGAGCGAGGAGGCAGCTTTGAGGGACCTGGAGTTGGGCCAGCTCTCTGCACTGTTGTGTGCTAGCATAGTACTCTTAGGAAGTTTGAGAATGTCAAATGCAAGTCCTTAGTAAAAAAAAAAGAAAAGAAAAAGTAAAAAAATTATATTTGTATTAAATTAGTAAATATGTACGTACACACACACACATATAATTGATTGTTAAGTAAGGGGATGCAACATCTTTTAGTTAATTGTTTTTTGTTTAAAACTTTTAAAGATTCAGACAAACGATGAACCTTGAACCCCAGTCTTGCTTTAACAAACTGAAGTGAGACTTCAAACTCTTAGTCACCCCTCCCCCCAACTTGGTGCTATTCTGGGGTCCAGCTTGAGAATCTTCTTAAACCTTATTGGTATTAATTCTTTCCTAGAGGAGTTCCCAAGTCCTTGTACTTTCTGATTTTGCTCCCCACCTTGTCTAAGAATGTCTAATGGTAGAGGTGGAGTCCTGTGCTTTACCAACCGTGACTCTGATTAAGAGCAGAGCAGAACTCCTCCATCTCCTCTCCTAACCACTCAAGAGACTGCCATGGGCTTTCTGATTAAGCAAAGAATTAGATTAGAAGATGAACAATTAGCCACCTTTCTAATGACTGGGAGAAATTAAGACCAAACAAATCCTTCTATTACCAGGAATCTTTCCCAGGTAACACCCCACAATACATACTCAAAATTTGGGCAATTATTACTCAATACAACTGGTAATGAAAGAAACTCTGTGTTGACTTTTAGGAAGATTTAGACTCATGGGAAATATGGGATATTTCTACGGATGAAATGCTGGCTCTGTGACTTAATCTGATTGCTACATATAATTGATTGTTCAGAAGTTTCAGGGATCTGGGATCAAACAGAGGTAAATGTTAGGAAAGTGGCTTACAATACACACTCATCTCTCCTGTGATGAGAGATTGGTAAAGAATTCACATGTGAAGATGAAACAATATTTGGGGACTGAAGGCCGAGGCTATGATCAGAGGAACACACCTACTGCTGGTGACTTTCTTGATGCACCTTGGGAAGGTGGCCTGAGTCATCTGAGTCAGGGTGAGGCAAATGGGATCTTAAGTTGCAGGACCAACCTCCAAGGGGAGAAATGAGGAAAACCAGAGGGCAGCCATCTTCAGAGACGTCTTGGGTGGGAGCAGAGTCATTTGGTGGGGATTTGCAAAAGGGCTTAGCGGAATCCAAGGCTGAGAATGGATTTCAAACGACCTCCTGTCCTCTGTGATGTCACTTTCCGTTGATGCCTTTAAGAATGATTGAATCAAACAGCTGTACATAGCCGCACCTCACAGCCACAGTGTTTGTGGGAATCAGGAAGGAGACACTGTGATTGCCTAGGTTGGAATAAGATGGACCTCAGACGCCTATCAAATGAGTTGAAACATTCAACACAGGTAAAAATATAGGATACAGAAATGCATCTCCTTTGCCATCCCTGGAAACCACATGATGCCCTTCCCCCTTGCTTTTGAACATGTGGATTTCTGTGTGAGCAAAGGTAATGCGGGTGGCTATACAGGGGAAGGATTTAGGTACAGTCACATGAAAGAACCAAGCCATCTTTTTCAAAGGGTACAGAGAATGCAGGACATCCAGACTTGATTAAAATTATTTCATTCATTATAGAACACAAACCTTCGAGATTAATAGATGTGTAGACTAGATGACGTGATGTGTTAGTCATGGGATTTAGGCAGCCGGTGACTTTTATGTCTCCGACATTGCATCTGTGCTGTGAGGGACACGGAGATTGTATGTCAGGCAGAGTTCCAGTTCTGCGGCAGGTGGCACAGGTAAATCATGATGCGTTACAGGGTAACTGGATCAAGTGTGCAATGTGAAGACAGCGGGAGTCCAAAGACAGGATAAAACAGGGAAGATGAGGGTACCCAGGATTCTGCTGTGAGCCAGCTGCAAGAGGGAGTCAGGAGATCTGCTTAATCAGAGTGAGGTCCCTGTGCAAGCCTCACACATAGGCGTGAACTCAGTGTGACACAAAAGGTGTCATATTTCCATGAAACGAACCGGTCATTCTGTGTTCTTCCTCAGTCAGGGAGTTGGGTCTTGAGGTGCTTTGGCAAACAGGTGATAATGAACACTTTGACACACTGGATGAGTGTCTAGGAAAAGCAGCGGGGAGCCTCTGTGTATTATGAGAGAGGAAATATTTGAAAGACCAAGCTGAAAGCAGGCTGCAGGATGGCCACCTGAATGAGGAACTGGGGACAGCCATGCCAGTGTGGCTTTGATCCAAGCAGGAGTGACTTGTGAAGGAACCAAGATTATAATTCAGTCAGAGGAGCAGGAGGGATTTTTTTTTTTTTTCACTTGCAGCCCAGTCCCAACTTAGAATCACACCTTTAAGAGTCTTCTGGGGACGAAAATAAAACATGTGGCAGAGATGAATCTGCCGCTGCCATCTTCCAGAGTCAATATATTTTTAACTTCCTTTAGTTTGGACAAATCCTTCATTCAACTTTACGACAGAAGCCTGTCTAGAAATGTACCCGCTTCTTTTTGGTAACTTTCCTGGTCATGTAATTTTAGAAACTGGAGATGGTTCCTGCAGAGCAGGCCTTTGGTGGGGAAGATGAACATGCAATGTTTTATCTGGGCAACTTCTGTGAGGTAAGGGAGGGAGGGAGTGGCGTGCTGGGCTGGCGACCTTGAGCTCTCTGCTACACCGGGGCTGTGGGTCACAGGGTTGGTGACCGTGCTGTGGGTTTGCTGTGATATTCAAAGCTTGATGAATGGACACAGGATGCCTCACCCGCATTGTGCGAGTGAGTCTGGCATAATTTATGTCCCAACTGTGAAGCTCCAATAAGCCCATAAATCCAGGCCAGCATCGAGACAATCCCAAATGTCAGCTACTCTGCAGAGTCCACGGTCCTCCATGAATCTACAGGGCTGTGATTCTCACCCCTCTCCCGTTTGGAGACTCTCCCCATTGGTCTCTTTAACTCTGTTCTGCAAAGATGTGGAGGTTACAACTGCTTCAGGACCTTCCTCATTCACCCCGGGGTTCGTCTGTTCATTTGAAAATGCAGATACAGAACTTTAAAAGAACAGTGCTGCTCTGTTCTGTTTGCTGCTCATGACTTTGTTCCTAGAGATAAGGGCAGCAGACGCTCAGGGAAGACTTTACCATGCTGATTTGAGCCGGGGTTTCTGGAGTCATTTTTCAAGAAGTCTAAAATGTTTGCTCATTATTCTGCATTTACTATTACTGAAGGATTACTTATGATCTTATAATGCAAGCTATCATTTTAGTTCTTAATTAAATAGGAGTTAGGAAACACACAGATAGTCATTGTAGGGGAAAAAAAACCCTTTAATTCTATTTACATGAAACTGTTTTTTTCTTTATGAGCAGAACCTAGATGAAAACAGAAAGCCGGACCCTATTTGAAAATATAACCAGAGCAATGAACCCTCACAGAACAGACACTTAACAGACAGGAAGTGAGAGGGAAGGCTGTGGGAGCCACTGGTCTGGGCTTTACATTTAGCAATGTTAAGCCTTGGGTGCTGAATTTTTTTGTCTTTTTCATCCACAAAGCTTATAGCCTTATGTCTGTCTGAAGCAAGACATAGAGAAACAGGGGTTTCCATAGGTACCTTGGTAGGACTGAAGATGATTTAACAACTATAATTGAGCTCAAATAACTTAGTGTAAGCAATTATCTCTAATTACTGGAGAGTTTCCGCTCTCTTTTCTAATGAAGAGTACCAAGGGAGGGGGACTCATCTCCAGGCAACAATTTAATTTCAGACTTGATGGGAAGAGCTGGTTCTGTCTGAAAGGTTTTGATGAATTTTCATTCTCTCCAACCCCGTTCTTGTGAGGAATTAATGATGTCTCAATCTGGCTTTCCTTGGTCCTTCCTCTAGGGTGAGTTCTAGACCTTACTACTTACTACAAAGCTAAGTTACTCAGAAAGCACCTGTAATCAGTGATGATTAGCATGCAGTGGGCTCTGGAAGACAGCAAGATTTAGCTTCTGAAGACTTCAAATCAATCAAGACTTCATCCCACTGCTGATCAGAGGTACGTGCTGTGTGTGTGTGTGTGTGTGTGTGTTTCTCCCAGCACCCAGCACAGAGGCACAGAAGCACAGAGGCCCAACAATGCTTAATGAGTTTTCTGAACTAAACGTCAATGCAATTTTTAATGTGTGTTTGGATTTGGGGATTTGGGCTCTCCTCCTCCTTCCTCTTCTTCCTCCTCTTTCTCTTCCTCCTTTTCTTTCTGGGAATAGGAAGAAGAGGATATACATCACAACTAGAATTATTTGACATGTAAAAATCGATTGGAAACAATGACACATAAAAAAATTGTCTGTTGTACCAACTGCCACCATCAAAGTCACCCTTTGGCCAGGAAGAAGGAGGGTTGGAAGTTTTGAGGCACCATCCATCTTTGCCCAAGGCCCCAAAGGATTTTGTGGTTATAATCTTTTTTTTAGATTTGTTTTTTTTTTTGTTGTTGTTGTTTTGTTTTTGTTTTTGTTTTTTTCAAGACAGGGTTTCTCTGTAGAGCCCTTGGCTGTCCTGGAACTCACTCTGTAGACCAGGCTGGCCTCGAACTCAGAAATCCGCCTGCCTCTGCCTCCCAGAGTGCTGGGATTACAGGCGTGCGCCACCACCGCCCGGTGGTAGTTATATTATCTACATAATTTTAATCTCCACTAACCTCCTGCCTGTGGAACAAGGACAAACATCTTGTAGTTTACTCACACGCCAAGATACAAACTTCTTAATTCTGTCTCCTTAGTGGGACTTTTTGTGTGGCTGCATTTTGTGCTTTGACGAAGTTGAAGAAAGGCATACATACAGAGCAGGGGAGCGAAACCAAGGCGCGGAATGGTTAAGAGCACCGCTGCCCTGCAGAGAACGGTGGTTGGTTCCCAGCAACCACAAGGCGGCACACAACGGCACACAACGTGGGTCACTCCAGTTCCGGCAGAGTTATTGCTGTTGTGTTTCATACAAAGGAAAAGGGAGTCAGAGATATGTTGTAGAGCAGCTACGGTATGGTGCAGGGGGTAGAGGGCCTCCGCGGATCCACGCTGAGGCCTCCCTTTCCCAAGGTACCAGCCACACATTTTATTTAGGTCATGGGGAGGGGAGTTGAAGGAGTAGGAGAGACAGAAAAAAGGAGAGAGAGAGAAGAGGAAAGGAGGGGGGGGGAGGGGAGGGGAGGAGGCTGGCCATGAACATGTGGAGAGAGGGGAGGGGAATGGAAAGAAAAGGGACAGAGAGGGAAGAGGGGAAGAGAGTAAGGGGGCAAGAGAGCAAGAGAGAGAGGAGGGGGCAAGTAGCCCCTTTTATGAGTCAGGCATACACAGTTGCTAGGTAACTGTGGGGCGGAGCCTAGAAGAAATGCTAACAATCGCCCTCTTCTGGGCTCCACAGGCACTGCATGCATGTGGTACAAAGTCATACATACACCTTTTATAAGGGTTCTTTAAAAGTAAATCTTTAAAAGTAAAGCAATAAAAAAGAAAGAAAGAAAGAAAGAAAGAAAGAAAGAAAGAAAGAAAGAAAGAAAGAAAGAAAGAAAGAAAGAAAGAAAGAAAGAAAGAAAGAAAGAAAGAAAGAAAGAGAGAGAAAGAAAGAAAGAAGAGAAAGAAAGAAAGAAGAGAAAGAAAGAAAGAAAGAAAGAAAGAAAGAAAGAAAGAAAGAAAGAAAGGAAGGAAGGAAGGAAGGAAGGAAGGAAGGAAGGAAAGGAAGGAAGGGAGAGAGAGAGAGAGAGAGAGAGAGAGAGAGAGAGAGAGAGAGAGAGAGAGAGAGAGATGCCAAAATACAGCAGAAAACTTGGGTTCAAACGCAGCTCTGACACTGAGTTAAGTTCTCTGATTTTCTTATTTGTCAGTGCAGATGATAGCAGCTGAACTCTGGGTGTCACTGCATGGAATGGATACACAGCAGGTGCTTAAATGATGCTTGGTGCACTGTGTGTAAGTATCAGGCAGTGGGTGTCGTGGAAAGAGCAGATGCTAAGAGCTCTCCTGCTAGGAAGAACTGCAGAATATCAACAGATGTGTGGACTGTTCTGGAAAACTCATGCGGGAGAGTGACTTCCAACAATGTACGCAAAAAAAAAAAATTAATCTATATTTACTGTTGAATTTTATTGTTCAAACATGAGAGAAAATGGTGGCTTGTTGAATTGAAGAAAAAAACATACTGGGAGGAAATGCCAGGATTTGGGATGTTTTTCAACCTTGCTTTGCGGCAGAGTTTGAAGGAGCAGTATTTGTGCAAACTGAGGTCTCAGAAGTCTTCTGAAGAACTACCAAGTGAATCTACACAGACTGGCAGTAAGGAGACCTAGAGAGAGTGTTGGGTGCTGGGTCTGTGGTGGGAACTTTACAGGTTTACACTGAGGGATCTCACTAGATGTTACTGAGCCCCACAGGAATGATACATGGAGGTAAGATAGTCCCCGGCAGCTCACTGGTGAGGGTCTCCTCAGGGATCGTCTTTCATAGGACAATAGAAGGGTGTTTAGTCCATCCTGCTGTAGTCTGGCCCCAAGCGAGATGGGAACAGTGGGTATCTGCCCAGGAAGGTAGAGTCTTGGAAGGAATTTTCCATTTACGTTTATGTGGCTGCTGTTAAAATGCACCACCCTGAGCTAGTATTTATGTTCTGATCTCATTGTGGGCCAGGTTGGCAGGAAATGCATGACCCTGCTGCCTTAGGCCTTCCAATGCTAGACTTGCCACTGTATCCCCACATATAGCACACTGTACCATGTTCTTAAGATTAATCACCTATCTATCTATCCATCTATCACCTATCCATCCATCCATTTATCCTCTCATCTATCATCTATCATTTATCAATCAATCAATCAATCAATCAATCTATCTATCTATCTATCTATCATCTGTCTATCTGTTTGTCTATCTTCTATCCATCTAAACTGCTTACCTAGCAATCACATCTTCATTCTGAGTCTTTGGCAGTGGATTTTTGAGGATATATTTTAAAACCTAAAATCCCTTACAATTGGTTGTGCCAAGCCATTACCTTTGCAGATTGTTGAAGTGCACTGACAGCATAAAAGTTGGAATGAAAAAAAGACTTTGGTTGTCAGGAAGAGTAAACAATTCAGTGGCAGTCTGCATGTTTGAAAAGGCTGAACTGACTTTCAGGATCCTGTGAAGCGAATCTGGCAGGGTTAAAATCAGTTGACTTGTTTCCCAAGCTCAGGCCCATACAAGTGGAAATCACAGCTTCCTCAAAACCTGATTACAGCTGAAATTACTTTGTATAGACACACCTTGGGAATTACGGAGGGAATTTGACACTGGGATCACCCACTTCATGAATTTCAGAAAGAATGAGGGAGCGTGCGGGAAGAACTTGGTGTTGAGAACTATGCCTTTTGAAATCTGCTTTCGCCAATGGATCCTCAATTGTTCCCCCATGATCCTCAGTGTTCCCTGGAAACCCTTAAATGATCCATGTATCTATCACCACATCTTTAACTAGCTTTTGCTTCCTCCCCAATTCGCTATTGTTTGAGAGTCTTGCTTATATACAAACCTGCTGTGAAGATTTACCTTGTTTCTTAAAGTCCACCCAACTAATCTCTTGTATCAACATCAAGTTTGGAGGTTGTTAGGATTCTGTCTAAGCTCCACCCCACAGTTACCTGGCAACAGCTAGGTAGGTCTGGCACTCTATAAAAGGGGCTGCTTGCCCCTCCTCTTTCTCTTGCCTCTCTTGACCTCATAGGCTCTTCCCTTCCCCCTCCCTTCCCCCTCCCTTCCCCCCTTTCTCCATGTGGTCATGGCAGGCCTCTGCTTCTCTACTCTCTTCCTCTCTCTGCCTTTCTCTGGCTCTGCTATTCCCTTAACTCCACTCCCCATGGCCTCAATAAACTATTCTATACTATACTGTAGTGTGTGTGGTCCCTGGGGGGGGGGGTGCCTCAGCAAGGGCCCCCTGAGGCACTCCCCATCCCCCCCTGCACCCCACGTCCATACACCATATTCTTACACAGCTTTCTCTTTTTATGATCACAACAGTGGTTGTACCTTGGCCTCACGAGTGCTAAATGACAGGGCTCTTGTTCCCACGCCTGGCTGGTCATAGCTAATTTTTTTAGAGACATTGCTGATGCCTGGTGAGCACACAATACAATTGCACATTGTTTTAGGCTCAATTTTTTTTTTCATGCCTGCAGTCAAACAACATGTACAGCAACCAGTTTCTCCATCTCTTCCCCACTCAAACTAGAGATTCCATTTTCTTATTGTTTAGAATACTCTCATGGTCACTTGGTGATTTTCTTAGTACTATAGCAAGCAGTGTTTTCCATCATAACTGACATCAATGACCTTGTCACATATTGCCTTGGAAATAGTTGAAAATTTCTTGGTCTACTTACTTCTGTGTTATGTTTTATGTCTGGCATTAGTTACCTGTTCTGAAACATGCCAAATAGTAAGATTATAACAGTTATTTTGACTGTACTGTAAGGTTTTTTTTGGACTGGCTTCTTAAGTATGGTGCTATCTCCTACTTATTTTCCCAAGTGAGGGAGTGCCAGAGACAAAAAGCCTCTCCACTAGGATGCCTCCAGTGACTCTCATCTTTTTGTAGTAGTGCTTGTGTGCAGTGTCCGCCTTTATTTAGTTAAGTAGATATGGTCCGAAAGATATACAATGTATCAAAAGAGATACAATGTATCAAAGGAGACACAACACATCAAAAGAGGCACAGTGTGTCAGAAGAGATACAATGTATCAAAAGAGATACTTTGTATCTCATTGTATCAAAAGAGATGCCTTGTGTCAAAGGAGATACAATGCATCAAAAAGAGATGCAAATGTGTCAAAAGAGATACAATGTATCAAAGGAGACACAATGGGTATGGTATTTTGGAACTTCTGGGTCTAGAGCTGATAGTAGTTCTTCCAAGTGCTCATTCTACTGGGGCTGGAGAGATGGCTCAGCGGCCTGTCAACAGCTGGCTCTAGCTGGCTGGGAATGTGAGTGAGCCTCCTTGGAAACCAACTGCTCTGGCCCAGTCTAGTTCAGATGACTGGATCCCACATGACTTTACTGAACCCCCTGAACTACCTTGAGAAAGAACATCCAGATAAGTCACTCCGGGTTTCTTGGTCCACAAAAAACTCTGTAAATTAGTGAATGCCTGTTCTTTCAAACTACTCATTTGGGGTAGGGCAATTTGCTACACAAAAGCTGACTTCAAAGAATCCATTGCAGTTGTTGGGCTGAAGATGTAACTCCTAGGTGCTCTGAGTTCTGTGCTCAATCTCCCCCATTGCTCAATAAATAGGTAAATAAACTTACTTAAATCATTAAGGCCACACATCACGTTGAATGCAATACTTAGGAGAGGCCTAACTTTTTCCCCATTGAGGATTAAATGTCACTCCGGCTTGTCTTAAACTAGAGAGTCATGTTCAAATAAGTCCCTCTCCTCAACATCCCAAATAGCGGGGCTTGATATTTGGATGAAACTGTTTAGAATGGATTAGATTATTATTTTAATAAACTCTGTGATTTTTTGCCAGGCATGGTGGCACACTTCTAATCCCAGCACCCTGGAGGCAAAGGCAGGGTTATCTATGTGTGTACAGGGCTAGCCTTCTCTACACAGAGAGTTTCAGGTTAGCCTGATCTACATAGAATTTCAGGCCATCCAGGGATACATAGTGATAACTTGTGTCAAAAAGAAATAAAACTCCTTGATTTTGTAGTCTAGCCCTCCTTTTTTGGAATTTTGTGTATGATAGTCACCAAGATTAGCATGTGCCTCCCTTTCCTTTTCTAAAATAAGACTATAGTTAAAATAAGACTATAGATACTTCTTTCATAAAATTATATGTTTTGCCCTATACTTAAAAAAGAATCATGTATCTCTTAGAAGCTAGAGGAACTTTTATCATAAGACAGTCTAAGCATTTAGGTTGAGCCTTCTTTGATAATTTTCTTAAGTCCCTTCCCAGCTATTGGTAATACCAGACTATCTACTTGAATTAACTTTTCAGATCAACTAAACCTTAAAGTCAATTAGGAAGTGTTTATGAAATTGTCATGTACGTTATTAACCTCTATTTTCCTCTCTTGTGAACTTTATAGTTCCCACAAAACTTATTGAAATAATATGAATTTGCAAAATTAAGTAAGCATGGAGAGTGATGGCTATTTATTTTAGATAACATTGTGTGTGCGCATTTGTGTGTATGTGAGCGAGCTTGTGTGTGTGACCCACCCCCACCCCTGTCTCCAATGACTGCAATACCCAAGGTGACCAGAAGAGGGCACCAGATCCCCTGTGTCTAGAATTACAGTTGTGAGCCACCATTGTGGTTGCTGGAAAATGAACAACTGTTTCTTTGAGAAAGCAGCAAGCACTCTTAACCACTGAGCCAAGCTCTCCAGCCACTGATGCATGTTCCACAGTGAGACCTAATCTGGAGGAATGGCTTGGCTACATTCCCCAGGTGATGATATATGGTCAACATAGAAGAGAAAGACCCTAGGGAATCTGATCAGTGGAATACTGGGAAAACCTTGAAGATAAGTTATTAAAGAAACACACTCAAGCATTTTGCTTATCATTCCCCAAAGATATAATGCTTCGTTATTGATGGTTAAAGGTCATTATGTGAAAACATTGAGGCCCCAACAGCAGGAATGCATGCATGATCATGATAGTTGTCAGGCTTACAAACATGAGGTGACAAAGTAAAGGAATATCAAATGCATTAACAGGGGTTTAGCAAGTATTTCCATTGTATAATTCTTCTCCTCATTCCTTATCTATGGAGAATGCATTCTAAGAACCACACAAAGGCCACACAGATAGTACCAAATACCAAAGTTATTGTATGTTCCCTATATGTGCATGCTGTGTTAACAATGTAATTTATAAGTTAGTCACAGGGGAAGATTAATGATGGCCAATAATGGAATGTGCGTGGCAATGCACTGTACCAGAAGTAATGTGGACGTGATCTCTCATGTACGTATCTCTATCTCTATCTAATCTAAATCTAAATCTATGTCTATGTCTACAGCTATCTACTCTATATCTAATCTGTATCTATATCATCTATTTCTATCTATCTATCTATCTATCTATCTATCTATCTATCTAGTCTTTCACCATCTCTTTCTGTTTTTGCTCACCCTTCCTGTGATGGTATGAATTGTTACAATGTTTGTGTGCTAAGATGACAATGTGAAAGACATTGTGATGTTAGGAGTCTGTTTAAAGGTTATGTGGTCGGGAGTACCATGAAATAGCATCGGTCTGAGAGCAGAGGTGACGACCAAGTGATTAACATGGGGGGGGCATAAAGAAGGGGGGTGTGTGCTGGGCAGAGGGGCCATTCATATTTTAGGTAGGATAAGGCAGGATTGTGTAAGATTTTCATCACCCCCCTCGGAATACCATGCAATTTACAACTTAGGAATCATTTGCCTCTAGAGTTTTCTGTTTGGTGTCTTAGGATTGTCCCATGAGTAACTGAAACTACAGAAAGCAAAGGTTTGGGTAAAGGGAGAAGATTACTGTTTCCCTCTATTGCAATGTGGTATTGCCCCGCCTCCAGCCCTGTTAGGATTCTGCCCACAGCTCATGCTAGCTACAGTTTCTGTTTCTGCTCCTTATTCTCTCTGATGTCTCAGCCAACATGAAATAGAGCTCTCCCTCAGCCTGCGACGTTTAGACCTGTTCTTTACAGCGCGGCTTGAACGGACTGAACTTTGTTGCTTGCTCAGCCCTTGCAGCCATATCCAGAGAGGTTTATGACAGTCCGTCCAAGTCTCTTAAGACAGCTCTAAAAAATTCTGTCTAAGGAGGGGTTCCATTTAGACATACATTCTGACCCCACGGCCTTGTCATTAATCAGCACTTGGCAAGGCCTTGGCTTGGCTGCTCCCCTTCACCCCGACATGTGAAATTCCACATGCGCTTTCTGGTGGACCACACACTGCAGAGACTGACCCCCAACTCTGCAGGGCCTTCTCAACCATGTCCTAGGACGGCTCCTTCCCCTACCCAAACAGAAAAGTCAAGGGAGACTGTTACCTTCCCGGTCACCTACAACTAGTTCACTGGTTGGGACACTCTTGGGTGTCATGGCTTCCCAGCAAGGTCAGAGCTCCAGAGCCTGGAGGAGCTCTCTCTCTCTCTCTCTCTCCCTCTCTCTCTCTCTCCCTCTCTCTGTTTGTTGTTGACATATCTCATTTCTGCTCACTGCTGCAGAAGAAGTGCTGAGTGTTCTCCTAAGGCATGAGTCACGGAGCTCTTCCTCATGACCCGCAGGACCATCTAACAGTTGCTAGCCTCTTACCATTCTACGCCAATGGATGGTTTAAATATTTATCAGCAGTGCAGGGAGGGGGGTCTCATCATCAGCATCTTAAATGATAAATAAAAACATAAGCCTCTTCCATCTAGTATGAACTTTAAAAGTTGACTCTTGGGATCAGACACTCGGCAGGGTGCGGGGCCTCTCTGTTCCCTCCTGGCGCTGTAACCATCAGCTTAACCATCATGGTTCTTAAGGAGCTGTCCCTCCTGAAGAGGCTACCTCCCCCATCCCACCCCTGAAAACCGTGTTATGTGGTTTCTCTCTGCAAATAAGCATTTTCTTGTTCAGGTTCAGATCTCTTACCTCATTATAGGCGACTGCTATGCCTTACCTGTTAATGAAGATGTCAATGGTGATGACCCTGGGAAGGGCTCTCTACGTTCCAGGGAAACTAATCAGGAGGGATGTGATATGTCACCAAAGCAGAGGTCAAGACTTTGACTCCATTCTGGCCTCCATCACTGGCAGACAACTGTCCTTGGGTTTGTGGGGGTTGGGTCCATTGCCCTTCTCCTGGGCATTTTAAAATATCAATGCATTTTTGAATATATTTTTTATTCATTTTAAAATATTAATGGGATTTTAAAGTGAATAAAATTCATTTTATTTTTAAATGTCATAAAATGAAATTTAAATTTTATTTTAAATTTTAAAATATCAATGGGATAACATACTCAAATGTGTTTCATGAAGTAAAAGTGTCAGAGGGACTTAGGAAGTCTTCCACCCTGGGCCCTTATGGAGGCATATGGCGGCGACACATGGTCTTTGTTAGTGTCCCGGTCACAGAAGGCACTAAGGACACTTCTAGCAGGACATCACTAGTGTAAGAGACCCAACCTACTGCTGTGAACTTGGATTTTTGCCCTTGGCTTAGAACATGTACTCATGAGATAACTATTTATTAATCTTCATTGACTCCTGCTTAGTCTCTGGCTACTTGAGTTCAATTTCATCTGCTCCGGTGTTTGTTACTGCTTGAAGCTCATTTCGTTATCTTTGGTCTTTCAACTTCCACATTTTCAATTTGGGTTTCCTTTTCTGGTTCTTCTTTTCTTGTGCACTTGAATAAAACTTCCTTTGTAGCTTTCACACCCATCAAGGGGCATTTTGCCTTTTCTTCACTAACTAATTAAATCCTTAAAAATACTACGATGCCTTGGGCTAGCCCCTGTTTGCTCACTGTTGCTGTCCCACGGAAGGGGCGTGAGACTCTGCGTGCACTATCACGCTGCTGCTTTGTAGTCTTACAAAACCCACAGGGTTTTCAATCATCAATTCCACAGCATCCCTAGGGAAGTTGCTGCTTGTGCCTGGGCCCTGGGCCCTGCTCTTCTTGGTTTGGACAAGAAGGGCTAAGGGAATATGCTCATAGGATGCGTTCTGCAGTTCTTTCATATGTTACATGTCTAGTTCCTTTTATATAAAAAAAATCATTTTGTTTTATGTGCATGAGTGTTTGTTACACATACATGCAATGCTCACAGAGGCCGAAAGAGGGCATTGGATCCCTTGGAACAAGAGTTACAGGGAGTTGAGTGCCACCACAGGGATCCTGGGAATTGAACCTGGTTCTTCTCTGCAAGAGCAGCAAGGGCCCTTAACTGCTGAGCCTTCTCTCCTGGGCCTTCAAGTTCATTTCTTCTATCCTGCTAAATCTCTAGCCCACAGCACATACATGCCACTTAAGATGGCAAGAGTAGAGGCAAAATGAATTCACGCTGATTCTTGCTGCTGATTGGCAGAACATATGACAATAACCTATGTGTCTGCCAATCTGGATCGGTGCCCGCCGATCTCAGTTCATCTTCCCTAGGTGAGAACGTGGCCTCCCTGGGGTAAATTGGTGCAGATACTCCTCAGTTATAAACGCATAAAACACAGCTCGGAACTGCTCTGTCTCCTCAGCCATCAGTCAGATGGTTTAATTCATGCACATATTGCTTTTGCTCTCAGCCTGTGATTCACCAACATCACAGCGGCGTGCCTTTTAGTTGTGATTCCCATGTCTTATAGGTTCGATTATTTTCACCCTAAGACAGCTTCCCAATGTTTAGTTACCTGTGGACACACAGGACTAGACAGCGTGGGGCCCTTCTGTCCCCAGCTTCTTGTGTACACGGGATTGTTTGTCTGTTTGTCTGTTTGAACCCGGAGTCATTTCTAACATTGTTCTAAGATTGAATGAAGGTAGCAGCTTCCCTCTGCTGTTACTTGCAAGCCTAAGTCTGGAAAGCCTTGAACATAGAGATTTCTGCCTTGTAAGGCCCAAAGGAAGGTAACGGCTATAGTCTGGATCATATATGTCCATCAAAGGCCTGCATCCTGAAGTTTGATCCCCAACATATTAGGAGGCAGAGTAGGTTCCACCAGGAGGAAGCTAGGTCACAGGGAGCATGCCCTTGAAGGGGAGCTGGGACAATGGCTCCCTCTCCAGCCCTTGGTCTCCTAGCAGCTCCTGATGGGATGAACAGTGATGTCAAAGCTTCAAAGGCCCCAAAGACTATGGACTCAAACCATACGTGCCCTGAAAGCATGTACCCAAATAAGTCTCTCCCTGAGTTAAAGATGATTTATCTTGGATTCTCATCATAAACATAGAAAGCTGGCTACCAGGAAAGAGGCCAGAGCAGGAGGGATGATGCTTCCTTTCTCTCAGGAACGAAACTCTGAGACATAGTGCTGCTTACCGCAGCTGCACGCCCAGTCGGCAGCCTCTTGGTTCTCTTACACTGCATATCCTCTCAATGTCCAACGTCTGCAAGCATTGCCGCACCCCTCCCCGCCCCAACCCCGCAGCATCTTCTGCTTGTTCCCAGATTCTCAGATTCTTCCACCGAGAGAACCTTCTGCAGTTGCTATTCTCTGAGGAAGCTGTTTGTATGAGTCAGGGTTCTCTAGAGTCACAGAACTTATGTGTAGTCTCTATACAGTAAGGGAATTTGTCGATGACTTACAGTCTGTAGTCCAACTCCTCAACAATGGTCAGCAGCAGCTGTGAATGGAAGTCCAAGGATCTAGCAGTTGCTCAGTCCCACAGGCAAGCAGGCGAAGAAGAGTGAGCGCATCTTCCTTCTTCCAATGTCCTTATGTAGGTCTCCAGCAGAAGGCGTGGCCCAGATTAAAAGTGTGTACCACTGAGCCTGGATCTGGGACTTGCTTTGTCCCAGATGACCTTGAACTCAGAGATCCCCCTGTCTTAATCTTCTGGGATTCATAGCCAACTGTGCCTCAAGATCTCCATGCCAAGATTCAGGTCCAGAGTTCATTCCAGATTTAGTCAAGTTGACAACCAGGAATAGCCACCACACTGCTTCCATGGCCCTGCCTGAGCACAAAGACATTCTCAGATCCCAAATGTCCTTCATGCTGAGCTGCAAACATGCCTTGGAGGTGTGGACTGAATAGACACTTCCCTGTGTCTGCAGGAGTATCCTATGAAGCAGAATCAATTCGTCACCCCACTGATCTCTGCTGAGTGACAGACATGAGACCCAGAGCAGAGCCATTTCCTAGGGGTATGCAGAGGTTTGAACTCAGCTTCACAAGGCCTTGTAGGTGAGCTAACTTTTAGCCTACTAATGACATGTTTTCCATCCACCATGTCAGGCAAGGTGCCTGGTGACGGGGTCACTGCCCTAAGTAACTGTTACAGCGTTGGGTCATGGAGAGAGATGTCAGGCTTAAGAGGGTTGCTCTGAAGCTGCTTGTATTCAAAAGCTAAAAACTGAACCCTAAGGTCTAATTGCTCCACGGTGAGCCAATCCTCGTGGATACCAGCTCTTGTTGTATAAGCCTTGCCCCTCTCCACGCCCCGAGGTTATCTGAAATTGGTTTATAAGGATGCTTACAGCCCATAGCAGGGCAAAGAGAGGTGGATAGGCCTTTAGTTCCCCAGGCTTGGGGTCTGAGGCAGAGACCACAGGGAAAGAGAGGAGGAGGAAGGGAGAAGGTACCCTGAGGTAGGTCAATCATGAGCGCATGGCCATTAGGACCAGCCAGTTGGAGCAGGTTGAACATGGCAAATGTTATCATAGAGATTACTGACAAGGAAGTAGACATAATAGCATAGAGAGTTGCTATCTGCCCAGCTCTGGTGCTAAGGCTTATTATAAATAAGAAAGCTTTATCTCCTATACTAGGGGACCAAATGATCTAAGGTGGGGTAGAAACCCCCAAATAATGGGTCTTTGGGGGGGGGGTGATAGCTCAGTGGATATTTGTGCCTGAGATACATGGCCTGTGGACTCTGTGTCAGGATGGGGGAGGCACATTCAGAATTACATCTGTCTCCCAGAAAATGCTGTCTGAACCCTGCAGTGTGGCTCACAGCACTGCCTGCCACTGGCTTGCTGGCCTGTGGCTGGAAATGGCGACCCCAGCAGGCCCAGAGCCTGGTTCCCTTCCTCTGTGGGTGACTCTTCTCAGGAAGGCAGAGTGGAGGCAAAACCACCCAGGGACACCTCCTAGAAAGCACACTACAGAATGTCATCTGTTTTCCTCCAGCCACCAGACAAAAGCTCTTTGGCTTCACCTGAATTAAAAAAAAAATAGATCCGAATAGAATAATATAGAAGTGCCTGTTGACCAAATTCACATCAGGTTCCAAAATGAATTTCCATGCATGCTGGCATTTACCTTTGCTTTAGAAAGTGGAGAATGTCCTTCCTTTTCATTCTTTAATTTTATTTGACTATTACGGAGGGAGGGGGAAGCTAGAGTGTGTGGAATGTAGAAATTGAATTATAACCCAGTACAATGAACTTCTCTTTCCAGAAAATCAAATGCTGCTTGCATTTAAGCTGGTGCTCTCCTTTGGGATCCTTATAAAGAGTTTTACCCTTTCTTTTCTCAGGTACTTTTCAAATTAAATCTTCAACACTTAATTCAACTTCAGTAATTTTCCTTTCTCGCAGACGGTGCCGTTACAGCAATCAGACTCTCTGAAATGAAAGTAGACCATGCATTTCCAAAGACAGTTTGGAGTTCACAAAGACTGTCTAGAACTTACTGAAAAAAAAAAATGACACCCAGGCATTTGATGGTGGCGGAGGACATCTGATTCTGTCTAAAATGGTACATGCAGCACTGAGTTTAGAATCAGGGCCTGTTGATTTATTGCTTTAAAAGTCTTCTGGCTATCAGGAGAGTGTTACATCAATTTCTCATTTTTTTTTTCTGATTGCAGTCATTAAAAATGTATGCAGAGGGAGCTGGCCTACTGTGCAGCGGGGCTACAGAAGGAAACAGTAGAGTTCATTCCCCGGCCTGGTCTGAAATATCACATGACCAACCAGGGTATCTCCTAACATAGAACTTTGATCCACCAGTAACTGGTGTGTATCTCAAAGAGAAACAAAGTAAGCTGGCCATTGATGCCATGAAGATATTTCATGGGATGCTGTCCCAACAGAAGCAAAAAACACATTCAACTCCAAACGCAGCAAAGACAGCTGGGGATTTACACTAGAAATTGTGAGGGGCAGTGGATGCGGTATCAGAAGGGGAGACGTCAAAGGCACGGGACTGGAGAGAAGGCTCGGCAGTTAACAGCACTGGCTGCCCTTGCAGAGGACCTGGGATTGGTTCCCATCAGCCACACAGCAGCTCACAACCATCTGTAACTCCAGCTCCAGGAGATCTGGTGTCCTTTCCTGGGATTCATGGGCACTGCATGCCTGTGGTATACATATATGTGTATGATTCGGGCACATATGCATTCACATAAATATTTTAAATTAAGAATTAAATAAAATATATGCCAGTTTGCCATCTTTAAATTAAGAATTAAATAAAATATATGCCATCTTCGTGGCAGCGGTTCCTCCTGTGAAGTCAGCCGGTCAGAGCTGTAGAGTGCAGAACGTTCATTCTCTTGAGAAGGAGCAGAGCTGACCGCACAGATGAGAATTCTCCTGAGCACCCTGGTGGGCCTCGTCCCGAGCTTTGTCCCTTATGAGTTCTAGAAATCACAGTGAGGCAAGGTCAGACTGCCCCAGTCAGCTGTGTTGTCACATGTGTGGATATTTTAAGCTCACCGTGTTCAAATTTGCTGTTATATTTCTGTCTAAGGCTAGATATTGAACTTAATGACCTTACATTAAAAAAAAAAGGATCGTTCTATTACATTTAATTATTAAAAACTGAAGTTCTTGTCTTGGGGCAATTTCTGTCATATTTAAGAAATTGGCTGAATGTTAGATTTTTCTTCCTAAGCTAAAATTTACTGACTTATCCAACTAACTGTATTATGAGTTTCCTATGCTCTGGGAGTGCGGACTGTGTATTGTGTATGTTGTGTAGTGTGTGTGTGTGTGTGTGTCTTTCAGACACTTCTGTGCTTATATCCATCTCTTAAGTTATCTGTTAATTCCAAAGATAGGAGAGGAGAAAGACCACTGATAGAAATCATTATGGCCAAATTAATTAAAGCAAACTTATTTATTCCTGTACAAGGCTGCCTTCCACTAAGGTGGAACTCGAGAGGTCAGCGCTGGATGTGTGGAAGGTAAAGCTTTTGTAGCCCAGGGGAGGAGGTTTGTAAATGGGGATTCGGTAGGCGAAATAGGCAGAGTTACAGGAGCAGAACAAACAAGTTAGTCCTAATGACCTCTTTTTTTTTTAATTCGATATATTTTTTATTTACATTTCAAACGATTTCCCCTTTTCTAGGCCCCCACTCCCCAAATGTCCCATAAGCCCCCTTCTCTCCCCCTGTCTTCCCCACCCACCCTTTCCCACTTCCCCATTCTGGTTTTGCCGAATACTGCTTCACTGAGTCTTTCCAGAACAAGGGGCCACTCCTCCGTTCTTCTTGTACCTCATTTGATGTGTGGATTATGTTTTGGGTATTCCAGTTTTCTAGGTTAATATCCACTTATTAGTGAGTGCATACCATGATTCACCTTTTGAGTCTGGGTTACCTCACTTAGTATGATGTTCTCTAGCTCCATCCATTTGCCTAAGAATTTCATGAATTCATTGTTTCTAATGGCTGAATAGTACTCCATTGTGTAGATATACCACATTTTTTGCATCCACTCTTCTGTTGAGGGATACCTGGGTTCTTTCCAGCATCTGGCAATTATAAATAGGGCTGCTATGAACATAGTAGAGCATGTATCCTTATTACATGGTGGGGAATCCTCTGGGTATATGCCCAGGAGTGGTGACCTCTTAAACAAAGACATGATTACTAAATGGGCACAGCAAGGTAGTGTTTCCACAGGTACTCGTGACACAATAAGGCAGTCATAGGTGGTCATATAACCTTCTGAGACCAAGGTAGGCTTGTAAGACAGTGAGATTCAGCCCTTTGAAACAAAGACATGATTGCCATGCCTGGGACGGCTGAATAGAGCCATTTATAGCTGAGCTGACAGGTGGAACATAGCCCGGTCCTTGAGACACAGAGGTTTAGGAGTAAACTGAGTCTATCTTTCCTCTAAGATGGCTTCAAAGCCTAAGATGGAGGCTCCACACAGCGTGGGACATTTCAGCCCTTCAGTAGTAAGGACAGTGTCATGGAGAGCGGTGATCTCAGGTTCTGTCTCTCTAGCTTCTGACTCCCCCAATTTGTTCCTGCTTCTGGCTCTTCCCCCGTACATTGGGGTTCATTAGTTTTTGGCAACTAGACCCAAGCCTATGCAAATCTGCAAAGAGGGACTCTCACCTGAGGAACTGCCTCCACCACATTATCCTATGGACACGTCTATGGGCTTTTTTCTGATTGATGATTGTTAGAGCGGGGCTCAGTCCACCATGGGTAGTGACCCCTGGGCAGGTAGCCCTGGATGCCTTAAGAAAGCAGGCTGGGCAAGCCCGTAAGCAGCCCTCTTCCATGACCTCTGTCTCAGCTCCTGCCTCCAGGTTCCTGCCGTGAGTTCCTGTCCTGGCTTCCTTCAGCGATGGACAATATGAATGTAGAAGTGTAGGTCAAATAAACCCTTGTCTCCCCAAGTTGCTTAGGTCGTGATCTTTATCACAGCAATAGAAAGCAGACTAGAACAACATTTGAACAGCTCTCTTTCTGTTTTATTCTTTGCTTTTGGATACTGCACCATATGCTCTTTAAGCAGTGCCTAGTACACTGGAAACCCTCCCTACCTTACTTAATCCTGGCTGACTCTTATCCCCATTTTAGAGATGTGGAAACTCACAATGGCTAGTCCTGAGGCTCCTGCTTTATGTGAAGAAAACCTCATGTGACCAGCTAATCTATTAGGCTTATCACTATTCTATGTGTAAAACTTTTATTTTGGGTGCTAGAAGTCAAGTCTTGGGTTTAGCAAATACTTTACGAAGAAGCCCCAAACACAATCCTGCACCTTGTGAATGCTTTCTACCGTGTTTTTAAATTCACCCTCCCTCTTTTCTGTCTTCTGTTGATATTTAAACCTTTTTGATTAAGGGTCAGATTCTTCCTTTCCAGTCTACGGACGGCTATCCCTACATGGTAACACACTTTAAAAAAAAAAATTACCCAGTGATAAACAGCATTTCAATCCTGCTCCTGAAATTCAGAATGTTTTGACGCTCACATCCTCCTTACCATCTGCTGGGTTACAAATGTCTAGAAGTTCATATGGCCCCAGATTTCAGCTGTAAAATTAGTCTGTGTTATAGTGTATTTATAGACACTGTCTACCCTGGAAGATCAGGAAATGCATCCTCCATTCTCTCTAAGCACTCGTTCCTTACATTTTTGGCTGTTTCATGCTCCCCTTTGGTGTGGGGAAGGTGTCAACAGTCTGTGTCCTTAATTGCTTCCATGTTTTGTTTTGGTTTCTTTGGTTGGTTGGTTGTTTGGTTAGTTTTTTTGAGACAGCAGCCCTGGCTGACCTGGAAGTCCCATTTCCATGTTTTTAATTTCCTATGATACCATTGCTCTGTCATTATTGTAGAGTGATATTTAGGATGCATGTCTGTGTGTCATGCACATGCAGTGTCTGTGGAGGTCAGAGAAGGTGCCAAATGAATCCCCCGGGACAGGAGTTACAGATGGCCATGAGTCGCTATGCAGATGTTGGAAATCCAACCTGGACTCTCTTCAAGAGCAGCCATAGCTTTTAACCACTGAGCCATCTCTCCTGTTATGTTCTTAACCAGGTTTCCTTCCACGGTTCTGATGTCATAGATTAAGACTTCACACATGTTCATGTTTGCCAACAAGGTTTAACTGTTGCCAACTCCTCCTCTTCCCTTCCTCTTCCCCCACACTTACCTACCTGTACTAAAGTTTCAGAGTTATTATAACAAATTACCCTAGGCTAAACTATTTAACTGTCAGAAATATAGTATCCCACAATTTGGGAGGCTTCAGGTCTGAAATCCAGGTGTAGCAGGTTTGATTTCTCCTGATGTCTGTCTCCTTGCTTTGTAGAAGGTCACCTTCTCGTGCTGTGCTCCAGATGATTAACACTGATGGTTGACACAGCAGGGTCTGGAATCGCCTAGGAAATAAACCTGTGCCGTGTCTGTGAACAAGTGCCTAGACTGGGCTAATTAAGGTGAGGAGACCCACCTTTAATCTAGGAAACCGCACACTGAGAGTCACAATAAGCCCTTTCTTAAATCGCTTATGCTAGGCTGTTGTTTTGTTTGAGCAGCAAGTAAAATAGCTACAGTAATCTCCAAGTCCGTTTCCTCTGTGAGTGCTTGGCATGGTTGCTCATCTTCTGAGGATGACAGAGAGCCCTGAATGCCTTGTTCTCATTTTACTGCCTCTTGGGGAGGGGCAGAGATGGCTTAGCAGTTAAGAGCACTGGCTAGTCTCCCTAAAGTACCCAGGTTCAAGGAGTGACGGGTGTCTTAGATGGACACAGGGCCAGATCCTTTGGTTGTTGTCAAGGCATCTAGAGGCCTCCCACGTGTCTCCTTACCTCCCCGGTACTGCATACAGGTGCTAAACACACATACACAAGCCAACACTGTGAGATAAAATAAAATAAAATATTTTAAAAAATTAAAGAAGGGCACTGGAGAGGAGGCTCAGAGAGGTTAAGGGCCCTCAATTCACAGTAAAAGAGAATCACAAGACGCTTTTTAAAAAGTTCACCCTGCTTTTGTCGATGACTTCAGACGTGGAAGTCCCAGCTTCTCATAGCACCTGGCAGCTGAAGTCATTAAAGAAAAAGAAAGCAGAAACATGGACCAGAGCTCCTGAAACTGTCCTTCAGACCTGCCTGCTCCGGGTGGGGTGGGGCTCCCAGGTCCATCCTAGACTCTGTTACAAAGGGGCAGCCTGGGCCACCCAGGTTTGCGCTGCTGGGATTTAGCGGGACAGAACTGCACTCTGGGTGTTGCAGTGGGGTCTGCTGTTGGGCAGCCGTGGGCGGATCCCCCTGAGCTCCCGTTTGGCCGGCTCTGTCTCTCCGTATTCCATCCACCAGTGGATTTTATCACAGTTGTATTTAGCATCTTCAGATGGAGAAAGGACCCATCCTGCCACTCTAGAGAATTCTAATTTTATTGCAGCTGAAACTCACTTAAATGTCACTGGCCACCGGGAGAAAGGAAATAGATGACGTCTCTTACTTCTACCCAGAGGCAGATGAGCATATGCTAGCCACACCATCACTGTCCTAGGGTCAGGTGACCATCTGATAACTGCCATCACTGTCCTAGGGTCAGGTGACCTCTGATAACTGCCATCACTGTCCTAGGGTCGGGTGACCTCTGATAGCTGCCATCACTGTCCTAGGGTCAGGTGACCTCTGATAACTGCCATCACTGTCCTAGGGTCGGGTGACCATCTGATAACTGCCATCACTGTCCTAGGGTCGGGTGACCTCTGATAGCTGCCATCACTGTCCTAGGGTCGGGTGACCTCTGATAACTGCCATCACTGTCCTAGGGTCAGGTGACCATCTGATAACTGCCATCACTGTCCTAGGGTCGGATTACCATCTGATAACTGCCATCACTGTCCTAGGGTCGGATTACCATCTGATAACTGCCATCACTGTCCTAGGGTTGGGTGACCTCTGATAACTGCCATCACTGTCCTAGGGTCGGGTGACCTCTGATAACTGCCATCACTGTCCTAGGGTCGGATGACCATCTGATAACTGCCATCATTGTTGGGAGTAATTGGAATATTGGGCATGTGAAATGATTTTAGTAAGAGTAAATCTGTGTGTGTGTGTGTGTGTGTGTGTGTGTGTGTGTGAGTGTGTGTGTATGTGTATGTATGTGTGAGTGTGTGTGTGAGTGTGTGTGCATGTGTGAGTGTATGTATGTGTGTGAGTGTGTGTGAGTGTGTGTGTGAGTGTGTGTGTGTGAGTGTATGTGTGTGTGAGTGTGTGTGTGTATGAGTGTGTGTGTATGTGTATGTGTGTGTGAGTGTGTGTGTATGTGTGAGTGTATGTATGTGTGTGTGAGTGTGTGTGAGTGTGTGTGTGAGTGTGTGTGTGTGTGAGTGTATGTGTGTGTGAGTGTATGTGTGTGTGAGTGTGTGTGTATGAGTGTGTGTGTATGTGTATGTGTGTGTGAGTGTGTGTGTGCATGTGTGTGTGTGAGTGTGTATGTGTGTGTGTGCATGTGTGTGTGTGTGTACTTGTGTCTTATACCTTCTCTTCTGTACCTATTTCACTTTCATGAGTTGCTGGAAATCTAATCTCAAGAAAGGCCATTTGAGACATCTGAATTTTGTTCTGAATGTTGTTTGTTCTCTTGTGCGTCTCCCTCAGTATTGGTGGAGACTGGTTTCAGCAAAGCCCCCTCTACCACTAAATATTCAGACCCTCATGTGGTCCAGGTTCCTTTAGAAAACAGTGTACTGTTTTCACGGAGTATACAGGTACTCCCGTACACGTTAAATCATTTCAAGAGGCCCCGTGGCGCCCAGTGTGAGGACTACACTCATTTGTTCCATGGTGCAGCTTAGAGAATGTTGACAAGATTAAAGAGAACTGGAGAGACTTGGTGCAGATGCAATTTTTCTTCCAGCCCGTTTACTTGAATCTCAGGATATGGAGGTCTGGCTGCAAACATCACATAGCGTAGTTAGAAAAAGAATGTTTGAAGCCGTATGACATTGCCGAGGGAACCTTTTTTCCTTTTCAATCCCCCAAAGAAACATCTAACACATACACACAAATATTTTAAGCTTCATTCACAACAAGAAAAACAAGTCCTTGCAGGAAGAATGCAGGAACCACTGACAGACAAGAATACGTACTTTGCCCAAGACACATTAATTCAGGAAGACTGATCTGGAAAGCGTTCCGTGGCTTCCACGTGACTTAGCATGGTAGAAAGGAGCAAGTCAGAAGCAGATCCTGTCTGCTCCAAAGCAAGCCGGATGCTCATGGCCACAGACTGGCGGCCAGCTCCAGCCTTTCGTCTATGAATTCTCTCTACGTGACTTCTGCCCCTCCCTCCTGCTCAGTGCAGCGCGCACGCAGCGGTTCATCCAGACCCTGTCCCTCTGACCTTCCCTCACGTAGCGACCTACAGCCGGGGAGCACAGCCCTGTAGATTCCAGATACAGGTGATTGACTGGTGAGACAAGGCCGCAGCAATTAATCATGGGATAATTATTAATGAGGCACCTTCAATTTCTCTTCCATTCCTTGGGACCCCGTGGAGTGCCCTTTGCCTGTCCTATATAACTGATGCTATTGTGGTCGGAAAGATGTTTAATATGTATTACATGTGAAACAATGCGCTGACGGGCAAATCAATATTTTGTAATACAGCGAATGTTGTAGGGATGAAACTTTCTCTTAGACTCGCAGAACAGGACCATCCATGTGCATGTAAATCATTTAGGAGGGCTTCGGTGTAATAGGAGACTCAGAGATGAAAGCAAAGGTGATGCACTGACCATTAGAGAAACTCGCGAATCTACGGAGGCAATATTCTTGAAATACGGCCTCAGAACCGAAGAGAGAAGCTTCCTTATGGTCTCCTAGTTTGCTTTACGTTGCTGTGATAAAACACTGACCGAGAGCAACTTGGTCAGGGTGAGAGGATTTATATGGCTAGTAGGTTATAATCTGCCCTCAAGATAAACCAGGGCAGGAACTCGGGGTGGGAACCTGGAGCCAAAGCAGCGTCCATGGAGGAAATCACAGTCAACCTAACCTGCCAATTCCCTCTGCAACCCACGTGTAGATTCAGACGCAGATTCATGCAGAGGTCGTGAGGCTGGGTTTTCCAAGTGCATCGTCTAAACAACAACTTCACATGGCAATAGTGGGCTGAAACCAATTACAGAAGAACCCAGTTCCTGTGTTCTTATAAGATGAGTGGAAGGACACACTATGTTATAATAAATACTATAGTATGAGCCGCTAGGTTCCTCAGCTTTAAAACTCAGAGAACCGTGTGCCTCAGAAAACCCCTTCAGTTCCGCAGGACCCCAGAAATACAGAGAGACACTCTGTAAGAGTGATAGCAAGGAGATATTGTATGATTTTAATCTTTAGAAATCAGACTCTCCTACCCACCAACGCGTGTGCCTGCGCACACGCGTGCACACACATACACACACATACATGCATGCGCACACACGCATGCATACACACACGTGCACACACACATGCACACATACACACACGCACACATACACACACATACATGCACGTGCACGTACACACACACACACACACACACGCAAGCACATACACACACGCGCACACACACATGCACACATACACACACATACTTGTTTACATACACCAGCTGATTTCCAGTAGTGCTTCTAATTTGGTTCTGTGGCCACAGGAAAGGAAACATCCCCTGACCTCTTTCCTGTCACCCCTACAAGAGTAATAAGCATTGCTAATAGATCACGTATGTGCGTCCCCTCCTCCTCTTGCTTCAAGGGTTACAGGTGTACTGTACTAAGCGGGCCTCCATCCGCTTGCCTATTCCTTTAAAAGTCCTAACACTCCAAGAGCAGTCACATTTTTAAGAACTGGAACTTAGGGTCTCACAAGTAGGGGGCACACAATTCGGTCCAGGAGAATCACTACCCACACCTCTCCTGAGACAATATTTACCTATTCTCCTGAGATCAAGGAGAACTGAGATCAGTTCCTTCTGCTGCTTAATTAACAAGCGAATTAATAACAATTAACTTAAATTGAGCATTTATTGCTAGCAAGACACTAGTTAGGCTAAGAAGCAGAATCTTAGTGGACCAATATGGCAGACTGGGGCAGCCTAGGGTGATGATGTAATGGCTACCCAGAATGCCATGGGATCATGCCGGTTTGGGTCTTCTTTTGGAATCTGGAACTCTTGAAATCCTACTTGGCCCAGCTTTTTACTTCAGACATCTCAGTACCTCTCCAGGCAGAAGGGCTCCCGCCTTGGGCCTGTGTGTTAGCGCTGGTCTCTGAGAATAGAAGCCCTTTGTAGTGAAGGTCAGACCAAAGCTCGAGTCCCCACAGACTCAACGCACATGAGCTGCATAGTGGTTAGCGAGGGGTGTCTTCAGTCTCCAGCGAATCAGAAGAGGACCCTAAACACTACACAAGGAGAACTGGAGAATCACAGCGACACGTCCGGGTGTCTGACAAACAGATTCGTGGCAGAAATAATGACGTTGGAAATAGGGAGAGGCCGTGCGGGGAAAGAGTGGGAGGTTTTGAGACTCTCGGCCTGAGCCTTAACATTTGTTGATACGAATGTAGAACAAACGGTTCAGATGCAGAGAAAATCAAACAGTTTGAGTCTAAGACAAAATGAAGAGTACAACATCACTGAAGAGTACAATTAAGGAGCCGCCTCTAGCTTGAGGTGCTTGTGGCTGTTTAAAACTTTTTTCTAAGCAATATTCTGCACACAGTCCCAGTGGTCGCACCTACAGTTAAGGTCTTACAGGGCCTGCCTACAGTCAGAAGGTGTGTTGGGTTTGGTTGAATGGAAGGAAGCTAACACTTCTGAAAGAGGAGTAGAAATGTTTCACACATGGCTTCTTCACTGAAATTAGGGGCCAGAGCTCTGGACTGTGTGCCCTAGGCCTTCAGTCCTGAACTCTACATCCACACGGATTCACAACCCAGCAAGCTCTCCCAAACACACTGCCTGAACATCGAAGACTTCTTAGCCACACTAAAGCATGGCTTCCTTCTTCAAGATGTGCTCCTATCTCTGCTTTTATGCTGTCTCACCTAAGAGGAGGCGTGAATTATTTGGCTTGGACATCAGAGAGCTATAGCCTCAAGATGCCTGATCCAACAGACTCAAAGCTTTAAGTCTTAGCATCTTGTCAACTTGACACAGGTTGGAGTTATCACAGAGAAAGGAGCTTCAGCTGAGGAAGTGCCTCCATGAGATCCAGCTGCGGGGCATTTTCTCAATTAGTGATCAAGGGGAGGGCCCCTTGTGGGTGGGGCCATCCCTGGGCTGGTAGTCTTGGGTTCTTTAAGACAGCAGGCTGAGCAAGCCAGGGGAAGCAAGCCAGTAAAGAACATCTCTCCATGGCCTCTGCATCAGCTCCTGCTTCCTGACTTGCTTGAGTTCCAGTCCTGACTTCCTTTGATGATGAACAGCAGTGTGGAAGTGTAAGCTGAATAAACCCTTTCCTCCCCAACTTGCCTCTTGGTCATGATGTTTTATCCAGAAATAGAAACCCTAAGACAGCCTCTATATTTCTTTTTACTAAAGTTCTCATTTGCAAAAGAAAAAGAAAAAAAAATAAAGAACTAAGTAAAAAGGGACCTGTAACCACAGTAAGATTATCTCTGGAAGAATGCCTCTATTTAAGTGTAGTCAATATAGAATTTGAAACAATAAGATCTATATGGGGGAAAAAAGCCATCTGGAGAACTTACACTGAGTTTTAAGGTTTAAAACTAAGGAGACCAGAGCAAGAACAGGACATAGAGAAATCTGGAACCTGTTAGAAGTGCATGTGGGAGGTGGGGGTTGATTGCTTGTTCTGGGGTTCTTTTAGAATTATTAATAGGCTTTATTCATAGAAGGGTTTTAGGTTTATAGGAGAAATGAATAGGGAATATGGGAAATTGTCACATCCCCTGCCACACTCGGCCCGTCCCCATTTTCTGGATCATTAAATTGTGGGGTGCTGTGGTACATTCTTATAAAGCACACGAGCCAATGTTGGTGTATTATCACTGACAAGGTCCATAGTTTGTCCTGGGTTGGACAGTCTGCAGGGGGTTTGAAAAATGTATATTGCATGTACCCATCATTTAAGTGTCATTTGGAATAGACTGTATGCCCTAAAATGCCCCCCCCCCCCCACACACACACATTCTTAGGCTTTCTCCTAATTTCTTCAAGAAATTTTAGAGTTTATCATTCTATATTTAGGTATATGACATGAATTTGTATTTTCCTCTTGCTAGTGGGTTTTATATTGGTGGTGTTGCCATCTTACTCTCACATGGAGATCTGGAGCATATCTTACAGGAAAGGTCTGACGCAGAAACATCCGACTTCCATTTATCAGGAGTACCCTGGTCTCCGCCCCATGTCTAGACGATACCTGTGTCCTGCGCTGTGCTCTGAGTTGGGAGGTTTTCTTCTTTTCCAGTTCTGTGAGCGTCTCCTCTTCTGATCTGTCAGGCAATTTGGGATATCCGTGTGTGTGTGTGTGTGTGTGTGTGTGTGTGTGTGCGCGCGCGCGCGCGCCCAGGATGAGAGGGGGTGTCTTTCTTTTCTCTTCCTACCTTGAGAATCTTCTCTCTGTCCTCCGTCTTTGAGAGTTTTGTTAGTTTGGGGAAACTGTGACTGGCTGAGTTCAGTCTGACTGATGACTGATGAGCTCTCTGCCTTTAGATGGTTTTTATCTTTCTGCTCCTTAAGAGGCACCCGGTCATCATCTCTTTAAATAAGCTGTTTGTTCCTCCGTCATTCTCAAGTATTTTTAATACCATTAACCCAAATGTTTGCTTTTTTTTTAAATGAGTCTCAGAGTTCCTACACACTTTCATATGCATCCTTATTCAGTTTCAAAAGCCCAGGTTGGTCCCAAATCCGTGTAGCAGGTGTATCTTATGAACCAGAGTGCCTAAAAAGGCTAATCTTTCCTTTCAAGTCTCTTCAATGAATGTCAACCCCCTTAACTCACCCTTTCTTAGTCTTGTACTGCTGCCCTCCCTGGTCCCCGGGAACCTACTGTCGGTCACTCTTCACATTGTGCTGACGATATGCCTGGCAGTCACAACTTGAAGCAGGAGATTTGCTTTGGCTTTTGGTCCAAGGGTTCAATGCTTAGTGATGTGGTTTCCCTGGACTTCCAGCTTGACGTCATAGTAGTGGGAGGGCCTGGAGGAGGGGGGGGGAGCTATTCACTCCTAACCAATCAGGACAGGGGAAGGCAAACACTAGGTTTCAACCGCCTTTCCTGCCCGGTCTCTCGTTTTACTCTGTGTAGCAACCCACCCCGTGTAATAGAGGCACCTTACTCAAAATGTGACTCCCTCCATCCCTCCACCAGTTACCCCTCCAGGGAAACACCCTTACAGGCACACCCACAGGTGTGCTTTGACAGTCTTCTGGGTGATAATAAACCCATCAAGTTGAGAAGGAAGATTGACCGTCACATTTGATTGTTAATGCTATAAAAAACAGCTTTGACCTTGGCATACGCCTTTCACGGCCTCTCCTGTCCTCTCCCCTTGGCCTAGAATCTTTCTCGAGGGACGGTTTTTTGTTTTTGTCTGTGTGGCTCTGAAGTGGAAATTTCTGGCTGTGTCATGTGATGCTTTCCCTGAAGCAGACTCATGTGATGTTTTGCTGAAGCAAACCCGTGAGAGGACACGTGTTCGGATAGAGTATAAGAAGGACTCAACAGACAGCCTGCATAGCTAGCTGTGAAATGCTTTGTTGGTCTCCGGTCTTTGCTGATTTTCACTTCATGGAGAAAGGCACAGCAGAGAGCTTCTCCTGGCATCCTGACTGGTTTTGCTTGCTTCCACTGACTCATGCTAATTTGTGTTTGGTGTCACTTTTGAACTGGACTGTTGGTATCCTGACACTACTGAATTGGACTGCTGGCATCCTAACAGTGGAGATAGAAACTGCCCCCAAAGAATTATGTCTAAACAGGTCCACATCCTCTTGTCCTAGTTACCATCTTTTCTCCCCTATCTTTGGATGGTGGGCTTGAAAGTATTTAATCAGGCTGGAGAGATAACTCAGTGGTTAAGAGCACTGACTGCTCTTCCAAAGGTCCTGAGTTCAATTCCCAGCAACCACATAGTGGCTCACAACCATCTGTAATGAGATCTAATGCCCTCTTCTGGTATGTCTGAAGACAACTACAGTCTACTCATATAAATAAGATAATCCTTAATAAAAGTGTTTAATCTTATGCTTAAGAATCTACATTAAAGTAGGCTGCATGAATGAGACTTACATTTTTCATTGAGTTGTGAAATTCCACTGTATGTAGAAATGTAATATTCAATTGCTCATTCTCCTATGGAGAATCACTTGGGTTGGCTTTGGGCTGGGGGCTCCAACAGATAAAATGATTATGAAATTCACAAACATGTCTTTTATTAAATGCAACTGTAAGTATGTAGGGGCTGGAGAGACAACTTAGAAGTTAAGAGCATTGGTAGCTCTTACAGAGGACTTGGTTCAATACCCAGCACCCACATGGTGGCTCACAACCATCTGTAACTCCAGTCCCAGGAGATCTGGTACCCTCTTCTGACCTCCACAAACACTGAACACATGTGGTGTATAGACAAACATGGGTAAAATATTCAAACACATAAAAAGTTTAAATTTAAAGATAAAAGGAAATGCAATTATAAGTAAGTCTAATAAGTAATGAATACGGAAAAACTTAACATGAAATTAAACCAAAAACACTTGCAATTAAAACTTGTGTGCATGCAGCAATACAGTGCTCTGAAGGAGATTAATAACCCACCGTGTTATCACTTAGCACTGTAGCCACAAAAGGAAACCTTAAGCTGAAGTAACTAACGAATTAGGACTTAGCACTTGCTATGAGGGAGTAATTCATAATTTATCCTTTGACCATATCATTTTAAACTTTAATAAAATATATGAGGCAGTCATTTTCAGTCGATGCACAACAGGCGGTTCAAGGTTCTGGTCTTTAAGAACAAAGACATCTACAAGGTAATGGGAGGCTCTTAATGTGACTCCCGGTTTAAATGGCAGCTCTGAAGGTGATGCATGGTGATCCATTCCATTGATCGCCCACATTGATCTGGGTCTTTGGTTTGGAGAACTCCAGATGTCAGGGATGGGGCAGCAGATCGTATCTTGTTAAAGTTTGTATCTTCAGCGGCTCCCCACGGCTCATGTGACTTAGACTTCATCTAATGGCACTACAGGGAGGTGGTGGGAATCTAGGAAGCCTAACTGGGCGAACAGGGGTCGTTTGGGCATGCGCGTGAACATTATATTGGCGCCGTGGCTCCGCCCTCTCTCGCCCTCACTTTGCCTGATCCTCTTCGCTGTGCTCCACTGTGTCACAAGCCCACAAAGACAGGATCAAGCAAACATGGGACCTTAGAAACTATGAGGAAAAATCTTTCCTCCCATGGTTTGGATGACAAGGTCCCGCATAAGCTTCAGTATTTGATCACTCGGTTCCCGGTTGGTGGACGGCTTTGAGATTATAGCTCCTCACCCTATTTCAGGCTCTGTCTCTCAGCTTTGAGGTTCCATTTGAGTACATGGGCTTGCAGCTTTCTGCTCCTGTTACCACGCCTGTCGCTTGCGGCCACGCCTACCCACCATGCTGGCCTCTTATCCCTCTGGGCCCATAAGCCCAAATAAACTCTTTCTTTTGTAAGTTGCTCTCTGTCGTGGTCTTTGATCAGAGCTACCCAGAAGTTGTTTATATCAATTATTCTGCTATAGTAATGGATAGCTGACACGTTTGTCAGTTAATCAGAAGCAGTGCGGTAAAAGGCAGAAGGAAAGCAATCTATCTACCTTCAAGGAAAAAATATCCATTCACCTTCAGAGCTGACATTTAAACTGGGAGTCGCATTAGGAGCCTCAGAAATGTTCATAGACATGCCATAGAAACTTAAACACACATCAAGTTGAGTACATGTATTATGAGATTGGAATTACAAATGGGTCCGTAAACCATTTTAACCACCATCATAATTTTATGCACATAAAACCCATTAGGATGTATCTAAATAGTTTGCATATTCCTGTCTATCCATCTGGCATCTGGTTTTGTTTTGTTTTGTTTTGTTTTCCGGACTGTTGAAGAATCATTTCCCCAGGTTTTAAAGAAAATAATTGTCTTAGTCAGGGTTTCTATTCCTGCACAAACATCATGACCAAGAAGCAAGTTGGGGAGGAAAGGGTTCATTCAGCTTACACTTCTGCATTGCTGTTCATCACAAAAGGAAGTTAGGACTGGAACTCAAGCAGGGTTGGAAGCAGGAGCTGATGCAGAGGTCATGGAGTGATGTTTCTTACTGGCTTGCTCAGCCTGCTCTCTTATAGAACCCAAGAGCACCAGCCCAAAGGTGGTACCACCCACAAGGGGCCCTCCCCACTTGATCACTAATTGAGAAAATGCCCCACAGCTGGATCTCATGGAGGCACTTCCCCAACTGAAACTCCTCCAGCCTGTGTCAAGTTGACACACAAAACCAGCAAGTACAATAACTTAACAGATCTTTCTGAAATAAATCTTGGTAGTGGATGCTCCCATTTTCTAAGTTTATAAATATTTTACTTTTATTCCTGTGTCACAGCTACACAGAGGGCTGCCCTGGATGTCGGTTTCTTCTGTCTCGAGTTATTAAGGCCCTTGGCTTTTAACCTCGACTATGAGGAAGTTGTTTGGAAGTTGCTATAGTATGGCTATCTTGTTAGGAGGCTTCCCATGACACATCTAATCTTCCTGGAAACATGAGATGTTTTTAAATCTTGCAAAATTCTCAGTCATTATCATTCAAAACATTTCCTCTGATCCTCCCCCCTTTCATTCTTTCAAGACCCCACTCATCACCACATTAGGGGTCCTCCTTCCATCCCCTTTGTGTTTTAACCACTTCTATTCCTCCCCCATTTTTCCTCTTAATCAAATGCTGGCAATCTTTTCCGGATGTCCCCTCTCTTTGGCTGTGTCTGTTGAGCACATTCCTTGCATTTTGATACAATTAAACTCTCCTGTCTCTGTTAATGTTTGGCATCTCCTTATTGTAACAGAGTTGCTACTCTGAACTCAGTCTGGTGCCCTCAGCTCACTGTCCACAGACTCTGTGCTTCTCACACAGAATGTATTCTCACCTGTGTGGATTTCCTACTCCTAAGTCACATCCCATTTTGACCTTTTTAGACCTAAGTGGAAAACCTTCATTCATATAGTTGAATGTGCTCTCTTCTGAAGAGAATGCTTCCTCTCACTGTCTAGTATTTCCATGAGACTGAATCACAACATTCACCTTCGATCAGCTAGCATCTAATAGATAACTTTGAAAGCCTTGAACATTCTAGATACTTACAATGCTTTGTATCTAGGTCATTTGTGCCATCTAAATCATCTATCTATCTATCATTTATCTATCTATATCATTTCTCATCCATCCATCTATCATTTTTCTTTTTTAAAAAATTTTTTTTATTTTCTATATTCTTTGTTTACATTCCAAATGATTTCCCCTTTCCCGGATCCCTCCTCCCCATATGTCCCATAGACCTTCTTCTCTCCATCCATTCTCCGATCACCTCCCTCCTTTTTCCTCTGTCCTTATCTTCCCCTCCAATGCTAGGTCAATCCTTTTCAGAATCAGGAGCCTCTCCATACTTCTTCATGGGAGTCATTTGTTATGCGACTTGTGCCTTGGGTATTCAGGGCTTCTGGGCTAATTAATATCCACTTATCAGAGATTGCATTCCATGTGTATTCTTTTGTGATTGGGTTACATCTATCATTTTTCTATCATGTTCATCTATCTATCATTTGTCTATCATCTATCTATCTATCTATCTATCTATCTAATCATCTATCTACCTACCTATCTTTCTATCAGTCATCTATAATTATAAAGTACCTCAAAAAAATTAAAGTAAAATTAGTGGATCAGAGTATGTCGGCAGTTCAGGAGGAAGTCTCAGGTTTTGAATAAAAGGCTCAGAGAAGCACTCACTGGGAAGACTGCAGTCGAACAAAGACTTGAGGAAGAGGAGGAGCCAGAGACAAGCAAGGGGAGGATGGACTTCCAGGTAGCAGCAGTGGCAACAGCCAGCAGATGTGAAAGTCATGAGGCAGAAGCATGCTTGACACCAAGAAATCAACACAGTTGGAGGGGAGGGAGCACGGAGAGAGTAGCAGGCGATGAGAGAAGAAAGGGAATCAAAGCCATAAGGCTTGATAGACAACCTAAGGATGGTGGGGGTTATTTTGTTTCCTGTGGACAGGCCTTGGAGACTTTGTACTAAGATGGCCTGTATCTGACTTGGGATCCAACCAGATCGCTCTGCTTTCTGTGTTAAGACTAACTTGCAAAAAGAGCATGAGGAGAAAGAAGGCAAGTCAGTCAGAAGATAGCAACAGTAGTCCAGGTGAAACAGAGACGCCCTTTTGAGCAATATGGCACCCGTGGAGCTCAGCAGAAGCAATTAGATTTTGGATGTGACCTAAAGGCTTGAGCTGACAAGATCTGCTGTGGGAAGAGACTGGTGACAAAGGATCCAAGATGTCTCCGGGTTCTAAGCAGTCAGCAGGATGGACTTTTTGAGATGCCAAAGTCTACTGGAGGAGCAGATATTGTGCTGGGGGAGGATGAGAAATGATAAATTTTGAGCATGAGTTTGAGACATTTATTAGATGTCCAAATAGAGATGTCAAATAATTAGTCAGATATATGGATGGGAAGTTCAAGGAAAGGTCTGGGCTGAAGAAATAAACTGGGAGTCATCGGTACATTTCGGTACCTAAATGCATGTGTGACTGGTTGCAATTATCTTGTGATTGGATGGATTAACTGGTTGAGGGCTTGGAGGGGAATGAGAACTAACGTGTTGGACAGTCCAAGATTAAGTGTTTGGGGAGCAGGGAAAGGTCAGAGAGACTGAATCTTTATAGTCATAGCTATGGAAAGGAAATATAAGAAGCCCAGCAAGCAAATGGGTCAAAGAAGAGACAATGTCTAACCACAGTGAATGTAGCAATGCGCTCTGGTATGACTGAAGAGGGTTCACGAGAACACAAGAGAACAGAACGTGAACCGTGGCAGATCTAAATGAGCTGTAAGACTCACTGCACTTTGAAGGGAGCAAAGAAATGAAGTGCTCTTTGAGGGCGCATGTGAGGGTGAGAGACAGTTCTGCCTTTTAAGTAGAAAAAACTATAGAATGTTCTATGGGCATGAAAGGGGGGCATTTTTGAAATCATGTCAATGAGTAGGAAGGAAGTGGATTCTCGTGTACAAGGAGTTTTCACTAGGAATATCAATGGTTCACTCACAACAGGAGGGAGAGCAGGTGTTGAGCTAGGTGCTGATGGAAGTCTCCCTGTGCTGGCTGAGAGTTGTCCTCTCAGCCCAGGAGGATGACATCTGTGCTGCCTGGCTTTGTCAACTCAGAACCTAGAACTACCCAGGAAACAAGGTCCAATGAGGGCTTGTCTGGACTAGGCTAGCTTATGGGCATAAGTATGCCTGATTACCTTAATTAGTGGGAAGACATGTTCATGGCGGGTGGCGCCATTCCCACTGCAGCGGATCCCAGATTGTACAATAGCAGAATTAGCTGTCTGAGCAGCACGTGCGCTTTGTCTATTGTTCTCTGCCTTTGACAGTGGGTGTAATTAGATGAGTTCTCCCAACCTCCTACCCCCATGACCTCCCTGGCTATGATAGACTGCAACCTGAAACCAAGAGCCCAACAGACCTTCTCTCCCTTCTGTTGCTTTAGCACAGCAAGAGAAAACAAAATTAAGGTGATAATCTCCTTCCTCAGATTTAAGCATTTCTGACTATACAAAAACATATGCTATTGGCCATAAGAAGAGAATGTTCTCTAGGACAGGTTCTGTGGATACTCTGGCTCGTGTAACTGTATGACTGGAAGAAGGTTCCTCCTGGGATGAAGTCTGCAGATACAGGTCTTGGTTGGGGGCCGGCATTACAACAGACAGTAAAAGCCAAAATCTCTACAGGGGTGTTTTCTAAATATAACTTTCACTTTCTTTCTTTCTTTCTTCCTTCCTTTCTTTCTTTCTTTCTTTTTCCTTCCTCCCTTCCTTCCTTTCTTTCCTTCCTTCTTTTCTTTCCTTCATTTCTCTTTCTTTTTCTCTCTTTCCTTCCTCCTCCTCCTCCTCCTCTTCCTCCTCCTCCTTCTGCTCTAGTACAGTGCTGTCTAAGCCGAGGTTCCACTTCCTGAGAGCTGTGCTCAGTCCATTCCCAGCTTGTAGACGGCATCTGGGACTAATGTGTTCGCCAGTTCTCCATTCTTTCTGACTTAGTCTTGAAAGAAAGTTCTTCATTGGAAGTGCAATCAAGAATGGAGATGATCTCCATTTTCAAAAGCTAATAAATAAATTATAGACATAACTGAAAAAGCAGCCAGAGCCCTTGAAGCGGACACTGAGGGTAGCTTTCAAGTTCGGTTTTTTTTTTTTTTTTTTTTTTTGCCACCAGGTTAGTGCAGCATCTGGGATGGCGGGATGAGAACTTAGGAAGAGTGGACGCTCTAGAAAAGCAGCTAGAACACTCACAAAAGCAGCAAACTCTAGTTTTTCCAGAGGGCAATTATTGAAAGCACTGCAGAAACTCAGAGGCAGTGGGGTGGAGCATCTGGATGTTAGTAAGCAGGCGGGCGGGCCTCCTGGTATTTCGTCTCCTCTTTCCAGGCTGCCTTTTGCCCGCTGTAGCCTAGAAAGCCAAACTGGGGGAGCTGACAAAACCACTCAACTCTCAGCCACCAGAAAGCACGGAATGAATCTGAGCTCCCGAAGCCACGCCCCAGAGGTCTGACTCTCCTTGGCCTGAGTGGCCGCTCCCTTCCGGGTTCTTTCCTCGCTGCAGTTTTTTGATCTGAGAATTGGTTCTGTGCCAACCGCTTCACACCTGAGGCATTTTCCCAAAACAATTGCAGGCGCCTGAGGGGGAAAGGCATTTGGAAGGAAGCAGGGACTGGTTAGTTCTTTCTTTTAAAAAAATATTTTCAGTTATGTGTGCGGTTGTTTGTCTATGCGTGGGTGTTGCATTTAAATGCAGGTGCCTGGAGGGACCAAAAGAACGTGTTGGATCGCAGAAAGCTGGAGACGCAGGCATTTGTGAGCCCAGACAGGGATGCTGGGAACTAGATGGGCTCCTCCGAAAGAGGAGAAGCAATCCCAGACACTGAGCCATCTCTCCAGCCCTGGATCTGATCTTAAAAGGAAAAATGTTGAATGATAATAGTCACTGTGAGGTTTGAAAGGCGCTGACACATTCTTGGAAACACAGAAAACCATGTCCCTGTGCAGGACTCTAACAGTCCCGGGGATAACCCCAGCAGACCATGATGGCTCACCTCTGGGTGGCTCCGAGCCTTTGAGCAGGCAGTAAGTGATGGCTAAATAGAGTTCTGAAATGCCTGCTGCAGTGTGGACAGTCCCCTGTGTAGACAGTAATACCTGCTGCAGTATGGGCAGCCAGTCCCCGGTGTATGCGGGTGAGATCAATGCACATTAGGAGCTGCCTTTGGAATTATTAGCCAATCATCCAGCTAATGAACAGAGATCTCCGTGGCTATTTGGGGCAGAAGAAAGGCTTTGAAGAATGGCCACCATGCAAACCACCAGCAGCAAATGAAATCACAGGACTGGAGAGGCGTGGCATCCCAACTTTGTTAAATGCTTGTTTACACACACACACACACACACACACACACACACACACCATGCAAAGAAATTCGGAAAGATAATACATCTACACAAGTGGGGAAATGTATCACTTGAAGCCATTCCCAAAGAAGCCTAGACATACTAGAAAAATATTTAAATAAATGGCTACAAGTATATTCAAAGAACTAAAAGAAACCATATGCAAGGAGCTAAAGAAAAGTATCAAAGCAACATTTGCCAGACAATAAACATCTGCAAAGAGATGGGGATTTTAAAAGAGGAAACGAAGAGACAGTTTGGAGTTTATAGTACAATAACTGAAGTTGTACTGTGATGCTGTTGCCAGATGTGCTTGATAACAAGAAAAAAAATGACAGAAAGGAAAAAGAAGTCAAAATTGGGGGTGGGAAGACCCTAACCAGCAACGGGCATAAGGAGGTATTTATTGAGATTTATAAGTCATGTGATCACAAGAACTAAGAAATATCAAGGTCTGCTGTCTCCATATTGGAGACCCAAGGAATTCAGAGGTAAACCCAATTGAGCCTGAAGAGTCTGAGACTCTAAGGGGCCAGTGGATTGAATCCCAGAGACCAAGGGCAGTAGAGACAGAGGCTCTCATGCCACAGAAGGGAAGAACTGCCCAGTTCTAGCAAGACCACTCATACTTCCCCCATCTTTTTGTTCTATTTAGACCCTCAAAGGATCAAGTTACCCCAGCCCACCACACGGCTCACCAATCATAGCCTCTTTAAGAAGCAAGTGTACAGGCCAGCCAGAGATAGTGTTTTATGCTGTCTACCTGTCGGTGAGACCAGTCAAGATGGCAGATAAAATTGAACGCCAGGAGTGGATACGTTGATTGCCTTCCAGTGCTCTTTCCCAGAGTTTCTGTTTCTCTCTCTTCACAGTGTACTGCGTGTACTCCCTGGGGAACACCAATACATTGTCACATACATCTGGAGCTGTAGTGTATCCAAGAGTGGTGCGAATCGATCTTGTGCTGGTCACATGTCTGTGAAACTTCATTACATAGACTTACATGACAAAAATAGCCTCCAGGGTGGCTAACTTGGACTCTGAAGCCTAAGTACAAGCCAGTGGACATGCAATTAAATATGATCCTGGCCACGCAAACTGCCAGTGGACATGCAATTAAATATGACCCTGGCCCACGCAAACTCAATCAAGTCACCAACTGGGATAAGAGGATAGACATGACATGTGACTGTGAATGTTGTCCTCACCAAATAGCTCCATGCTTCCTTTCTAGACAGTGTGTCACAATGGTATAAATCTCAGAACTATTACACTGTTGTGTCCCTTGGGAATAAATATCATATACGACATAGTGATAACACTTAAAAGTGTGGGGGGTGCCAAGCCAGGCTCAAGCTGTGTGTGAGTGATGTGTGCACAGGTGCTGATTGAATCCTCCCAATTATTTCTGCCTCCTTCTTGTGCCTGATCTTAATGCCACATTAATTTATTAAAGAGTAGCTAAGACTCCTGATTTAAAAAAAATTCATCTGATATCAAAATGTGTAAATGTCCTCATCCGTCCCCATTTTCCACATACACAACCTGGAGACTCGCTCCATTTACAAGCCATTGTGTGTTAGTCCTTATGTTGTAAATCTGTCTAGCTGTAGTAAGCTATATCTAATTTTCTTCCCCTCACATTTTTTTCTCATTTGGAATCATGTCACATAAATCTGTGTGCCTGGGTTAAATAAATTCTTAATTTTGCTAATGGATTGTTCCCTATGATATCAAGGTAAAGGTTTTAAGTTCACCTTGATAAATGTCATTGGTTGGTGTTGTAATGCCAGGATAGCTTTATTTTAAAACCGTAGTGTGGGGCCAGAGAAGCATTCTTGTTTTGGTATATAAGGCTGTACTGGCTGGTTTTGTGTTAGCTTGACACAAGCTGGAGTTATCACAGAGAAAGGAACTTCAGTTGGGGAAGTGCCTCCACGAGATCCAGCTGTAAGGCATTTTCTCAATTAGTGATCAAGGAGGAAGGGCCCCTTGTGGGTGGGGCCGTCCCAGGGCTCTTAAGGGCAGAGACAGATGGCTGGTCAAGAACTTCCTGCTCCACCTGAATGGCATCAAACATGGGCAACCAGGATCTAAGAGTGATCTACCTTTGTCCTTCCATACCTGAGCCAGTTTTAAGACCTGGACATAAGGTCAGAGACGAGAAGGCCTCAGAGAAAGGAGCTGCCACAGGACAGAAAGTGGGATGGTATTTTGGACTGTGCCTCTGTCCCTCACACAGGGAAAACTCTGCGAAATAAACAAACATGGATCTTCTAAGTCTTGAAGCACTAAAATGTCCAGGATAGTTTCCCTTTCTCTGGGGCACCGGATCGTGTTGCGGGTCATGCACGAACAGAAATTGTGCAGTTTTAAAAATGCAATGGCAGGTGCTGGGCAGCGCCAAGAAACAAAACAAATGTAGAACTAGATAAATTATAGAGAAACTTCTTCAAGATGCACCTGAGCAGAGCAGAAGTCATGAAAGATACATTTGGTATTGGCGAGAGGAGGAGGAGGAAGTCCCCCACGCTGCCTTGGGATTGAACTCGGATCCTTCAGCTGTGCTTTCAAAGGGGGGATTCTTGGTTCTGTGCCTATGCTACATTCTTTCTTATTTCTGTCATATAATTGAGTGTTTCTGGACCTTCTGTGCTTCCCGACTTGGCGGGTCAGACAGAAGCCAGCTCGCGATGCTTGTCTCTGATTGTGTGTGCCACCTGATGGGACATGCCAGGTAGTCTGCCATTAGCAAATTCCATGACTACGGCAAGATTTGGGTTCCATCTTTCTTGTGGGTGAAGAAGTGAGTGTGACGTCACTCCATCACAGACATCTCCACCGTCTTGGGGATCAGTATGAAGAAGACTCTCTCATTGGGATTTGCCGTATGTAAAGTCCACATGACCTCCTCCCTCTCCACAGATGTTGTATGGGCTGAACCGCTGCCTGGACCTGCTGCAGGATTCTTTCTTCTCCTCGGGGACATTCGAAGCTGGAAGACATTCCACCCACTGACTGAACAGCTCAGAACCACATCTCTCACGCATCTCTCACACAGCTGTTGTGCTGAGGCTGAAACTCGGTTGATTTTGCAAAGGTCTCCAGTTACCCTCCACTCTATACTAGGCGTTTCCAAGACATCCTCGTCTTGTGAATTTGGCATGGACCTGAAGGGAGGTGCTGTCTCTTTTCGTGGTTTGAGGATGAAGTTAAAATTCGCATTTCCCAATGACTCCTGGTTTTTCTGCCTGAAAGGCAGTTGTTTGCAGAAGCACCACGCTGGCCTCCCTTGCCCAGTTCGTACTCACAGGCAACTGAATGCATTTGTGCATTGCAGTTGGGAGACTAAGCAAATAACAGTTTGGGTCCCATTGTGAGCTGTAGAAATGGAGCTGGGGAAATGCTCCATTTTCCTCCTGACCTGCGCCTGCCCTACTTATTTGAAGACATTCTTGATAGTGCCTAGTGGCCTTCTCCACAAGTGGAGAGCCTTTGGGGGAACCTAAAGGCGTTCATAGCTATTTAGCAATGATTATGTGTTTTACCAGGATCTTGACAGCTATACCTGAAAGGTTCTCAAAGCATGCATCTTCTTGGGGACTCATGGATTGATTCTACCTTTGTTGAATCCTCTCTTTTCTCTTCTAACCTGACCAGGTTGCAGTACATAATGCCATGTACACCCTGCTTCTGCATTCATATAATCCACTCTTTCCGGATGATGCCATCCTAAGGACCAGTCCAGGTAGACTCTGCTCCGTGCTTAGCTTGAGATTGACCACAACTCAGACAGCCTGTTTATTTTTCAGCAACTCACACTCTTGGGGTTCTATTCTGCACATGCTCAGCTCAGCTGATGCCCACAACTTGAAACAACGTGCTGAAATCTGGTGTGGTAGGAGTTTTTAAAGCCACGGTTTTTCCAGCTCCCTTTGCTGTGAAAGCAATAGGTCAGCTGTGCTCTTTGTTGATCCACTTGTGTCTGTGTTTGAGCTGTGGACTCTGCATGGCTGTGTGAATCAGGAGCAGGGCTCTGTGTGTGCTAAGCACACATTCTCCCATTTGCCATCAGTGGCTTTTTGATGACATTAGGATACTGTCGAAGCTATTCATCTTAGGGTTTTACTGCTGTGAACAGACACATGACCAATGCAAGTTTTATAAAAGAGTTTTTTAACTGGGGCTGGCTTACAGGCTCAGAGGTTCAGTCCATTGTCATCAAGGCAGAAATGGTGTAGGAGGAGCTGAGAGTTCTACATCTTCACCTGAAGCCTGCTAGTTCCAGGCAACTAGGGTGAGGGTCTTAAGCCCACACCCACAATGACACACCTACTCCAACAAGGCCACACCTCCTAATAGGGTTACTCCCTAGGCCAATCACATATGAACCATCACACTATTGAAAGGACACTTCATCGTTCGTTCGTACATGGTTTTGAGTCATCACCCCCTTCTCCCATGGTCATGAATTATCCCAGAAGGTCACATTGACAGTCAGATTTGAAAGAAAGACTAGGAATATTTTTATTGTTGATTTTTTTCTTTGGAGACAGAAGGTTTATACTGATGAAAAAGTTTGAGTTGAACAGCTCATTGCTGTGAACCCAGGAAACTATTGCTGAGCCCACTGGCTTTCTGCGGGAAAAAACGTTGCCCTCGCAGATCCTGTAAGTCCAGTTCTTCGTGTGGGAATGTCCTGGCAACAGCAAGGAGGCAGCGGATATGACTTCCGTCCTTGAACAACCTGCCGTGCTCCTTGTGGAAGGAAGACTTACGGACAGAAAGCAAAAATAAGCTCAATAAATTGTTTCCAAATGACCTCGGAATGTTTTTATTGTCGGCCATATTTCTACCTTTTAGACAAAGCTATTAAAACGAGTACAGTGAGTCATTTCCTAAATCTTCCACTAGTGTCTGAGGCCAGGACCCCTCGTGAATACGAGAACCTCTAGAGTTTTCACTCTTTGTTTTGCTGCTGTTTTTTGCATGTGTGTGTATGGGGGTGGGGTTTGCCTATGTGTATATGGATGGTAGTGAGGTGCCTATGTGTGTGTAAGGGGATGGGGTTTGCCTGTGTGTGTTTGGGGGTGAGGTTGCCTATGTGTATGGATGGTGGTGGGATGCCTATGTGTGTGTGGGGATGGGGTTCACCTGCGTGTGTGTTTGGGGTGGGGTTACCTATGTGTGTATAAGGGGACAGATTTTGCCTATGTGGGTAAAGGGCTGGTTTGCCTATGTGTATAAGGGAGTGGTGTTTGCCTATGTGAGTAAGAGAGTAGTGTTTGCTTATGTGGGTAAGAGGGTGGAGTTTGCCTATGTGTGTATGGGGGTAGGGGTGCCTATGTGTGTAAAGGGGTGGGGTTTGACTATGTGTGTATAGGGGTGAGGTTTGCCTGTGTGTGTATAGGGGTGGGGTTCACATATGCATGCATAAGGGGTAGAAGCCAGAATACAGCCTTGGGTGCCTTCTATCTTGCTTTTTATACAGGGCCTTTTCATCTAGAAAAGATGATTAGGAGCTAGATGATTAGACTAGACTGGCTGACCTGGGGATCTGCCTTCTTTTCTTCTACAGTGCAGGGGTATAAGTGCATGACACTGCCTCTGGATTTTTTGGGGGGGAGCATGGATTCTAGGGAATCAAACTGATAGCCCTGTGCTTGGGCACATTGCCAATGGGGCCACCTCCCTTCTTTTGTTCTTGATGTGATGTGGATAGGACGTCCCATATTGCTTTTAAACGTAGCATGTCACATGCATTACAAGTATTGACGAGGGACTGGAAAGATGGCTCAGTGGTTAAGAGCATGGACGGATTGCTCTTCCAGAGGTCCTGAGTTCAATTCCCAGCAACCACATAGTGGCTCACAACTATCTGTAATGGGATCCGATGCCCTCTTCTGATGTGTCTGAGGACAGCAACAGTGTACTCACATACATAAAATAAATAAATCTTTTTTTTTATTATTCGATATAATTTATTTACATTTCAAATGATTTCCCCTTTTCTAGCCCCCCCACTCCCCGAAAGTCCCGCAAGTCCCCTTCTCTTCCCCTGTCCTCCCACCCACCCCTTCCCACTTCCCCGTTCTGGTTTTGCTGAATACTGTTTCACTGAGTCTTTCCAGAACCAGGGGCCACTCCTCCTTTCTTCTTGTACCTCATTTGATGTGTGGATTATGTTTTGGGTATTCCAGTTTTCTAGGTTAATATCCACTTATTAGTGAGTGCATACCATGATTCACCTTTTGAGTCTGGGTTACCTCACTTAGTATGATATTCTCTAGCTCCATCCATTTGCCTAAGAATTTCATGAATTCATTGTTTCTAATGGCTGAATAGTACTCCATTGTGTAGATATACCACATTTTTTGCATCCACTCTTCTGTTGAGGGATACCTGGGTTCTTTCCAGCATCTGGCAATTACAAATAGGGCTGCTATGAACATAGTAGAACATGTATCCTTATTACATGGTGGGGAGTCTTCTGGGTATATGCCCAGGAGTGGTATAAATAAATCTTTTTTTTAAAAAAAGCATTGACTATTAACTTCTGTCAGAGCACCAACCTAATACCTGTGACATGCTCTGTCCACACTATTCCCAAGTTGATCTTGAACTGACCGACTGTAACTGGGAACATTACAGGAAATACTAGGTCATATCTGACTGTTGAGCAGTGTTCTCTCACATTCAAATGTGTGCTCCTGTCGTTTTCATAAATTGTCTTCATCTACCTGAATGTGAAGGAAACTGGTTTGATTCTGTCCATTGAAACAGCTGCTGGGACCCAAACCATCTTCTTAAGAGATCATGTCTTCCCTTCATTTGCCAAACTCTCTTCATGTGAAAAGCTCTACCATTTTCCTTCCTGAAGGCAAAATGGCTGCATCATTTTGCTCGTCAAAGCATGCTGGTGGATCTGGCGTGGGGTACGGGTATGAGCAGGAGCAGGCTGCTATCACTTTCTTCCTGGTAACTTGCTCCTCTGATCTTATTATACTGACCAGTATTGACATCCTATTTTTCATCTCCACGCGATGTTTTGACTGGGATGCCTGTCTTTTTTCACCCACGGTTCTGTCAAAGCCACATCTCCAAAATCAACTCTTGACATCCTGATGATTTCAATTCTACCTGCTCAGCCACACAGACATGGCCCTACTGTTGGTCATCTCACTGCATCAGCCCCTGGGGATTTCTAACATGAATTCTGACAGTTCTGTTACTTGGATGTCGATGCTTTCCACAGAGATCCAGGTATGAGATTCTTGGTACCCGGGTGGTGCTGCTGGGAGATGCTGTAGAATATTTAGGATGGTAAGGGAGCACCTTAGGTTATAGGAAGCATGAGAGACAATAATGAAACATATATTTCTCTTCTTTCTGGTTTTGGTTTCCTTTAGTGTGGACAGAGCATGTCACAGGCATTAGGTTGGTGCTCTGACAGAATAGTCAATACTTTTTTTAAAAAAAGATTTAAAAGGCTGGGGCAATAATTCTTCATTCTACTCTATCATGTTCAGGTCCAATCTAGTGCCCCCCATGACCCCAGACCAAGCCAATGCCAAAGGTCAAACTATCAGTTTGCAACTTTCATTTGTATAAATCTCTACCAAGGTCTTGGCTCAGTACATTGATTAAAAGAGCCAAGTTAAAAAATGGAGAGTTGGAAAAAGGGATTTATTCAATATGGACACATTGAGAAGAGAGACAAAGAGATGCAGTGAATACCCATGTACATCTTCTAGACCCAGAAGGGAGAGTAAAGATTAACTTGACAGCTGAGGATCTTCACAACTAAACAATCCTGATCAAACCATGTCTGCCCACTGTTGACCCACCTACTGTTGACCCACCCACTGTTGACCCACCCACTGTTGACCCACCTACTGTTGACCCGCCCACTGTTGACCCACCCACCATTGACCCATCATTGTCTGGGCTTCAGCCTCATCCTGCCAGGTGGTCTGACAAGTTTTTCCTTCCTGCACAAACATCATGACCAAGAAGCAAGTTGGGGAGGAAAGGGTTTATTCAGCTTACACTTCCACACTGCTGTTCATCACTAAAGGAAGTCAGGACTGGAACTCAAGCAGGTCAGGAAGCAGGAGCTGATGCAGAGGCCATGGAGGGATGTTTCTTACTGGCTTGCTTCCCCTAGCTTGCTCAGCCTGCTCTCTTATAGAACCCAAGACTACCAGCCCAGGGATGGCACCACTCAAAAGGAGCCCCCTTGATCACCAACCAAGAAAATGCCCCACAGCCAGATCTCATGGAGGCATTTCCCCAGCTGAAGCTCCTTTCTCTGTGATAACTCCAGCCTGTGTCAAGTTGACACACAAAACCAGCCCGTACACTGAGGAAATCCCTATTTCTTTGGGGTCTATTGTTTCAACAGTCTGATGGTCAGATTGAGAGACACAAGTGTCTCTTTAGAATGTCTTCATTTCTGTTGTGCCTGTTATAATGGGTGTCCTGTGCTCCCAAACACACAGCAAAACCCAGAAAGATTTTGAACCACTGCATTGTATACATATGTTCTAGCACCAGTCTTTTACATCCTTAATTTCTCTTAAGTGTTAAGCATTTGTGGGCCAGGCACATCAGGAGATTTAAAACCATGATCATGTATAGCAGAACCTCTTTGAAGTAGATGCAATGCAAAGTTGCCCATATAGTATGGATGCAAGACAGAAGAATCCATCTTCTTAAGATCTATCAGGAAGAAACAAACCAGGACTTGGACGGTCTCCTTGACCGCAAGCAAGCCGTTATCCTTACTGAACGTGATGTTTCCACTTGCTTTGAGCAACATGTTTGTCCAGGTCAGTTTTGCTCATGGAATCTTGGAGGGTCACAGCAAACTTGTGGAGACAACCTAAAATAACTGTCTGGTCATTCTCAGTATCTTTTTCTGACTCACCCCTACAGGCTTGGAGTACCACAAGGTCCATAATTTCTGAGATCTGACTGAGACCTGACCCGAGAATTGTTTTTGCCAATGGGAAGTGTTTCACTCCATGCCAGATGTTACTTTGTTCTCGCTAGCTTGGAAATCTTGTTATGTGTGGCTACCTCCTTGGTGACCAATACAGTTGGTCAGAGGCATGTTGGGCTGCACTGCAAGTGGCAAAGGAAACATGGATCAATTCGTTACTTGGGTTGAATGTCCAAGCAGAGGTTATGTGTCAGCTGTCAGGTTTCTCAGGGAATGTCGGTGTTGAAGAACAAAGCGTTCTGGTCAGGCATTCATTCTCACATGTGGCTTTTGGGAAGCGAAGCAACAGAACCCACTGATGAGAAGCAGGGTAGCTCCAGGAGGCTCCCTGGAGCCAACAGTCCCAGCTGCCAAGGAGGCTGCTCCCCTCCAGCCTAGAACAGCTTCCCCGTTTCCCTGCAGATGCTGAGCCTCACATTGGTTTGACCTACAGCTGTGCCTCTTTTCTTATCAAAATCCACTTTTTAAAAAAAATTATGTATATAAGTACACTGTAGCTGTCTTCAGACACACCAGAAGAGGGCATCAGATCCCATTGCAGATGGTTGTGAGCTACCATGTGGGTACTGGGAATTGAACTCAGGACCTCTAGAAGAGCAGTCAGTGCTCATAACCGCTGAGTCATCTCTCCAGCCCCATCAAAATCCATTCTTAAAGCTTTGCTTTACTATTTTAAATTATGTATATATGTGTGGGGAGGGGTGTGTGGATGTGAGGGCAGGTGCTATACAAGGCTAGAGTTCTCAGACTTCCAGTGACTGGAGTCATGGGCAGCTGTGAGCCACAGGACTTGGTGCTGAGAACCCGGCTCAGTTTCCCGGGGAGAGAAATATGTGCTCTTAACTACTGAGCTACCTCTCTAGACCCGCAAAAACCTACTTTTGAGTAGTAGCTAAAGTGATTGTGGATTCTCTAGGCCTCCTAATCAGGAAAATGACAGGGATTTAAGGGAAAGAGGTGCTATCCGCCTTAGTTACATTCAAATGGTCCCAAAGCAAAGCACATAAGAGAAAGTCTACGGTGCTTCTGATTGTCTGCCCTCCAGGCAGAGCCAATGCTATCATCAGCTCTGTCAAAGCAATGGCCTGCCTTTCCATACCAAGACTGAAAGCACATTGAGGCCAGAGAGCGGGCTCATTGATCAAGAGCACACACTATCTTATACATGCTTGCTTCCCAGCACCCATGTTAGGCAGCCCACAACCTCCCATAAATCCAATTTCAGGGGATCCAAGCCTTCTGGCTTCTGTGGACACCTACACTCAGATGCATAAACACCCTAAAAGACAGACAGACAGACACAGACAGACACAGACAGCAGACAGACAGACACACACACACACACACACGAAATTAAAAATAAAATAGTTAGGGCTGGAGAGATGGCTCAGTGGTTAAGAGCACTGATTGTTCTTCCAAAGGTCCTGAGTTCAATTCCCAGCAACCACATGGTGGCTCACAATCATCTGTAATAGGATCTGATGCCTTCTTCTGGTGTGTCTGAAGACAGCTACAGTGTACTCATCATTTACATAAAATAAAGTTTAAAAAATAAAATAAAATAGTTAATTAAAAAATTTAGAAGAACTAGGCTGAGCTGGGTATAGTCGAGAAACAGAAACAGATGGATCTCTGAATTCAAGACCAGCCTGGTCTACATAGTAAGATCTAGGACAGTGGGGGCTGCACAGTGAGACTGTACCTCAAAAACAACTTTAAAAGGCCAAAAAGTCTGACTGCATTTAGATCAAGGGGTCGCTTCTCCAGGCCTGGTGGAAAGAAGGTGCCATCGAGTGGTTTAAGCAGAAGAAACATTGCCTCACAGCTATGGATTCTGTAAGTGTGGTGCGATCAGGTTGGTTCCCCTGAGGACTGTGGGAAGGATCTGTCCCGGGATCCCTTCTCTCCATGCCTTGCCGCCTTGCCTACGGCTGCTTTCTCCTCTTCTCTTCACAAAGCTTTCTGTACTCATATATCTTTCTCTCCACGTAGCCTCTTGTCCTAAGTCCCGAGGCACCCTGGGTAAGAGTTCACACTAGCAACTTTAACTTGGTTACTCCTCTCCAAGGTCGCTGTCTCCAAGGCGTGGGCTACTGGGGCCTTCTGGGAAAATGGAGGGAATAAATCTCAGTATTGCAAAACATCATCTTCTAATGATCTTTGCCTCCTCCTCACCAGTTATAATTCATTGTGACTTTGTTGGCATTTTTAGTTTCCTTTTTCTTGATTAAGTTTATGAGAAATCCATGACTTTTTTCCTCTTTCCAAAGAGATGTTTTAATTTTTCCAGCCATTTTAGTATTTATATTTCCAAGACCTTCTTGTTTTTACCTGTGTGTGTTGGGGGGGGGGGATGTGCATGAGCTTATATATGAGGACCAAACTTAGGGCCTGGTGCATACTGGGTAAGTAAGTAATCTCTACCACTCAATGCCACATCTAGCCCGACTCCTGAGTTTTGTAGTAAAAATATTCAGGACTAAAATTGACTTTAGACTCTGATTTATTTATTTATTTATTTATTTATTTATTTATGGTTTTTTGGATTTGGTTTTTTCGAGACAAGGTTTCTCTGTATAACCCTGACTGTCCTGGAGCTCACTCTGTAGACCAGGCTGGCCTCGAACTCAGAAATCCACCTGCCTCTGCCTCCCAGAGTGCTAGGATTACAGGCGTGTGCCACCACCGCCTGGCTTCTGATTTAGATTATAAAGGACACAATGACCACATGCACATGTGAGCCAGGACACCTGTGTTCAAATGTTACCTCTGTCCATCCTCTCTTGAGACTACGATGAAAAAAAAAAAATAAAGTAAGACTGTTGAACAGTTCCTGGCTCATAATAAGTCACTTCTCAGGGATAATTATAGGAGTTTAACTATTTTACATTTAATTACTTATTTATTTTGTGTGTATGAGGTGTTTTGCCTAAATGTGTGCCTCTGCACCTTGTGTATGCCTGGTACTCTCAGAGGCCAGAAAAGGGTACTGGATCTCCTAAAACTGAAGTTACAAATGGTTGTCACCCATGTGAGTGCTGAGAATCAAGCCAAAGCCTTCCAGAAGAACTGAGAGAGATCTCAACCACCGAGGTGACTTTCCAGTCCACTAAATTCGTATTGAAATGAAGCTTTTCAAACACTGTCTTTTCTCTACGGTCCTCATTAGCACACACACCCCATACCTAGGAACCTAACACAACTTTGGACATCTTGCTGAGGGGCCATGCTAAACGTCAAATTACTGGCAAACTGTGACCAAACCATGTCCCAAATAAGCCATAGAGATGACACATGTTTGTGGTACAAGAGCTAAAGCCGGAAATGTGAAGTGCAGCTACATGTTGGACAGAGTCCTGACACACCTCGAACCTTCATCAGAAAGGTTTCTTTCTGCAGTGGACAGAGACTTACAACTGGACAACGCGCAAAGAGCAGAAGACTCTGGAATGCTGGGACCTAACTGTAATATCTGTATCACAACCCTGCCTCCCAAGACACAGGGATCACTGGGAACAAATTTATATACTTCTACTTACTATGACATTTCTACAGTTCATAAAGTCATATAAATGAAAGGTGAAAACTGGACATCCATATGTAGCTAGCACAGTGGTTCGCAATCTGTGGGTCATGAGCTTTTTGTTAGGAGTCTGTCTAAGCTCCGCCCCACAGTTACCTGGCAACAGCCAGGTAGGCCTGGCCCACTATGAGGCTGCTTGCCCCTCCCCTCTCCCTTACCCTCTTACTCTTGCCTCTCTTGCCTCTTGGGCTCTTCCCTTCCCTTCCCCCTTCCCTTCTCCCCTCTCTCCATGTACTCATGGCCGGCCTCTACTTCTCTACTCTCTTTCTCTCTGCCTTTCTCCGCCTCTGCTACCCTCTCAACTCCCCTCCCCATGCCCTAAATAAACTCTATTCTATACTATACTGTCCTGTGGTGTCTGGTCCCTCAAGGGGAAGGGATGCCTCGGCATGGGCCCACTGAGGCACTCCCTTCCCCCACACCTCACCACACCCCCATAGAGCATACTCTTCGCAACTTTTTTTATGATCACATCATGGGTCAGTTTGTAACAATGACAATACATCCTACATATTAGATACTTACGTTACGATTCATAACAGTAGTAAAATTGCAGTTATGAAGTACAACAAAATAATTTTATGGTTGCGGGGTGACCCCAACATGAGAAACTGCATTAAAGTGTTGCAGCCTTAGGAAGGTTGAGAACCACTGCCCTAGCGATCTATCTCTCATGTGGCACAAACAGCAATTCAGAACAGTGGGAAACTAAGACGTGGCAGAGGAAAAGTGTCAAACACACTCTAAGATATAGACAAGGGAAGGTCCTTCTGAGCCAGACTCCGGTTACTCAGGAAGTGGGACCAGTTATCAACAGATGAAGCACACCCTCCAATCTTATCCCCGGATAAAATTAAAAAATCTATACAACAAGGGAAACAGTGAATTGAGTGAAGAGTTTTGAATGGGGACATATCTTTACCAGCTGTCCATCTGATATCTCAATAATGTTCGGGGACACAATTATCATTGTTATAAACTGATACACAGAGAACTCAAAAAGCTGAGCAGGACGAAAACAATGCAAAGGTAAAGATGGATCCAGTCACTTGTGGGGCACGTGGATCGTGCCACGAGACTGAAGAAATGCTAAAGTTGAAGCAGGTTCAAAGCCCTGGGAAATCTCAGAATTGAGAACGGTAGACTTGGAACCAGCTCCCTGCCAAGCTCCTCCTGTCCTGGAACAATTAACCATGTCACCCCGCAGAGGGGACCATGACAACCCATCAAGAAGCATAAAAACCTAGAGTTCTTCAAGCTAATGAGGTATTTAGATAGGCCCAAGTGTTTCCCCAAATGAGTTCCCTTCCTGGGCATTCTTTCCCACAAAAGGGATTTAATGCCTGGTTCACCCTGAGTAAAACAAATGCATTCACATATGCTATAATATAAAGCAGTCTGAACAAACAAGGACTGTCTTCTTCATCAAGGATTCCAACGGGGGAGGCCTTCATCATAAAAAGCCATGCCTGAGTCTCCAGGAGAAAGGACAAGGCCTCTCCTTCAGCCCCTCCAGATTTTCAGCATTCACTCAGAACCAAAGAGATTCCACCCATCTGGGGCTCAGCCATCCCCTTCCTGCCTGGCAGTAGACACAGGCCTACAGCCCCTATTCCCAACTCCCCACGTTCCTCAGTGGCATCTGGTTACATAGGAGATTGAGAACCACCTGTCCCAGATCTCTCTGTTTCTTGCCCAGAAGAACATTGACTGGGACCTTTATCACAGACTGTGTTCTGCCTCCCCTGTGCTGTAGTGCTCTGGGAACCCAGCGGTGAGGCAGACACAGCCTGACAGTTGCTAAACAGTGAGTTTTCAAAGGAGAAAATGGAAATGCCCAATATTTTAAATATTTACCAGAATAGTGGGGTATTCCTATGACAACCTGACCATCTTTTGGGGAGGACTGTGGAAGGACTTTGGAACTTTGGGCTAGAAGATCCATTCAGTGTTAAGAGCTCTGTGGGATGTTGTGTAGGAGCTTGGTAGACAATGTTGAGAACAGTGCAGAGGATGGAGGCCTGGCTTGTGAAATGTCAGAGGGAAGATTAAAGACTCTTATCAGGGCCATTGCTATTTTGATTGTGAAGATTCTGTGGGTTTGGTTAGTTGGAGCTGAAGAATCAGTTGTAATTAACAAGATAACAACTACTAAAGCAAAAACTGGGACTATGGATGCTGGTTAGCTGGAGCCAAGAAATTAGTGGTGATTAAGAAGAGACCAGCATCACTGAGGTGAAATCTTCTGGGAAGTGTTTTCTGAGAACACCGAGGCTGTGTTCCAGAGATAGCCAAGGCTGGACCTTGTGCTGTGACTGGACTTGGTAACATGTAAGAGTCACCCAGATGGTACTGGTTTTGAAAGCACGAAGGGATGGAGAGTAACTGAGGCTCTGCATTGTGAGAGGCCACGGAAGGCCATTGGTGAAGGTGCAGCCTCATTTACAGTCAATGGCCCAGGACTGAAGGAGTCATGCAAAGGAGTTGAGACTTGGTACCATGAAGAGAGCCTGTGAGAAGCTATTGGTGAAGCCTAGTTACAGTGGAAGATAGCAGTGTTTTGGAGATGCCAGTGCCATGAGATGACCACCAAGGACAGCAGCCACAGTGGAGTACAGGCAGCTGGAGCCTAGAAGACAAGCTGTGTGCTACAGAGGGCAGAGCTGGAGAGGTGACCCAAGCCCTCAGAGGAGGCCAGAAGATCCGTGAGTTGGATCCCAGACATTGGACGTTTGGAGTCTGATTTTACTTTTGATTGTTACTGTGCCCTGATACTTTTCCCTCTTGAAGGAAGAAAGCATTTTAGTGGAGTCCACAATTAAGAGACTTTGAATTTTTAAAAGACTTTTAATTTTAAAATACATTGGATATTTTAAATGAGTGAACTTTTAATATATAAAGACTGTGGGACTTTTAAAGTTATTTAGATCTTGAGGATGAATAAAAAAGTATGGGTTGAGGCTTAATAGCAATGTGTTTGTGTGTCAAGTTGACAAGGGGTCAATTTTACTGGCTGGTTCTGTGTGACAACTTGACACAGGCTGGAGTTATCACAGAGAAAGGAGCTTCAGTTGGAGAAGTGCCTCCATGAGATCCAACTGTGGGGCATTTTCTCAATTAGTGATCAAGCGGGGAGGGCCCCTTGTGGGTGGTGCCATCCCTGGGCTGGGAGTCTTGGTTTCTATAAGAGAGCAGGCTGAGCAAGCCAGGGGAAGCAAGCCAGTAAGAAACATCCCTCCATGGCCTCTGCATCAGCTTCTTCTTCCTGACCTGCTTGAGTTCAAGTCCTGACTTCCTTTGTGATGAACAGCAGTGTGGAAGTGTAAGCTGAATAAACCCTTTCCTCCCCAACTTGCTTCTTGGTCATGATGTTTGTGCAGGAAGGAATGGAAATCCTGACTAAGACAAATGTGTTCAACATTCCTGCATTTCCATAATTCACCAAGAAAACAAATGGCAGCAAATGCTAGAGGATGTGTGGGGAAGGAGGAACACTTAGCTGCCGTTGGGGGAACACAAACTGGCGTTGCTATTGTGGTAATCAGTGGGGAAGATTCTCAAGGCATTAAAACTAGGGTTATCAAGTGGCCCAGCTGTGTGCACCTCTCCTGGGAGTCTGTCCAAAGGGTTCTACATCCTACCACAGCGACATCATCAAAGTTCACTCTTCAGTGTCGCTCACGTCACAGTAGCAAGGAAACAGAGCAGCCCACCCGTTCGCCAAACAATAGCTGGATAATGGACATGTGATACGTACACAAAATGGGATTTTATCCAACCATAAAGAAAAGTAAAATTATTCAGTCTGCAGGAAAATGGATGGAACTGCAAAATATCATATTCAGTGAGGTTACCCAGGTTCAGAAAGACAGCCAATCACTGTGTGGTCTCTCTCTCCTCTGCAGAACTATAGCTTCTATATTTATATATGTGTGACTATTTATGAGTGAGGGACAGTTGCCCAGAAACTGGAGGGGCTAGGGGCAAAGGAGAAATTATTTTCAGCATAAAATTACTCTATAATCCAATCTTAGTTTTCTCTGCACTGTGTTTAAAATGAAGAGAGTCATGATTGATTGGATTATCATGATGAGAAACATTACATTCTTGATTACATTCTTTCAGGAATTGCTGTCCACATTTCCTTCCAGATGTACTTCTGACTAGTCATGTGACACTGACCTCTTCCCCTTGGGTCTTGTTTTCATGACTTTCACCTTTTGTTAATTCTCATTACATATATCTAAATCTAATAATAAATTAAAAAAAATAAAGTAAAAAGCCAAAACATTTTATACTTTGAAGATAAATGCTTTAAGTTAAAGCAAATAGCTCTAAATTATATACATCCGAAATTCATTATATATATGCAATCTTAATAAAGTCATATGCATATATGTCCTACAAAATATATATACATTTATCTATATTTGCATTATATATCCATACATATATGATTTTATTAAGATTGCAAACCATATGAAATGACAGATATGTATGCTTGTTAAAGATCCTATTTTCGATTCTGTTTTCAAATTACAGATCACAGCCCTACAAACAGTAGTGTTCAGACCCTGGGATAGCTTACACAATAGAAAATGTGCTGAGTTGGTAAGTCTCACCAGGAAGAAAGCAAAGTCATGTCATCTACTTAAAGTGGGATTGGATTGCTTGTGCTGGCGCTTCCAAATGTACTAAAGCCAAAAAGTTACAAAGAGGCTCTTGTTCATGCTCTCTTGACACTAGCTGGCTCCAACTTGTATTCTGTTTGTAATATTCATTTCAGATGTGGACATAATTTTAAAAATATTTCACACAAGGTAAAACAAAACAAAAAACCAAAATATATCAATCACCTAAACTCCTCAAAGTTAAGGACTAAAAACAGAAAGAGGGGAACTGTAGCCATCCTAGAGGAGAACACAGATTCTGGGGGGACACACCTATGCCCCTCCCTTCTGCTGTCACACTATTGAGGCAATGGATCCCCCAAAGAATTAAAATTTCCCCTGGGCATCCTGTGCTAGGAGGCAGAGAGGGATGAAGCCCTGGTGGCAGTCAGTGGAGGCGCCTGCTGCCAGGAAGAGATGTCACACATCTCTGACAGCTCCCCAGACTGCCCGGCAGGACAGATCTAGAGCTGAGGCAAGAATGAATCACTGGTGGACGGGACCATACCTTAACCAGGCAGAGCCGCTGAATTACGCTGAATTACATCTATCCCTCGCCAGCTCTTTAAACCTGAATCCCATACGGCTATTTCTGAAGAAAGAGTTGGGTGGCCTTTGTTGAGTTGGGTGGCCTTTGTTCTTGTTCCCAATCCGATGTGGCCACATTAAATAAAGCCTTCTTTCTCTTCTTTTCACCATGGGAAGGGAGGGGGGGAAAGCTTGTTGGAACTACCAGGGTCCAGGCTTTTAGCCTAAAAATCCAGTACCGAGGTTACAAATGGGGCGTAGCTTTAACTTGGTGGGAATAAGTAATGACATTTCAAATAACACGACCTTACTGGTAACATTACGGTTGTTACTCTCTGCCCGTCTGCCATGTACGCAGCATGCTTCCTAAGAGGCTCCACTCGGTGCTGACAGCGGCCTCCTCTGCCACGGACAGATCTGCTGACTGAGTCTTACTAATCGAAAGGATGTGTGACACAAGGCAGCTACATTCTCCACGTGGAGATAGCAATGTACGTTTAAGTGGAAAAATCTGAGTTTCGCGGCCCACCCGGAGAGCCATTAATAATGCCCAATAAGCAAGTTACCGGAATTAACTAGCGCGGAGTGCAACCTGCTTCTCAACACGTGCTCGCACCCACAGGATGTCCCTTAACTTCATATTGATCCAGTGCCCTGCCTTTGGTTCTGACTCCTTCCTGTTACTTCCTCAGAGGTGAGGGGAGAACAGATCAATCCTGCTTTATCTAAAAGCGACTCATCTTCGTGGCCCTCTCACTCTGAAAGGCTGAACTCCAGAAGGCTCTGCAGAGGAGAAACAGCCGGTAAATGGAACCATGAGGTTCATTCCTCTGCGGCAGGAGCTTGGAGGAGATTCCTGGATCATGCAAGGAGACATTCAAAATGCAACAGGGGCGATGCTGTATGCATGAGAGGGGACAAGGATTTATGATGACGTTGGAACCAAAGCTGCATCTCGCATGTCAGACATGTATTCAGGAAGCCAGAGTGGATCACGAGTTCTAAATACAAATAGTGCTGTCTTTCCTACGCTTTCTGGGAAACGTGACCACTGCCTTATATTTGAGGGGTATGGGGGTTCTGGTTTTCCCATTTAGGAATGCGGAGTGGGACCTGTGGGGGTGGGGTTGACACCTGATGTACTCTGCATTTCCTATAAGTTCTCCTACTTGCATCCAGGCAAGGCGATGTATGCTTTGGTATTTGCTGGCAAGCTCTTGCAATTTTATACCATATGATGAATTTACATTTAGATATTTATAATGGACCGGATGTTGGTGTCGCTCTTGCCAACCAAATCCCATGTTAAAATCCCATGCCCAAAGTGATAATGTTAGATGTTTAAGCCTTGTGAATGAGAAGAAATGAGGTCATGGGGTAGGAGCTTCAGTGAATGAAATCAGTGTTTTTATGGAAGAGAACCCAGAGATTTTCTTCACTGTCTTTCTACCATGAGGTTCAAGAAGATAACCCAAGTGAGGGGAGGACCTCAGAAAAACCTGGCTATGCAGGAGCCCTCAGCTCAGATTCTCAATAGCAAGAACTGAGAAGTATTTGTTCTCTGTAAGCCTCTCAACCTGCAGTAATTTGTTACAGTATCCCAGAATGACTAATATAATATTGAAATAAATATCTTCACTCTTCAATACAGTTGGGGTATAGTAGCAATCTTAGTCACATTAGATTGTGGATTTGCTACCAGAGAATCAAGAGTTAACTTTCAGGCTGGAGAGATGATGGCTCAGCGGTTAAGAGCACGGACTCTTCTTCTGAAGGTCCTGAGTTCAAATCCCAGCATCCACATGGTGACTCACAACCATCTGTAATGAGATCTAATGTTCTCTTCTGGAGTATCTGAAGACAGCTACAGTGTACTTACATATAATAATAAATAAATCTTTTTAAAAAAGTTAACTTTCATATTCCAATATCTTGTGACAATAATTTAAACCCATCACGAGTAGCAAAGGAAGGCTCTATCTACCATTACACTAGCATTAGGAAATTTTGCTTCCTGCAGCGTTGACTAACTTGCTATGTATTTGCAAACACAAATAAATCATTTCCTTTTCTATTTTAAAATACTAAAACCTGGAAATTAAAATGTCCAAAAAAAATTAGGGGGTGGATTTGAATATAATGTTCATTTATCTGGGGTTAAGAGAAAACCTTCAGACAAATTTAAATAGGGTTTATTTGTGCAGAGGATGGTTAAGGGATTGAGAGATGTCAGAACCAGATGTCTGAGAGGTTTTTGCTGCCATGTGGGCAGTCCAGGGACCAGAGGAACTGAAACATAGAGGTGTGTGTGTGTGTGTGTGTGTGTGTGTGTGTGCAATGTACTTCTAAAGCACATGGGCCACTCCCCAGGGGGGTCTAATAAACAATAGTCAGTCTTATGCGCTGGTGAGATGGTTCAGTGGGTAAGAGCACCATCTGTTCTTCCAAAGGTCCTGAGTTCAAATCCCAGGACCCACATGATAGCTCACACCCATCTATAATGAGATCTGATGCCATCTTCTGGTGTCTAAAGACAACTACAGTGTAGTCACATATAATAAAGAATAGTCAGCCTTAAGAACACATACACGCAAATGTCAAAAACAGACTTAGCAGGATATATACATATGTGTGTGTATACACATATACAACATATACACAATATATACATATATACATAATATATATGTACATATACATGTATTATATATATTTATATGTAACCAACACAATAGAAAATGAGACTATCAGCTTGAGGATGGGGTGTCATGGGAAGGATTCAAGGGATGGCTACAGGAGAGAGGAAAGGAAAGTAAAAGTGATATAATTCTATTTTAATTGAAAACACTCTAAAACATATAATAATTTACAAAGAACCACAGTTACACATTCACTTGCTTTAGCACTATTCCGTGTACTACTCACTTTCCCAAGACACAGTGAGGTGCCTGGGGCTGCCTCCTCCTACAGATGGGGAGCAGGACAGAGGCCTGGAGCTGATATGGGCAGAGGAGGTTGGCGGCTCTCTGGGTAGCGCGGCAGATTATTTTTAAAGAGTTTTTGCAGCGTGCGGATATTAAGATCTCATCTAAGCATTTGGCCGCCCTGAGAGAATCACATTTGTGAAGGATCACAGGGACCAATTAGCTGGAACTCAGAAGTCATGTTCACTGAGGTGACAGAGCCATGTTGGATTATGCTAAGAGGACGTGACCCCTGACCGTCTCCATTTTGACTCTCTTCCCTCAACCTGACTTCACTTCCACGCTTTAGAACCTCAAACCGCAAAGTGACGTACCGTAGATCTTCAGTCAAGATTGCCTTTTAAAAAAAAAACCCTAAATAGGGACATCTATTTCTTCAAAATTAATAAGATTTTAGCTCAATCTTTTGGAAGGTGAAGTAGCAGATACACACTGATATTTTTGCGGTGGTGTGAGTGTCTTTTGGACAATATTGTCCCCCAGCCTCTTGCCCATCCACTTCCTGTTCATATCTGTGGAAATGTCAGTCAAATGTCAACACTGTGGCCTCTGCAGAGCAGACTGGAGCAGTGTGGGTGAACGCCAGGACCAAGCCAACAAGAGGGGCACAGAGTTGGATTCATATGTGTGTGGGCATGGTGTGCCATATTGCACATAATAAAACTGTCATTTTATTACCAGAAACCGGTTTGTATTGTTATAAAGGTCAAAGAGACCCAGGAGAGCCAATGGTCTTGTGTAAGCCTGAAAAGCTAAAGTTTCAACTTATGTAAATTCCAATTAGAATTCAGACCCAAAGTCAGAGGCTGATGGCCCAGTTTGAGGATACTCTGTCAGGGAGAGAAAATTTCCCCTTATTTCAGGCTTTCGCTTCACTTCTGTTCTTCAACAGATTGGATGAAATCCACTCATATTCAATGCCCTACTCAATCTCTCAGTTCCAGAAATAACCTCACGGAAGCTGGGGAGATTGCTCAGTGGTTAGAGCACTGGCTGCTCTTGCAGAGTCTGGGCTGGTCTGATGCTGCTACGTATTCTAATGCTAGATACTGGCTCCCAAGAGCCGGTCACCCCAGTGTGTCTGTCTGCTTCCAGTTTGCTTAGTTTGAGCTGTGAGTTCTCTCAGCTGCAGTTCCAACCAACATGTCTGCTTGCTGCCACAACAATTTATTTCTATTTTATGTGCATTAGTGTTATGCCTACATGAATGTCTGTACACCACATATGTTCAGTGTCCACAGAGGTCAATGCCCTCATTCAGTCGCCCAGAACTGGAGTTACAGGATACCACCATGTGAGAGGTGGGAATCAAACCCAGCCCAGTGTGCCTAACCACTGAGCAACCTCTCCACCCGCTCAATAAATACTTCTTAATTGATCTGTCGATGTTTTGGCCACATTTCAAAATCTTTCATTGTCAGTACGGATGTGAGTTAGGCAAGATTATCAAAAGACTTTGCTAGATGGATTCCCCTAGTACCTTAAGACGGCATTCTCTCCTGGAAGGCACGTTGCTCCTCACGACAGACAGAAATATCAAAGTTCCACACTGTAGTTCAGACATGGCAACCCTGCCCGGTGTCAGGCCCATTTGATTAATGGCATAAAAGACCAGATGCTTGGGGTCACCTGTCCTGAACCAAACCTGAGCTGACAAGAATCAACTCTTGGTATTTGTGAGAAGGCATGACTGGTCCCAAGCTGGGCCTTCTATGACTTAGACGAGCATTCTAAAGCACATTCAATAGAGTTACCACTATTCCATGTGTTAGCATTCTGTCTAAGCTGCACCCGTTACCTAGCAACAGCCAGGTGGGCTTGATCCATTATAAAAGGGGCTGCTTGCCCCCTCCTCGCTCTCTTGCCCTCTTGCTCTTCCCTTCTTGCTCCCTCTCTCTCCCCTCACCACTTACCATTACCTTCCCCCCCCTCTCTCCACGTGCTCTATTCCTCTACTTCTCTACTCTCTCTTTCTCTGCCTCCACTACCCTCTTAACTCCCCTCCCCATGCCCTGAATAAACTCTATTCTATACCATGCCATCCCGTGGCTGCTCCCTCAGGGGGAAGGGGTGTCTTGGCATAGGCCCACTGAGACATCCTCTTCCCCCACACCTCCATAGAACACCTCCATGGAACATATCCCCCCCCCCTCTTTATCTTTGCATAAACACGTCACCACGGGGCTTGACTGAGTTCCCATCATTACAACAATGTCCCATAAGGTGGCATGTTCCTCCTTTACTGTCTATGCCTATCCCACTTTGAAAACTCTAATCTGGAACAACTACACTTAAGCTGTTGTCTTGGGTTGATTTGTCTTGGATTGTCTTGCTCCAAGCTGAAGAGGGGGTGGTCACAGTATGTGGGCAAGTTGGGGTTGGTTCCCATAGCTTAAAGAATGAAAGGTTTCTTCTCAGGGGCAAGGATAGAGTGGCTGGGCACTGAAGAGTGATGTTCTGTCAGAGTCTTAAAGATGAGGACAGTGAGAACATTCTAGAACCTAATGGACATGGTAGAAATGTTGCCTTTGAGCCTTCTCTCCACACTCCAGCCAGTTGATTGAGTTGTACCATGTACACTGTTAAAGGGGCAAGAAATGAGTGGGGTAGGCCAGCTTCAAACACAGGTGTAGAGCAGCTTACAGAGAGACTCTCTTGTGCGATGGAAGTGTCCCCTGTCCATAAAATGCTGTTGGCCTGTTAGCTTAGGCAGGAAATAGGGGGGGGGGGGATTTCTGGTATAGAGAGAGGATTTATGGGATAGAATCAGGAGATTTACCCCAAATCCTGAAGGAGACGGTGGCATGAAACTGAGGAGCAGTAACATGGCGGAACTTAGAATAGAATAAGCAGATAATTAAATTATGAGCCATTCAGGCGACAAGCCAGCTTTTGGCCTAGGCATTTATTCATGAAATATTAAGTCTCAGAGTCATTATTTTGGGAACTTGGACATGAGTGGAAAAGCCAGTAGTTACTGTTATGATTGTCACCCCGCTCCGGAAAGACCACACCAAGCCAAACAGTTCCCCGTGGGGTTGAGAGAGAAAGAGAGAGAGAGAGAGGGAGAGAGAAGAGCAAGGTGGTGGTGACAAAAGAAGGGAGAGGGGAGAGAGACGTCTGAGGGGTCTTCCTTTTATATATGGATAGTGACATAGCCACAGGTAAAGGTGGGAGGTGAGCCAAGGGGATTCTGGGAATATGGTGGGTGTTGCCTTGGTAACAGATGTGTGGGTCACACTATCGCCTAGGTGTGACGTCACTAGTAGGGTTCGGAGACCCTGGTGCCAATTGTTACAGCAGCTGAAATGCGCACTGTAGAAAATGACCAAGGTTCAGAGCTAAGAAGAAAGAACAGCTTACTGGTGAAAGGGGGCCTTTACTGCAGAGTGTGTGGCCACTTTGTAAACTATTTCAGGGAATGCTATAAAGTTTTATCTCTATGAACTGCATTTAAAATCATTATTATTATTATTATTATTATTATTATTATTATTAATTATTGTGATGATGATGCCTGAGGAGGTCAGAGGATAACTTCGTGGAGTCAGTTCTCTCCTTGCACCTTTTACAAACTCTGGGGACTGATTTCAGGTTACCAGGCTTGTGCAACAAGCGTCTTTCTACTGACTGCTAACAAGGTCTAGGGCCTTGTGAATTGCAGCTTTTAGCACTCTGTTTAGAGAGACTCCCGAGCTGGTCATGAAATGCTGCCTCTTTAAGGGTACTTAAAATCATTTAGAAGGAAAATGTCACAAAAATTGCCAGGAGAGCTTGCTAAAAAAAAAAAAAATGCAAATTCCAGGACATCATCTCAGCGAGCTCCTAGATAAGTAGAGAATCATCCCCACAAGCCATCTCCACGGGGAGGTTTGATGCTGGCTGGCTGCTCCCTGCCTCCTCCACTGATTAATATGCAGTGTGACTTCCCCACACAAGAGCCTTTCAAATGTACTGACATTTAAGAGGCAGGCTGCAGTAAACAACTCTATATCCACCCCACCCCCATCCTCCAACACCATCATTTTCATCACTAACTGGAGTGGCTGGTGTGCTTTAGCAATCACCACACACCTCATTAATATTCTGAAACAACCATGAAAGAGGGGAGGGGCATCTTTGTGTCTCTGCTTTGATCAGCTGAGAATAAAACCTGCAACTCTCCAGCCACCCCAAACCTTTCAAGAAAGGCTCCAAGGCGAGGTATGTATAAACCGCATCTAAACAGATCAAACATGCGGAAATGAAAGTCATTAAAGGACATTTCCAGAAAGTGTTTCTCTTACGCTTTGCACTCTAAATCCAGGGAATTTGAGGGCTGAAGAGATAGTTTCGCCATTATGAGCGTTTGCTGCTGTTGCAGAGAGAACAGGGTTCAATTCCCAGTCCTGGCATAGAGGCTCACAATCATCTCTAACTGTACCTCATCAGCTTTCTTCTTCCCTCCTGGGATAAGACTTACTCTCTACTACGAAGGCCAAAGAAAAGTATGTCTTGTCCTCTCAGAGCATAGAATCTTTGTGGCTCATTACACAAAGTGTCTGTTGTCCCGGAAGGTTCCATTGCGTGAGCCAAGGTCACTGATGCAGGGCTTCACCCTGGCCAACTACACCAATATTACTGACACAGTCCACAAGCTGGTACTACTGCAAGAGCGGATGCTGCCTGGAGCAACAGGGACTATGGACAAGGATGTCTAAGGTACAGTGATGTCTCCTAGTGAAGAAGAGGTCAGCTCAGAACCTTTGGAAAATTCCACCAGACCCACCCTCCCCTCCTGAACGAAAAAGGTTCTAAAGAACATAGGCACCCCTCCCCACCAGAAGACCACAGGGAGGAGAGACCTACGGCCCAGAGCTGGTAGACACATTCCTGACCATTCATGACCTACCTCATTCCCTAAAGACCAGTTTAAAAGTCACACTGTTGCTGGGCAGTGGTGATGCATGGCTTTAATCCTAGCACTTGGGAGGCAGAGGCAGGTGGATTTCTGAGTTCAAGGCCAGCCTGGTCTACAGAGTGAGTTCCAGGACAGCCAGGGCTACACAGAGAAATCCTGTCTTGGGGGAGGGGGGAAAGGAGTCACACTGTTCTGCCAATCACACTGTGCCTAATGGCTGCTGCCTTGAGAACTGTATAAAGGCTCACCAGACAGGCTACACATGGTTGTTCTCTCTCTCCATGTGCAGGTCTCCATGTGACCCCAACATGTTGGAACAATAAATTCCTCCTGCTTTTTGCATCGATTCCAGACTCTTTGTTGTTCACTCAAGGGGTCCCCCGTAAGCTAAGGCTTGCCAGAGTCTTACACTAGCAGGTATGTAATCTGCCTATGGATGTACGTGTAAAGCCTTCACACTTTGTGGTGGGATTGGGGTTTCTGGAGATTCACTGTATTTAATGACTATACACCAGAATGTGTCAGTGTCCACAAGAGGTGCCCCCAGAAAGCTCAAAGCCTGTTTTTTCTTGAATAGCCACTGCTTGGTTGGGACTGCAGGTTACATAGCTACCTCCAGAGCCTTGCTACTTCAGACTTAGGTCTTGTGGCAATGATCCCTGTGCCTGGCACTGTAATACTCCTGCTCTTCTGCCTGGGCCTGCAGGTTCCAGCTATCTTGACCTCAGCCAGGCCTTGTCAGGCCTCTCATCAGGTTTCCTCCTCTGTTGGAATCCAGAACAAGTTGATTCTAATACTGGCAAATGAATGTCACAGTTAATAGTCTAGATAAGCAGTTCTCAGCCTGTGGATTGTAACCCTTTTGCGGTTGAAACCTTTCGTGGGAGTCGCACCTAAGATAATTGGAAAGCTCAGATACTTACATTTTGATTCCTAATAGCAGCAAAATTACAGAGATGAAGTAGCGATGCAAATAATTTTATAGTTGGAGGTCACCATCACTTGAGGAGCCCGCATTAGAAGGTGGGGGCATTAGGAAGGTTGAGAACCGCTGTTATAGATGAACTTGCCAGCAAGAGTGTGAACAAGCAGGCAAAAATGGCCACTCTTATGTGGGCTGCCACGAGAAGGTGTCCCCTAGATTTAGAGTGTTCCTTCTTGCTTCACACAATCTGATTGAGAAAAGCTCTCACGGGAGTGCCCAGTGGCTTGCATTTCATTTGATCCTAGATGCAATCAAGTTAACAATCCAGATTAGGCATGACTGGGCTGGAGAGATGACTTATTCCTTAAAGGTGAGGCCAACATCCAAAATATCAAGATTACCCATCACAAGCAATAGACCACCTTTATATGTTTACCACGTAAACCATGTGGGATACTTCCCATTTGGGCTTTTTTTTTTCTTTATATAAATAACACTATACTAATCATTATCAGTTAAAACCAATAGGTTCATAGGAACTATTTTATAGGTTGTAGATGTAATTCCTTTTATTATGTGTGCTGTGAGGGTCTAGTTTGTGAGCTGCCTTCCTAATTTTCTTTATGACATCACCCCTACTAACAAGACTCCTCTTTCCTTCATCTAAATGTATCACAATCTTTACCTTTTTGTTATGTACACGCCTGTTTTTTGTTTCAACAAAGTACATTCCTGAGGCTGGAGAGATGGCTCAGTGGTTAAGAGCACTGGCTGCTCTTCCAAAGGTCCTGAGTTCAATTCCCAGCGACCACATGGTGGCTCACAACCATCTGTAATGAGATCTGACACCCTCTTCTGGTGTGTTTGAAGACACCTACAGTGAACTTTCATATAATAAATAAATAAATATTTTTTTTTAAAAAAAAGTACATTCCTGCCCCCAAAGTCAAAATGGCATACCCCTACCTTGTCTTCTAAATCATCTTATTTTCTTGCAGGCATAAAACTTTAATCTAGCTGAAATTGATTTTGAGTTGTGTGTCACCTTTCACACAGGAGTAACAGGTCCCAGTGCACCTAGGTCCTGTCCATCATCCCCACTTCTGCCCAGTTCTGCATCTTTTTTGAGAATGTCTGTACAGATGGCTCTGGGGTCTGCTTTTCTTTCCTTCTTCCTGTTTCCCACCTCCTGCTTCACCATGACTAGGTTTGTGGAGAACAAGTCCTTCTGATCCTTCTTGGAAGTTTTAAAAGTTACCATTTTTAATTACGTGTATATGTGTGTCTCTGAGTAGATCTGTGCATATGAAAGCTAATAGTGGTCCGAAGTTTCGTTTTCCCCTGGAGCTCAGGTGGCAAACATTTGTGAGCTGCATAATGTAGGTGTTGCAATCTGAACTCAGGTCCTCTGCAAGAGCAGTGTGAACTCCTAACCACTGAGCCATCCCTCCCACCTGCCTCCTGATTCCTTATTTGAGAATTTCTTGGCTATTCCCATTCCTTTTCTTTCTCCCAACATATTTTATAATGAGCTTATACTTTGGGGTTTTTATTGGCTTTGATTCAGATTTATAGACCTATATGAATGAAACTGACATGTTTTGGTATTGAATCTTTCTTCAATGAACTAAGCATATTTCTTCATTTATGTGAGACTTCTTTACTGCCTTTAAATACAGTCCTATCTGTGTCTATGTGATGGTCCTACACAACTTTCATGAGTTGTTTTTTTTTTTTTTAATGATCCATTGAAAGACATTTTTGGCTATAATAAATGACATCTTCGTGTGATTTAAATGAGAATGGCCCTTATACACCTTTATGTTTGAATGTGTGGTCCCCAGTTGGAAGACTAAGAGGTGTGGACTGCTCATTACAAGGGTGTGTATCACTGGAGGGTTTTGAGTTCTCAAAAGCCATATGCATTCCCAGACACCTCTCTGTGTCTCCTGCTTGATGTTAGGAATGTGAGTTCTCCACTCTTCCTGCCACCTTGCTGGCCCTCCACCATCTGGACTCTAACCTTCTACAACCATAAGCTCAGGTAAATAGTTTAATAAGTTGACTAGGTTATAGTGTTTTATCACAGCAACAGAAAAAATAGTTAATACATTCTGTGGGAAATCATATTTTCTAGCTGCCTTTGCTTTATGAATATTTTGCTTGTGGATATAAATATATATCTTGCTGAACCACCATATTAAATCTAGTAATAACTTACAGTCATTATGGATATTCTGCGTATTAATATCTTCTAAGAACAACAGATCTTTTCTAACTTTCTAAGCCTCATCAGGGAAGCCTTCTCATCCCATCAGTGATTAACAACTGGTCAAGGATCTGGGAAGGAGAGAACACTCAGCCCTAAATGGGATGTCTGTGTCACACCCCTTCCTCCTAAGGTTTGGGAGTCATTGTGGAAGTAGACACAGAGAGGCTGTAAGTGGTAACAGCTGACTGCAAGGATATGGTGCCTTCTAGACACAGCTGAGCAGATGCACCAAAGAACTCAGAGCAATCGTGACATCATGCACAAGATCTATACAAGCTCCAGGCAGAAAATCTTGCATAGAGAGGGGAAGTGGGCAGGAAGTCCCGCCCACAATGAAGAACTATTGGCAGTTGATAGCTGCTGAGGGTGTAACTAGTGGTAGCTTGACCATGTTCAGTGGAAGCTCACGCATCCAAGAGTAGATGACCAACACAAAAACACACTTGATGAGAACACAAAGGTGGATGGGTAGAGATGGGGAGGCAGATCTGGGAGGCGTGATGCTTAAAAAACAGTGTACAAAATCCTCAAAGAATTAATATAGAAAAGGAAGAGAAGAGTAGTGTGTGTGTGTGTGTGTGTGTGTGTGTGTGTGCGCGCGTGTGTGCACACACATGCGTGTGCATGTGAGCATGTGCACATGTGTACGTGAGTATATACCTGTATGTGTGCATGTGTGTACATGCATGTGGGTATGTGTATACATCTGTGTGTGCACATGTGAGTGTGTATGCACCTGTGTGTGCACTTGTGTACATGCATGTGTGTGTACCTATGTCTATGTGTGCACACATGTGTATGTGCGTGTGAGTAATTTATTTTCCTTGAACCATCAATTCATCATTGAAAAGACAGCAATAGCCTTAGCTTGTTCCTACTTATAAAAGAAAGGGCTTCTAAAATTTAAGCAGTAACAATATTAGTGCTAGTGTTTAGAAGTGAATTTCAGATTTAAGTGTTTGGTTTCTTATGCAAATGCACCAATACATTCTCATGAAGAGGGCAGAGTTTCAATGAGCATGTTTAGTTCTCTGGTGAGAACACTGGTTTTTCTCTTAATGGACTAATTATACAATGTTCTCTGTCTTTAAAGCAAATCTTAAATTTCTGCGGTGAACCAAAAGTGATAATATATGTGTGTATAATTTCATATTCTATCTGTTTGTGAGGGACACGGTGCACATGTGGAGATCAAATGATTGACAGCTCATGGCAGCTAATCCTCTCCTCCCATCATACGGAGATCAAACTCAGGTCAGCAGGCCTGACAGAAACTACCCTTGCCATCTTGCCAGCATGCGCACCAGAGCGTATTGGGATTCCTCACAAGAACGTGGGTAAGGGGTTATTACAGAAACATTAGTGCTTTGAAGGCATCTGGATCACCAAAATGTGTCCTGCCCACTCCCAAGCATAGCTGATAATTGTCAGAGGATGTATCCTTTGAGTTCCTAATACAGCGTTCCGACCACTTTACAGAAGAGTCTTGTCTCCCACAGCAACTGCCTGTGGCTTATTTAACCCCAAAGGAAATTTGTAAGCCTCATCAGTTTTTCAAGCTTTTGGAGTCTTGTAAGTTTTGAGAGCTTTTTGAGTCCTCTTGCTTCAATTCAGAGAAAATGGTCACACAGCATTCCATCCCTCCTTCTGGCTCTCAGACATCCTCCTCTGCAATGCCTCTGAGCCTTTGAGGAAATTATATTGATACCTGATTACTCTCCTTCATTTATACCAAACATGGAACTGCTGTCCTAATGGCAAGCCAGCCACAGGGCTTTGGACTGGATTGCCGTAGCAACCATGGATTCCCTCTGTAAGACCCCCAAAAACCGAGGGTGCCCCAGCATCCCACACCCCGGAAGGCGACACCCAAATCACTCTCGAGAAACGGTCTCGATGCAATAGCATGAGGATTTCTTTATTCCAGAATTCTGGGTTCCATAGCCGTGCACCATGCAGGGTTAGAGGACTATGGACCCCGAGTGCCGAATTGCGACAGCTTTTATAAGTTTACGACAGAGCCCGTGAATCACAAACCAATCATTTCTTAGCATGGAGAGCCCGCAAAATGGGAGCCAATTGATTTGTACCACTCCATAGTTTTTAGGCCAATCAGTTTAAATTATCGGAGCCCGTGCTCAGTGAACCAATTAGTTTCCTATAATGTCTACAGCTGCGTGAACTCCTGCTTAGGGGTAATGGCATAAGTTTACAGAAGCAAGATAAGCTTAGCCCATTTCCAGTTACCCAATGGGGCCAGGATCACCTATTCAAGGCCTTTCTGCTAGGTCTAAAAAAAGGGCGGGCTCTGGAATGTGACCTTTCACCTAGTTTCTAACAAAGCAAGATAGCATTTTAAACTCCTGATTTCTTGGGGTCATTAGAGTTAGGCTGTATTATTTTCTATCCTTTCACCTCCTGTGGCACAGGCCTTAAACCCATTTAGGAAGTAGTTGGTAGCACCCACTAATAGTCATACCACTGTTGTACAAATGAACACGATGCCACTGCATGCCACTATTATAATATGCAGGATCCATGATTAGTACTGTCAGCTACAGTATTAGCTGTATCCCCCAGTCTGTATAATACAGTTCAGCATTATTAAATCAGGCATCAGGGAGGGAGCCTCCTACCCTGTGCCAGTCTGATTTCCCCATGTTTTGTGGCCAAACTTTGCAGGTTTCAGTATTTATAACTGATGCCAGAAAATGCAATATGTATAAAATTATTTTATTCACATAGACTACTGGATTTATTTAAGTGTAAGTTTACTGAATAAAAGAGGGGAAAGCACGATATTGCTTGGATTATAGAACATCTTCTTACCCATTCCCTTTGCTCATTGGCACGCTGATTCCATTTCACAATACTGTTGGCTTCGCAGTTCAAGCTTGTCTTGGGAGACGAGCTTCACAGACCCTCGAGAGCCGTGCACTTCTGTTCCGTGAAAGCTGTGGTGTTTTATTTCACCCCAAACTCAAATAAAACCAATGTCACCCTGGAGTCTAGATCTCCTCTTTTCTGTACCCTGCAGGAAGCTTAGCCGGAAGGAAGCATTGGTGTAAGCCAACTATTTCTGTGGTAGTTATTTAAATAAAGTAAGTTTAGTTCACATGATGAAGATCCAGACAAGCAGAGCTGTCTGGGATGTAAAGAATCACAGAAATGCACTCTAGGCAAACAACCAGAAATGGGGAGGAAGACGCTGGTAACTTTAAGGAGGAAGTGAGTAGCTTGGAAATAGCTTCTCTGAGAGTCCAATACTGCCACCCATACTCCAAGGAAGATGGTTTTGATGAGTTCCGTAGACCTACTTGCTAGTGAAGCAACTTAACTTCAAAAATAGGAGTGGAAAACAACTCCTGTCTTGTCCATCCTACTGACATACAGAGCACAAGAAAGGATACCAAACACGCTATAGTGTCCTGGTAACTACAGAAGCCTGGCACTCAATAGGAGAGGAAAGCCACTCTGAGCGGACATGGCCAAGAAGTCAAGAGTCCTTGTCCCTGGAGTCCCCAGTGAAGGCTGCTAAGTCTGCAGAAGCAACAGGGTGCTAGCACTTTTTCATTCATGGTTTCGTGTTGCAGATGCTAAATCCAAGCAAGCGCATTGGACAAGGGCATCCTAAAATCTGGCTTTGCACACACCACTCCTACTAGTATATCAGAGTATTAGAGAATCCTGAGGCATAACCCGTCTCCATGCGACTTGTTCCTACTAAGTATCGCCAGCCTTAGGCTTATTCCAAGTCAGTAATAGGGGTTTACTAAGCCAAATACACACTTAGAATTGTGGTTATGTGTATCTCCACACATTCTGAACATCCTAGTTGCTTAGAACTGGCCATCAATCATTTGATTGACACAAAATCCTTGACGGCTGTCATTTATCCCTCCCTGTTCTTCACCCAATGTTGCATTAAACACATCAACCAGAACAGATCTCCCCGTGACAAAGGACAATTGAAATCAAACCAATGGACGGGTAGTCCATGATGCTGACTGGCCGTGTGGTTGAACTGAACATTGTCCTCCTGCATAGGCTCCCAAGTTTGGGGACTCGATCCCTAGTTAGTGGCACTCTTTGGGGAAGGTTAGAAGATGTGGCTTAGTCAGAGGAAGTACATCACTGGCGGCAGGCTTTGAGAGCTTAAAGTCTCACTCCACTTGCTATTGGCTCTTCCTGCTTTGTGCTTACAGTTCAAAATGGGATATCTCAGCTTCCTGCTTCTGTTGCCATGGCTGTTACATGCTGCCAGGCCTCCCGACCATGATGGACTCTTGTCCTTTAGGAATCATAATCCCAGATAAATTCTTCCTTCTATAAGTTTGGTCATGAGGTTTTACCACAGCAACAGAAAATTAACTAATGCGCTGGGAAGGCGAAACCTGAATGGAAGAACTGCCTCCATCTGCACCTACAGCATGTCTGGTACAGAGCACCCCACTGTGCTAGCTTCTGTCCTGTGCTCTTAGGACTAGGCAGGGTAGGAAGGTGGCCGAGAAAGCCGGAGCAAACTAGAACGCACCCTTCCTGCTTCTAGCTTCTCTTTAATTCCTGCCCTAGCTTCCCTCAGTGGTAGATTCTGACCTAGAAATGCAATCTTCCTCCCCTCCGCACCCGTTGCTTTTGGTCAGGGTGTTTTTCCAAGCATCAGAAAGCAGACTAGGAAAATTACAAACCTATGTGTGGCCTTTGGAAATCATATTGATATTTAATTTTTTGAACCATGGTCTATTTTCCATAGTTACTACACCATTTTAATATTATACCATGAATGGTGTAGAAGAGTTCTGTTTCTCTATATCCTCTGTTTTGATGTTTTTCTTCTTTGATAATAACCACCATGATGGTCCTGAGATGGCACCTCCTCCCTCCTGGCTTCGATTGTTATTGCCCTCGTGATCAATGACATCAAGTGGCCATTGATCATTTGCTTATCTTCTTTGGAAAAATGTTTATTGAACTCATTTGTTCATTTCTAATTTGGATATTAGTTTTTTCTCTTGTCGAGATAGAGGTGTTTTATATATATTGTTGAGATAGACGTGTTATACGTTATTGATTTTAATTTATTCTAAGGTATGTGGCTTATTAATAGTTCTTATTGATGGGTTGCTTTTTACACTGTTAATGATTTTCTTGGTGCGCAGACATTTTTCATTTTCATGAGGTCTACTTTGGCTGCTTGTTTTCTTTCCAGTGTTTTTGTGTTTTGCTGCCAAATCCAATATCAGGAAAAATTTCTCTGCTTTCTTTTAAGATTGGCAGATATGAGTTACTATAGATCTGTTTATTGTATTGATATAGATATATCATATTCAGAATGATTCTTGAGGTATATAGTCATTGTTTAATAGTTAATCAAGCAAACTAACCTAAATGTTACGTCAAGTGCTCTCATTTTTAGAGGGTGTGGTGAGAAGCTTAAATCATTTTTACGGCATTGTTATTGTTCACACATTGCTATTGACTATACTATGTTCCACAATAGAATCATTTCAATACCAAACTTTTGAATTCTTTTACCAACATCTCCTCAGCCCATGTTTTATCCACAGCCTCTCCTCTGTGTTTCCCTCAGCCTGACTTCTCAGAAGTCAGAAGCTGCAATTCTCATCCTTACGTGTGTGCTCCACTTTGAGATTATTTTCTGTAATATGTCTATAGCATGCATGTTCCCGTTACTTAGGGTCTAACATTGTCCTTTGTCCTATGGGTTTGTCTCATTTTCCCCTTACTGATTATTGATGTAAAACTATTTTTTTCTCATTGAATTGTCCTAGTAGCCTTGCCCAACACAATTTGACTATAAATCCCAAGGACCTTTTCTAAACTCTCTGCTGTCTTCCTACAGTCAATAAGTCTGTCTTTAGTCCTTGACATTATTTCAATTATTCTACCTTTGCAGCAAGTATGAATCCTTTAATGGTGTTCTTGGTTTTTCATATCATTTGGCTATTTAGGGTCCCTTGAGAGTCTTTACACATTCTAAGCATATTTTTTATTTCTGTAAAATTGTCATACTGACTTTAATCATAATTTCCCTGAATCTACAGATTGCATAGACAGTGTTGACACTGTATTACACAACAGTGTCTGAGAACTTGGGCTGCTTGCTGTTTGGTAATCTCTTTTATCTTTTAGCTTTTTTAGTACACATCCCTCACATCTTGGTTAACTTAATCACTGGGTGTGTCATTCTTTCCACTGCTACTATAGACAAAAGTATTCCTGTTTTCTTTTCCTCTCATTCCTTGATACTGTATAGAAACTCAAGGAACTTTGGTCTGTTGACATTACATCCTGGACAAATGCCTTTTTTAAAAAAAAGAGTTATTATTTTTTTATGGGTATGATCATTTGCCTGCATGTGTGTATGCGCACTGTGTCTGTGTCATGCCCACAGGGGTCAGAAGAGGGCATTAAATCTCCTGGAACTGGAGTTAGGGACAGTTGTGAGCTACCATGAGTGTCCAGGGAACTGAACTCTGGTCCTGTATAAGAGCTCAGAACTATAGAGTCACCTCTGCACCCCCTACAAATACATTTCCAAGATTGCCTTTTTGTACCTTTACCTTGTCAATAGACCTGCCATATCTACCTTTATATTATTCCCTAGACCTTGCCTAGGAAGAAGACACCTGTAGTCCCGTTACACAGATGGTTGTGAGCAAGTAGAGTGATCTACTTCAACCCTTTCAGCTCTTAATGGGTCAGCTGAGAATCAGACACAGAGCTATGAAACCTGGAGTTTATTCTATGTTCTCTGAAATGTACTTTCTTCTTAAACACCAAGCAATGAAAACTATCTTTTGTACATGTAGTGATGTCCAAATGATTCAAGGTCAGATGTTACACGCTCTTCTCATCTCCAGAACTGGAGAAGAAACTTTTAAATACATGTCCTTGAAATAAAATCTTTCTCTGAGGTTCAATCAATAGAACATAAGGAACAGAATTTGCCAAGACACACAGTTAACAGCCAAGACCCTAAATTTAGAACCATAGTCAAATTTAGAAGGATACTCAGTCTAGTCAGTCATTAAGTGACTACTTTTGATGAGGCATTGGCGACACCAAGGGCTCCATAAGAGAGCCAGACCTGGATTTTGCTATCACTGGAAGAGCCCGGGAGGATGATAAGATCACTAGAGTTGATTTCTGAGGGATAAACTGGCTTCTTCGCTCCATTATACCTCCACTCCAAGGTAACATAGGAGTCCCAAGAGCTGAACTCTTAAATTAAACATTCTTCAGCCAACTCATTCATTTCCTTGTATCTACAAGAGAGAGTCATATTCCCAAGGAGCACAAATATGTGATTTCTAGAAGCATCACCACAGCAGTTCAAACACTGCAAACAACGGCATGAACAGAGTTGTTACAAGCATACTATTTATTAGTTTAAATGTATGGATTAAATCTGTAAAATAATTTTTAAAAAACAAAACACACCATCACATGAAGATGTGGTCTACAAAAGAAGTATATACATACTGCATGAATCCATCCACAGAACCCAGCACAGTTCCTCTCCAGACAATAAGGGTATCGACTCTACTCTTACCAATCAGCATCAACTATGTCACTGACAATTCCAAAATCCTGCCATTTTTATTATTGGCCAAAGGACACAAAAAGATCAGATGACAGCACCAACTTTCACTCAATAAATGCTCTGTTAGAGTCACTAGTAGAAGGAATCTTGAGTCATATTGCCAAACCTGTGCCTCTATTAACCCAAAATGGAGGCTTCCCAACTCTCAAAGCTACAGCTACATATTTCAGAGAGTCACACACTCGGGGAGACAAAGCCAATTGAACTGTAAAGCATGGGGGGGGGGCTGTAAATATATCTGAAGGTGGACTACTGAGAGAAACCAATGGGATTTTAAGCTTGATTTAATGCGTCATCTCAAGCCTATTGATTGGCCATATTGGTATGTCAATGGCCTGGAAGTTTCTAGAATCAATAAAATGGGATTCTTACAAACCAAAGGGGATTTGAACATAGAAAACATTACTAGATCCAGTGTCAAAGTGCCACCTCTAGCATCATGGCCTCTCTGTGGTAAATCACTGAGAAACTATTGCAAAAACTATGGGACAGATTTGACTGACATTCACAAAATCAGCCATTTGCCTCTCTGATTCAAAGCATTCCCTGGGCTTAAGGGCTCTTGGGAAAGAAAACACGTATGTGGAACTCAAGCACTTACACTTTGACCTTTTCAAATATTCTATAGGCATAACTCTTCCCTGGCGCCCTTTCACCAGACTTCCTACTTCATTCCATGTGTCTGTTTCCCAAAAGAGCCATTAGCAATAGAGTCAGCAATTCATTGGCGATCCTTTGGGGCAAAATAATTTAAGTTCTTGTATCCTGGGAGGATTCATTTACTACTGCTCTTCCGTGTAACCCCAATTAAGTCCAGTTGAACAGAAAAAGGTTCCTGGAGTTCACATATCATTGGGGTAGTCCCTGAAGGCTCTGTGATTAATGATAATCTCTTCAGCCCAGCTGGTGATGAATAATGCCCTAGGGTTCCCTGAGAGTGCATTGATAAGGGAGTGCGGCTCTCTAGGGTTTCCAGGTTGACAGTCACTGAATTTCATAGGATATTATTACTGTATTATTTCTCCACAGTCCCTGGTTTTCCCTTTTATTCAAGATAATTTAGAAAGAGCTGTGGTTACCTGCTAGTTCAAGTTAGTCCTGTGCAATCTGACTCACGTGGTTGCACACTTTCCCTTTGATTTATGAAATGCCCATCTTCCTGATTCCAGAAACCTTCAGATCATTCAGGAGCCACTAAGGCCAATCAATATGCTTGAGCTGACATATTGAATCAAGCCTAAAATCTCATTCTTGTCTTCCAACTCCAAATCCATTTCCAGTACTTTCCAGTATACAAGCACATGAGCATTAGTCTCCTGAGTAAAACTTTGCTATATTTCTTCAGTGCCACACTGATAGAAATAAAACTCTGGTGATTGGCATAAAGTTAACACATACAGAACACAGAATGTGTCGCCATTCATTCCAAAATGCCATAGCTCTTTAAAATACCCAGCTATGAATTCAATAGATGAGAAACCTAGATGTCAGGCTGATACAAACAGAGGCTCAGGAGATTTGTCCCCAAACTCCAACTTCACAGTCTCTTGTAGTCCACAGGTTCCTTTATTGCTACTCAAAGCTTTGACTCTTACATTGGTGATTCTGTGATGGCTCCATAGATATTTTTAGCCCCATGGCTGAAAAGTGTTTTATTGTTATTGCTGTCTTTTGTTGCGGGAACTATTTTTAGCATAAACATAGGATGTCCATGGTTTTTAACTCAACAATAGTTGAATATTTAGGAATAAGCCTGGAACTCTATTTCTTAAGACTACTAAGAAACTGGATATATAGACACAATGTTCAAACCAATATAAAGATAGAACTCGTACTTGATGCAGAATCTATACAACATGGCTGAGAAATTAGACCATAACTTCTGCAGCTGTAAGACCCGAAAAAACCGAGGGCACCCCAGCGCCCCAGAAGGTGACACCCATATCATTCACGAGACATGGTCTCGATGCAATAGCAAGAGGATTTTTATCCCAGAGCTCTGGGGTCCACCGTCATACACTGCACAGGGGTAGAGGACTGTGGGACCCCGTGCAACTGAAGTCAGGGGTATTTAAAGGGGAAAAGTCACAAAGCAAGGGGTGGAGGACAAAAATCAAAAGGCAAGGGATGGAGGACAAAACATGCACGGAATGGGGAAATACAGAATGAGGAAGTCAGGCAAGTTTATGCCTTAACGAAGGTTAGAGATTATCTGGAGCAAACGTCCTTGGGGGCACTGTATAGTTAAAAATTGGAACTAGAACAGGGTAGGCTATCTTTCTCAAGCTGAAAGCAGAAAAAACAAGTGACTCTGTGCTGGGCTAGTTGTTAAGGGGTCTAAAAACATTGAGTTGGGAGTCTCTCACAGCTATATGTTCATAACTTATAGTTCCTTGGTTTACTTACATCCCATTTAGGATTCGCTAGTAAAGACCAAGCCTGCTCTGCCACTCACGCCACCCCCCCCCCATGACTTTCACAATCTTCCACAACAGGTGTTTCATCAGATATACTGATGACATTTTGTGTTTTGTCAGTTATTATGGTATATTTCGTGAATGTCTGGTACCTGCAGTGGACAGAAGAGGGTGTCAAATCCCCCAAAACTAGATTTACAGATGGTTGTGAACTGCTGTGTGGGTTCTGGGAATTGAACCTAGGTCTTTGGGAAGAGTAGTTAGTGCGATAGCCTCTGAGTCATGTTTTCAGCATCAAAATTTTCCTCTTTTGATGACTGAGAAATAAAGTGGTCAGATTCCATCCCTGAATCCTGTTGGAATGTCATTGCCTTCGATGGTAAACCCAGCTAGATAACCTCAGGCTGCATGATTTCCTTTAAAATGTTGTACCAGAAACCATGTCTGTTGTTGTGTGTCTCCATCACATTGTGTTGGGGGTGGGGAGGAGAAGAGAAAGAGTCAGAAGATAATGAAGAATGGGGAGGAGGCAGAAAGGAGAGAAAACAGAAAAAGAACAAGAAAAGGGAGAGAGAGAAGAAAGAGGAGAGAGAGATTGCAAAGAGGATATTGAATCACTGTCAATAAACTTAAGAAATACGCTTGGGAAAATGGGGAAAAGTGAGAAAGGCTTAAAGCAAACAGTCCCACCCCCTCTTCTCCTTCCCAGAAGAAAATGGTTTGGTGAGCCCACCATTCCCACCGTCAATGGTCAAGGAATGACTCAGTACTTTGGCATGCCCCCATGACTCAGCACTCCTGTATGCTCCCATGACTCAGCACTCCTGCATGCACCCATGACTCAGCACTCCTGCATGCACCCATGACTCAGCACTCCTGCATGCACCCATGACTCAGCATTCCTGCATGCACCCATGATTCAGCACTCCTGCATGCACCCATGACTCAGCACTCCTGCATGCTCCCATGACTCCATGCCCTTGCATGTTCCCATGACTGGAAACTCAGTGAGATGATTACCACTGCTCCCTGCCTTCAGAGGAGATGCTCCACACTTGGCTCCTGTTTCTTCACCTGCCTGGATCTTGCTTCAGCATTTAAAACTGAGGCTTCTGGTTGGTGAGTTAGTTTGAGGTCACTTGCTCATGCCCAGTCTACATGGACACAAAGAAGATCAAAGTGCAGTTGTCAGTTTCTACAGTCAAAGGAAAGTTATAAAGTAGGATGTTTTTCAACCTTCAAAGAGGTTCAGTTGCCAGAAAAATGAAAATTATGTATTGGAAAAACCAAAGGATTGCACACTCCAGATCTATAGTTGAATCCTGTTAAAACCCAGGAGTTTGAGTCTCTACATTCAAAGCATAGTTATCCTCATAGAGGAGAGACAGGGATAGTTATAGTTCGGTTTTGTTTGGGTTTTTTTGTTTGTTTGTTTGTAGATGTGTATTCCTGAGTGTATGTATCCTTGTAAGATACCCACAGAGGCCAGAAGATGGTACCCCCTAAAGCTGGAATTAAAGTCAGATGTGAACCACCAGTTGGGTTTTGTAAATGTGGTGATTTGAATAGAAATGGCCCTCATAGACTCATATGTATGGATACATGGCCTATAGGAAGTATCACTATTAGGTAGTAGTATTATTGTAGTAGATGTGGCCTTGTTAAGGGAAGTATGTCACTGGGGGCAGGCTTTGAGGTGTTAAAAGCTCAAGTCTGGCCAGTGTGTCATAGTTCCTCTTTGCTGCCTACAGATCAAGTTATAGAACTCTCAGCTCCTTCTCTAGCACCATGTCTGCCTGGGTGATGCTGTTTCCTGCCATGATGATAATGCACTAAACTTCTGAAACCGTCAGCCAGCCTGAATTAAATGTTTTCCTTTATAAGAGTTGCTGTGGTCGTGGTGTCTCTTTGTAGCAATAAAACCCTAACTAAGCGGGGCTGGAGAGATGGCTCGGTGGTTAAGAGCACTGACTGCTCTTCAGAAGGTCCTGAGTTCAAATCCCAGCAACCACATGGTGGCTCACAACCATCCGTAATGAGATCTGACGCCCTCTTCTGGTGTGTCTGAACACTGCAACAATGTACTTACATATAATAAATAAATAAATCTTAAAAAAAAAAAAAAACAAAAAACCCTAACTAAGATAGTAGACCGAACCTGAATCCTCTGCAAGAACAGCCAAAGATGTTAACCCTGAGCCACCTCTCCATTAACCATTGCTAGCTTTCAACTGTTGTATTGCTTCCAAACTTGTGCAGCTCATGGTTTAAATGATGTCTTCAGACCTCCCCACAACCTTTCTCTGTTGGTGGCAAAGATGAGAGACCCTGACCTTTCATGTCAGTGTGGAAGAGAGATTTATGCTTGACTTCAAATGACCAATCTGTAGTTTCTCTCCATGTATACTTTTGCTTTTGTTTTTGCTACAGAATAGGGCTATATTTTACATTTATTGCTTCTCCCTTTAAAAGAACTTCACACTACTTGGCTTTAGTTATAAGAGAAGGTAATAAACTCTCAAGGAATCTACAGGTTCACCCTGACAGATCAGAGAACCTGCCCTTCATTCATCTTGCTGACAGCCAATACTCCTAACAGAGTCCTTCCCTGGACTGCCCCTATTTCAGAACAGAGGACACTGGGGGACAGGTTTCTAAATAGACTCTTCATTCAGAAAAATGAAGACAGTGAGTTTGTCCTCACACCTCTGGGGTTCCTGCTTTTTCCTAGAGCTTTGTAACCATCTGTGCACATGCCCGCTTTTCTCATTACAATGCTTGCATTTACATAATATTCTACTTTAGTAGTTTTAAAGATAAAGAAGCAGCCAACCAGAAAGATTCAATGACTCTGCTCATCCAGAGTGCAGCTAAGTCAAGACCCATTCTTATTGCAGTCCCTGCTCTTCCCAGGTCCTCATAGAGCACACAATAGATGAGCACTGTTTGCAAAGTAACTTGAAAGGGAAATCAAGTTGCCCTCGAATGTGCTTGGTTATAAAAGCCCAAGATATGTAAATCAATGAATTAAAATTCACTATTGATAATTACAAAGTACTAAGTTAGCACCTTCATTCTCTTGAAAGTCTGATGCCTTGGTAATTAACTAAGAGCCTTGGGAGAATTATCTTAAATTTCTCAGTATGCTGCATGCTTGACAAATGTAGACAGTATTTTGCCTGGTGGTGCTTAACATCGAATCTAGCGATGTGAATGAATCTTTGAGCACAGAGCAGATGTTCGTTGAGTCTTATCTTGAATCCCTAAGAAGGAATATATCCTATGAATGGATGCATTTAGTGGGATGTTTATTGGGCGACTATGGTGTTACACATCTCTGAACAAAACCCACAATGGGAAGTTGGGGAGAGAGGTCATGAGGCACTCTGTAGGAAGTCAGAGGGGAGTAATGGTACAGTAAATGGAAAATTAAAACAGAACAAAGTGGGAGAGAAAGGGTAGGAGAAAGATGTGATGTGGGTTTAAATAAGGTGACAGGCAAACTAAGGAGACGTTTGAACAAAACCTTGAAGGGGTTGAGGAACTTGGCTATGCAGACCTCTGAGAAGAAGGCTCAACAAAGCCACAACTTTGAGGCGGGTTATACTTGGCATGTTTGAGGAACAAGAAGGAGCCCAGGATGCCTAGAGTTCAGGAAGCAGAGGAGACATGTAGGAGAAAGCCAGGCTTTGGTGCAGCCTCTTGTAATCCTAGCAATCAGGAGGCAGAGGCCAAAGGATTAGCTATTACTTTAGGCCAGATGAGCTACATAGTTCAGGCAAGGCCAGCATGAGTCTAGAATACTTGGTGAGATATCGAAGAGGGGAGGGTGTGCGAGGATATGGAGGAAAGAGAAAGAGTAAATAAATGAAAGTAAATGAATGAGCTAATGTGTGCAAGACTCTAGATTACTCAGATTCTTCTGGAATGGAGGCTAACTCTCCAGGACCAACTATGGTGATATTCTGAAGGAAAAAGGAACTATTGATGGCGAAGGAGACAGTGACTGAAAATGTCAGCTGTAACCCTGTGACCAAGTTACAGTTGTGTGATTGTTACTTAGGACTGAATCATAAGCATGTATTCCTTATTTTGTTATGAATATGCATGTATGTATAATATATGCAGATGAATACATATTAAATTTGTTTTATGTGGTCTCATTCTTTATAGTGTTGCTTAAGATGAATTGATTTCATGTCACAGTGTTTAAATATTGTTTAAAAAAAGAAAACATCACCCATGAGCTTTACTGTTTTTTTAATATTTATTTATTTATTATATGTAAGTACACTGTAGCTGTCTTCAGACACCAGAATAGGGTGTCAGATCTCTTTACAGATGGTTGTGAGCCACCAAGTGGATGCTGGGATTTGAACTCATGACCTTTGGAAGAGCAGTCGGTGCTCTTATCTGCTGAGCCATCTCTCCAGCCCGAGCTTTACTTTTAAGAAAGACATTATTATACTTTGGGTTATAAGTAAGTATAACATGATAAGTTGTATCATGTTAGGCAGAATTATAATGTTGTTGCTGTGTATATTTGGAGGTTAAGTGTGGTTTAGAGATATAGGTACCAATCTGGTAAGAAATAGACTTATGATAAGTAATTTTATGTGTCAACTTGACTGGGCCATAGCACGCCCACATTACTTCTGTGTGGGTCTGTGGAGTGTTTCTGAGTATTTATGGAAGGTGTTACCATGCTGACTAGCTGGTTAAACAGATTCCTTCCTAGCACAAATGGTCACCAACAGCCCGAAAGTGACAAGAAGCTTCAGGAAGATGGAGATTCCTCTGTGCCTACTGCTTGAGCTAGGATGTCTGCCCTGCCCTGCCTGGAGTCAGGATTTAACCATCTTAGCTCTGGCTTCTCAAGTATTTGACCACAGACTAGAACTTAACCATTGACTTTCCTGAGTCTCTAGTTTTTAGATAAGAAGTGATGCAACTTCAGAGCCTTTGTAAACACAGAGGGATATTACAGTCTCCTAGTAAACACACACACACATACATACACACACATATGTATACACGTATACATATACACACATACATATACAGACATATGTATACACACAGATACACATACATATACATACAGATATATACATATATACATAAACAAACATACATATATCCACACATACATAAACAAACACATATATACACACATATACACACATACATATATATACACACATACATAAACAAACATACATATATACACACACATAAACAAACATACATATATACACACATACATACATAAACAAACACATACATATATACACACATACATACATAAACAAACACATACATATATACACACATATACACACACATACATATATACACATACACACACATACACACATGGATTCTTTGGAAAACTCTAATTAATACAGCAAGCAGTAGCTGCCCAAAGTTCTTCCCTTCATAAACTTGTAGAAAAATTAATTGCATCAAGATTTTGTTACAGATAAAAATTAATGATAATACAATGAGATATTATATAAAACAACGCAACATGTATTGAACTTTTCCAAAAAAAAAAAATCTATTGTACAACCTATATAGCAACTACCTTTTGTGAGAACTTTTGTAAAACTTTGCTTGCCCTTCCAGCATTCCTGAAGGTCTGTTTGAAACTTCGATCAGAAAGTTTTCAGATCCTATGAGTAGCCCAGGGGAGCCAGTGTAGAGAGCATTGGTGGCTCACAGGGACTGCAGGAGACTGCAGTGAGTCCCTCAGGACGCAGGCTGGATAAAATCTGCTCTGGTGTTTCCATACAGAGTGATGCTCTGGAGTCCATCTGGTCCCCCAGTGGCAGCTGCTAACACTGCGCAGGCTGCCCCTGTGAAACCAACCATCAACCTGCCATGACTCAAACTCTAAGCTCGACATGCATGGCTCACGGGAAGATGGGTTCTGGGCAAGGGTTCACAGCTTCTTTAAAACAGGCAAAATCAGCAGAGGTGAAGCCAGGTTACAGTGGAGTTCTATCAAAACAAAACCCTGTGCTTATTTGAAATAGGAAGCAATATTGTTTCCTAAATGGAAAGTTGGTTAGGAGTAGTGGCTCAAGAATGGTAGGCTGGCTTATGGTGCATCAAGGAAAGGAGAAACATTTTACAGCCAAATTAAATCCTGAGTTGAATGAGCTGTTGTCAAGAAGCCTGGGCAAGGAGCTAACCTGACCCTGACCAACATAAGAAATCCAAGCTTCTGGGCATTAAAGAACAAATGCATTCCGCATGTCAGAAGAGGCAAATTCAAAATAAGACAGATGTGTCTTTGTTTCCTGAGTATCCACAAAGACGAGACAGCCTGATAAGAAATCTTTAAAAGATGTTGTGAGATATTTGTTCCTCCCAGGAGAATGTCCCGAAATGTCTGTTTCCTGCTTCACAGATACTTTTCTTCATAAGAAGAACATTGCGATTGAGCATCTTCCTAGTCCTGTGTGTACACAGGAATGAAAGAAGAAAGAAACCAAGCAAGTGTGTGCTTAGAGCAGGCAAAGGAGTCAGGAAGATGGAAAACTGGAAGTAAAGAAATAAGCTCATAGGAGTGCCGGTGACAATGAGCTCACAGGAGTGCTGGTGACAATGAGCTCACAGGAGTGCCGGTGACAATGAGCTCATAGGAGTGCCGGTGACAATGAGCTCACAGGAGTGACGGTGACAGTGAGCTCACAGGAGTGCTGGTGACAATGAGCTCATAGGAGTGCCGGTGACAATGAGCTCACAGGAGTGACAGTGACAATGAGTTCACAGGAGTGCCGGGTGACAATGAGCTCACAGGAGTAACGGTGACAATGAGCTCACAGGAGTGCCGGTGACAATGAGCTCACAGGAGTGACAGTGACAATGAGTTCACAGGAGTGCCGGTGACAATGAGCTCACAGGAGTGCTGGTGACAATGAGCTCACAGGAGTGACGGTGACAATGAGCTCACAGGAGTGACAGTGACAATGAGCTCACAGGAGTGCCGGTGACAATGAGCTCATAGGAGTGCCGGTGACAATGAGCTCATAGGAGTGCCAGGGACAATGAGCTCACAGGAGTGATGGTGACAATGAGCTCACAGGAGTGACGGTGACAGTGAGCTCATAGGAGTGATGGTGACAATGAGCTCACAGGAGTGACGGTGACAATGAGCTCACAGGAGTGACGGTGACAATGAGCTCATAGGAGTGACGGTGACAATGAGCTCACAGGAGTGACGGTGACAATGAGCTCATAGGAGTGACGGTGACAGTGAGCTCACAGGAGTGCCAGGGACAATGAGCTCATAGGAGTGACGGTGACAATGAGCTCACAGGAGTGATGGTGACAATGAGCTCACAGGAGTGACGGTGACAATGAGCTCACAGGAGTGACGGTGACAATGAGCTCACAGGAGTGACGGTGACAATGAGCTCATAGGAGTGACGGTGACAATGAGCTCACAGGAGTGACGGTGACAATGAGCTCACAGGAGTGACGGTGACAATGAGCTCATAGGAGTGACGGTGACAATGAGCTCACAGGAGTGACGGTGACAATGAGCTCATAGGAGTGACGGTGACAGTGAGCTCATAGGAGTGCCGGTGACAGTGAGCTCACAGGAGTGTCGGTGACAATGAGCTCACAGGAGTGTCGGTGACAATGAGCTCACAGGAGTAATGGTGACAATGAGCTCACAGGAGTGCCGGTGACAATGAGCTCACAGGAGTGACGGTGACAATGAGCTCACAGGAGTGACGGTGACAGTGAGCTCATAGGAGTGACGGTGACAATGAGCTCACAGGAGTGACGGTGACAATGAGCTCATAGGAGTGCCGGTGACAATGAGCTCACAGGAGTGATGGTGACAATGAGCTCACAGGAGTGACGGTGACAATGAGCTCACAGGAATGATGGTGACAATGAGCTCACAGGAGTGACGGTGACAGTGAGCTCACAGGAATGATGGTGACAATGAGCTCACAGGAGTGACGGTGACAATGAGCTCACAGGAATGATGGTGACAATGAGCTCACAGGAGTGACGGTGACAGTGAGCTCACAGGAATGATGGTGACAATGAGCTCACAGGAGTGACGGTGACAATGAGCTCACAGGAGTGATGGTGACAATGAGCTCACAGGAGTGACGGTGACAATGAGCTCACAGGAGTGATGGTGACAATGAGCTCACAGGAGTGACGGTGACAATGAGCTCACAGGAATGATGGTGACAATGAGCTCACAGGAGTGACGGTGACAGTGAGCTCACAGGAGTGACGGTGACAGTGAGCTCACAGGAGTGACGGTGACAGTGAGCTCACAGGAGTGCCGGTGACAATGAGCTCACAGGAGTGACGGTGACAATGAGCTCACAGGAGTGATGGTGACAATGAGCTCACAGGAGTGACGGTGACAGTGAGCTCACAGGAATGATGGTGACAATGAGCTCACAGGAGTGACGGTGACAATGAGCTCACAGGAGTGATGGTGACAATGAGCTCACAGGAGTGACGGTGACAATGAGCTCACAGGAATGATGGTGACAATGAGCTCACAGGAGTGACGGTGACAGTGAGCTCACAGGAATGATGGTGACAATGAGCTCACAGGAGTGACGGTGACAGTGAGCTCACAGGAATGATGGTGACAATGAGCTCACAGGAATGATGGTGACAATGAGTTCATAGGAGTGACGGTGACAATGAGCTCACAGGAGTGACAGTGACTTGCTGGAGCAGTGAGGGAATAAGTAAATGGAGTGATGGTTCTCAACAATGGAACACTTTATCAGCTAGGACCAAGGGGGAAAAAGAAAAACAAAGAGGAAGGAAGGAAGGAAGGAAGGAAGGAAGGAAGGAAGGAAGGAAGGAAGGAAGGAAGGAAGGAGGGGAGGGAGGGAGGGAGGGAGGGAGGGAGGGAGGGAGGGAGGGAGGGAGGGAGGGAGGGAGGGAGGGAAACCACTCAAAAGCACAAAGCCAAAATGCATGTTCTTAGCAAAAACACGTTGTTTTTTAAGTTTTAATTTTAACTTCCTGCGTTTATGAGTGTTTTGCCTTCCTGTGTGTCTGTGAACCACGTGTGTCTGTTGCGTGTGTGAAGTCTGCAAGAGGGTATTGGATTATCTGGAGCTGGAGTTACAGGTGGTTGTGAGCCTCCATGTGAGTCCTGAGAACAGAACTTGGGTCCTCTGGAAGAACAGCATGCGCTCTTAGCCACTGAGCCATCTCTCCAGCCCCCTTCATTTGTTTTAGTTCTCTTTTTGGTGGTTATGGAGTGGCTATTGCTAGTGCTTCCATACCTGTGTCTCATGAGACTCCATAACCATCTGTCCAATCTTACAGAAAAAAAAATCATTTGGAGGCAGCTACATTCTTAGCATATATATGATAGACAGACAGACAGATAGTCCTGTTGTTGTTTTTGTTTTAATTCAGCTTCTCTTCCACCCAGCATGAAGTAATGGAGCTTGGAAAACTAGTTGGGAAATAAGTGTTCTTTCTTAGTTTCAAAACAAGTCGGAAAGGGAGAGAATGGGATGGGTTTAAAGCGCATTGTATTTTCCAGCCTGTCAAAAGAGATGACTTTAGAGCCACATTCCACAGCAACGCCCAGAGGTCTTGAGGGACAGGATTCTGAACAGGGGGTGCCTGTGACAGTCTTGGGACATCTAACGGTGGAACCAGCCTTCTCTGGTTGGTGAAGGGGAGCCCGGTGCCTTGGAGTGGGCTGGGCTGCGGAGGCTGCACAGGTCACCTCTGACCATGCCCTCTTCTAGCCCTGGGCTCAGTTCTTTGCTGAAGCCTGAAATTAGGGCTTTGAAACTGGGTTTTCACCCACCTCTTATAAAACTGCCCAGCTGTCTATGGAGATTTTCTGAGGACAAGACAGAGAAAAATAACAGACTAATAAATAACATAGTTTTATGCATGCGTGATTGCCAAGTCCGTGGACAGGATGTGTGTAGTAATGGCCCCAATTCTCTCATTGTGTTTCAACTGTCATTTGGTTACGAGGACAGGAGACTCGGTAATGTGACATTGCTGTTTGATTCATAGTCTGTCTGTAGTTTCCAGGACCACCACAGGCCCTTAAGACTTACTTAACTACAGCCTGGACCCTTCAGAACCCAGCCCCCACACTGCCAGCCTGTGTTCTAAGTAACTAAACACTAATCCTGATGTAAATTCTTTGTGGATTCCTCTCTGTCCATAGCACAAAGTCCAGGGTCCCTCGGGGGCATATAAAGTTCCTTAGTGCCCACCTCTACCTATTTTCCCTCCAAAACAACCCCATGGGTGCAAACTGCCCACCCTGCTCCATCTTCCTACTGGAATATTCTTTGTCCTGGTTAGTTTTTATCGTCAGCTTCACACAGCAGAATCACCTGGGAAGAGGGAACCTCAGCTGAGGGATTTCCAGATCATACTGGACTGCAGCCATACCTGGGAGAGATTGCCTTGACTGATAATTGATGGGAGAATCCAGCCCACTGTGGGCGACACCATCCCCTAGGCGGGTGGGCTGTGTTAGCGGGCTGTGCGTGCGACAATGGCTGAGACGGTAAGCGGCCTTCCTTCATGGTTTCTTCTTCAGTTTCTGTGTGAGCTCCCTCCCTGACTTTCCTGTCATGGATTGTGACCTGGAAGTAGAGCCTGCTGACTCCTGGAGAATCTTGCTTTCTGTATCCCGACACCTCAAACAGTACATACATAACCTTGATCAATATTTCAGAAAATGAATACATGGATGTGGCCTTGCCCCCTACATAGCCAGCCAATCAGGATAGTCCCAGAGGAAAGCGTAATATCCATCCTCATGAGACTTTCTTTCTTTCTTTTTTAAATATTGATTTATTTTATTTATACGATACACTGTTGCTCTCTTCAGATATGCCAGAAGAGGGCGTCAGATCTCATTTCAGATGGTTGTGAGCAGCCACCATGTGGCTGCTGGGAATTGAACTCAGGACCTCTGGAAGAGCAGTCAGTGCGCTTAACCGCTGATTCAACTCTCCAGCCCCTGATCCTCATGAGACTTAGTCATGGCTATTTAACCATACAAGCAAAGACAGGTCTTTCCAAAGAAAGCCCACAGCAGGGAAAATGACACGTGCCCCACCCAACCCCGCACTAAGAAAGCTATGCCTCTGCACTTTAGGGCACTTTATCAAAAGGATCTTAATTAGGGAAATAAGTTTGACTCTGAAATTTCTTAAATATTTTAAAAAAAAATTTAAAAAGTTACAATATTAACCCTAAAGTCACAGGCCAACATAAAAAGTTCTCAAACACTGTTACAATAAGTTAGTTCCCTTCCAAAAAAAAATTTTTTTTGAAATTGTTATCAATATACTATGAACACAAAATGTACACTGATTTTGTTTGTTTTGTTTTGTTTTTAAGTCTTTCAAAAGGTTCATTTTCATTCTTTGTTGATTGGTATTTGGTCGTTTGGTGATTTTCATTTTCTTTTGTTTTGGTATTTTTGAAATAGGGACTCACTGTGTAGCTTTGACTGTGCTGGAACTCACTCTGTAGACCAAGTTGGCCTCAGACTCACAGAGATCCACCTGCCTCTGCCCCACAAGTGCTGGGATTAAAGGTGTGTGTCTCCACCACACCTTTAAAAAAAAATTTCCATTAAATTTAAAAGGAGTGTGTCTCCATTTAAAAAAAAATTTAAAAAGCCCTACTTTGTATAAATTAACTCAAATATATAGATCTCTTCCACATTTTTTTTTAAGGAAAAGATTTGTAGCTTAAATTATTGCTTCATTTTTCACAGTGAAAAACAGCAAGCAGTATCTGGAAAAGCTGCCACACTGCCCTTGACAAATACCAGCAATTTTCATTGGTTAAAATTGAGTCCTTTTTCTTTATTTTCAATCGACTACTGCTACAGAAATAAATTAGATTATCATGGAAAAGCTCAGGAAGTAATTTAAAGTACTTGGTGTTGAACAAATAAGACAAATTTTCACGTTCTTCTCAATCACATTGAAATGGAGGAAGCCACAGAGTCCTATAATAAATATACAAAATGTACTTCAGGTGTCATAGAAGATATTTGGAGGCGATAGGATTTTATATTGTGTGTCAGCAATTTTATTGGACTCCTGACAAGTCTATTTGCAGATGGAATTCTTTGCACATTCAGCGGTGTTGAGCCTGAGAATCTCTTCCTCAAAGAATTTCATGGAAAATGGCTTTTTTTCATATTTTTATGAACCAGACTGAGTGGGCTTTTAAATACGGGCCTTTAAGCCTACCTCTGTGGGAGTTCACGTGGGAATACGCTTCTGCCTTTGAAGTTTCAGCCTCCTCTCTTTGTGGATCCTAAAGATGCTTTATGATATCTGAAAGGATCCTCTTGCATGTTGTTCAATCCCCAAGACAACTAACTTCAGAAAGGCCCCCGAGCTGGGGTGCATCTGCTTTCCAGTACCCTGCTGAACTGCTGAGCATGAATCACAGAAAGATCTATTTGATTTATCAAAGAATGACCCTTACGCATAAATCTCCGTTGGCATCAAACTATTCATTCAATGAACACAGAGGCAGGGGACCGAGGGTCTCGTATTCTGGCCTCTTTCTGTGTAAGTAGCCTGGGACCCTCCTTTGTCACATAAATTGAACTAGATGATTTCTAAGGTCTCCTTGTTGGCCTTGATCATGAAAAGAGATTCTGTGTTATCCTGTAAAAATTACACTTCCGGGAGTACGGTAATTTCCTTTCTTGGATCACCAAATAATTTTACATTTTAGCAATTCAGAATTTGCATAGGATGCTCTCGGCAATGTTGTAGATCCTGAATTAATGTTTTTTAAAAAATGTCATTGGAATGTATTAGGAGGATGTACTTGTCTCATTTTTCTGTGCAGTTATAACCTGAAGAATTTTACCCATGTGCTCTTTGCCAAAACCTCCCGATTTCCCCTTGATCACTGGCTCTCTGGTGAGTTTGTAAAGCTCTGCTCATACAAAAAGTCCTGATGTCAATGATTTGGCAGGGTGGTGAGTAACAAAATTAAAAGAATCTCACTACCAGGTTTAGAATAATGTATACACTGACGTATATTGGATGTTTTACCATAGAACCCACTGACAGTGCTGTCAGTGGGGTCGCCTGCCGCCTGATCATCATAGCCTATGGCTTCCAGATCTGTGGCTAGAACACCTATGTATACATATAAGAAACCAGAGTCAGATTTAGTTAGGGTGAGGAGAGCTGGCCTTCAGTCAGTCCAGCAGGGTTTAAGTTAAGGGCTCGCCAGTCTGAACGTAAAGAAAGACTCTCTGCGCGTCAGAGATGAGCAGACCAGAAAAGACTTCTGGAGGCAATGGACTGTGATCCCATGAAGCCACTGGGAATAAAAGAAATAAAGTATATTCTGCATATATGAAAGCAGGGGGGGCTTCTTAGAAGGAGCTTTACGGTGTATCTCTGATACATGTTAATTTCTGTGAAGGGGAACCCGCACAAAGCAGGAGTGCAGGTGAGTTCCAGGGGACGGCCTAAGGGCCAAGGCGAAATCAGAGACCGATTTCATTCTTTAAGTATTCTAGATCTATGCTTTCATTTGAATTTCATGCTAATTGTATATATTAGGTAGGGCGGGTGTAGCGTACTGTGCTTTTGTTCTTGAGACCAAGAAACCAGAGCACAGAACATTTGAATAGTGGTGGCTAAAAGCTTTAGGATCAGAGAGGACTGGTTTCCAATTAATCCCATTCTGCCCTTGTGTAGCCGCCCGTGGCCACATGTGAACTGGAGACCTGGAAGAGAATTCTGGGGATAAACGGGAAGGCGACAAAAGAGATTTGAGTCAAGACGACAGTTTGCCGATCAAGACTGACTTTACTATTATTTAGCCAATATATATAGTTTTTAGAAAACAACCCTGCCCCCCCCCCCCCCAATGGCCGAGAATTCCTCGGTTCTTCTTCTCAGAGGGTCGCCTGCTTCCAGTCACGCAGGTCTCTGCTGGTCTCCAGGTGAGACTGCCCTGAGGCAGACTTGGTTGTCAAGGTGAAAGCGGCTGTATTGTTCCCAAGTGAACAAGGGCGGGAGATAACACCAGGGGAAGGGTGGAGACTGCAGGCCAGGAATGTCGCAGCTTGAATAGGATGGGCTGAGAAGTCCAGCTCAATGCTGTGGGGGAAGGGACACCCTTGCCTGACAGGGCTATAGGTAACTCAGCCTACTCTGTCTCTACTTCTGCTCCTCTGAGATGGAAGTAGTATTTGCCTTGCAATGTCATGGGGAATCAGAGAGTGAGTCACAGCAAAGCCTGCGAGTTAGAGGAATCAGGATTGTCACCATTTCTCCCACAGTCTTTCACCTAATTTTGTTCTTACCGCTTTTGGAGAATAATTAGCCATCACCAGTGGTTGGTAGTATTTCACTGAGTGAAAACATTCAAGAAGAAAAGATGGAGAAGGTTTAGAGAAGCCTAGAAAATTCTGTAAAAGGGGTGGGACTTAGGTGGTTGCATGGGTGTTTAGAGTTTGAATATTGTGTTGAAGGGGCAGGAGGGATGCTCCCGGTCCGAACATAAAAGGCTGGGTGTGGCCTTAGATGCTCATATCTGTGACTCCAGGGCTGTGGTGGACAGAAGCTGAAGGCTCACTGGGGCTCGAGGGCTGCCAGCCTAGCTCCAGGTTCAATGAAGACCTTCCCTCAGGGGAACAGAAGAGAGCAATGGGACAGGACACCCAGCTTTCTCCTCTGGCCTCCATGCACATGAACCTGCACACACACATGCACATACACCACCCACACATCCCACATCCACTACACTCACCCACATATGTGTGTGGATACATAGTAGCATTTCTAGGGATGAAAGAAGAAAAGTTACATACTATCCATATGCTCTGCAATTACTCCGGGATTTAATCCATTCTCCACTACACTATTCTGTTTCCTCTGTCTCTTTTTAATTAATGGCAAAAACCTGTTCACAGTGCATTCTAAGAGGTGAGGCCTGCCTGGCATCTGGCTGTAGCATCTGTCACCTCATTGATCTCGAGGGTTGATTTGGCTGTTCTGACTGGCTTGATAAATCTCCCCACACCTCTCACCACTCCATACACACACACACACACACACACACACACACGAAAACTGAGGACCAGTCTTCAGTGATCCATATACACAGAGCTGGACTGTCCTGTTAGAACCTCCACACGAGCTCTCAGAATACATACTGAAACACAGCCTTATCTGACGCCTAGATTTCAGTGTGTTTCTGGCAAATTACATTATGTAATCAGACATCAAACTGAATTCATCATCATCATAAGACATTAGGGGGGAAGAAAAAGCCAATGCACACAACCTTGGGCTATGGTTCATCAGCGGCAGGGAAATGATTATACATCATTTCACGTAGAATTCTCATTTCACTTCGGCTAAATGTTACTTTTGCTAAGGAAGTGCAATTACAGATGGTTTGTTTTCATTTTCGTCAGTAGTTAGGGATTTTTTGTAATGGTCTTCAGGCAAAATGACTGTGTTCCATCTACCTGGACCGAAATGAACCTCTCTGACTGTCAAACATTGCAGCTATTTGTAAGTTTTCAATTATGATTTCCTCCCACCCTGTAGAGTCTTGATTTCTTTGTCCTCCAAGTGTTTGCCATTGCTGGTGGGGACGTTTTCATCCCCTCGGAACACACTTAACACCTTTAACACCGGGCTCTTCAGGAAGCACAGAGGGACGTGTTAATGTTTCCTTTTAACTTTGTGTCTGTAGCTTGTCCACTGAGACATGAACCACTGGAGAGTTCACAAAGATGAATGCCAGTTAAACATTGACAGCTAAGATGATAGCCTGGGATGAGCGGGCCTCAAGACCTCTCCCTCTCTCTCTCCCTCTCTCTCTCCCTCTCTCTCTCTCTCCCTCTCCCTCTTTACCCCTCCCTCTTCCTCTCTCCCTCTCCCTCTCCTCCTCCCTCTTCCCCCCCTCTCTCTCCCTCTCTCTCTCCCTCTCCCTCTCCTCCTCCCTCTTCCTCTCTCTCTTTCTCCCTTCCTCCCTCTCTCTCTAACCCCCCCCCACTTGTGTGGGTGGGCATCTCACCTGCACTGCATGCATGTGAGAGAGAAAGAGAGAGAGAGGAGGAGGTGTAGCCTGCAAGTCAGTGTCTGTATCTTTATTTTTCTTCACCTTCTTTCATAAGACAGAGTTTCGCTGGACCAGAGCTTACCCTTCAGCTGGCCTGGCCTGCTGGGGAGCCCTGGGAATCTGCCTGTCTCTGCATCCCAAATGCTGGGTTTACAGATGTGCACAGTGACATGTGCCATCTCCATGTGAGTGCTAAGAACCGGAGTGTAGGTAATACTCGTTATATGAGAGCAAGCACTTTCCCAGCTGAGCTGTTTCCCCAGCCCCTCTCGTCATTCTTGACAAGTTGCTTCTGTTATAAGGAAACAGTTGATTGAGTCCAGTCTTATCAGAGACAATGTGTAAGAAGACAATTGTCTAAGTCCAGCTATCTCCACCTTGCTGGCAGGGTCAAAGAAGTTCATGCTCCCACGCTCAGGAACCAGCTCCTAACCCAACTGGTAAAAATTCCCTTGCTAAACTCTTTACATCAAGATATGATTGGACAATGCTATAGCCCACCAGGTCCCCCCACCCTATTGTTTTATCCTTTAAATGTGCTGGACAATATCCCCTCAGGGTCTACTCCAGCTCCCAAGCCTGTTCTGTGACTCTGGTCGATCAATAGTGGCTTGATGACTCTAAATGTTTGTCCTCTGCATTAACTTTGTGTTTGAGTTAGGTTGGATGCAGGTTGGATTTAAGCGAACCCCACAACACCAGCTTCAGTGTCACTCGAGAAATCCTTGAACTACCAATGCAGTGGTTCATCCAAGCCCTCTCCACTCCCACCACTCCCTGGAGTCCTCCTAACTCACACAGACTCCAAGCTCCTCTTGGATGGAACCGTTTCCCAGTCTGTCATTTGCATCCTATCTTGTTTAAAGAGATGCTTGGTGACCAATGAGATGAGGTTTGAAGAAGCCCTTGCCCTGTGTCTGCTGTACATGAAAAGACAATACCACTGGAAGCAAAGCTAGCTGATGGTGGAGGACCCACAGCAGTAATTCCAATATGGCGCTCTTCCTATTAGGAACGGACTGGCATGCTTTCTTATTGCATCGCCCTGCTATGAATAAATGATTTGCAACAAGGTCTATCTGTGGGTGTGTGTAACTGTGTTGGGGGAAGGGGTTCTGGATCTCAATCTTCCTATGTGTGATATGAGTGGCAAGTCTCCTTGACAAATAAGGTCAGCCATGGGCGTGTCAAGTCCCCTAAATGGCAGTTGTACAAGAGAATACAATGCACTATATAGGGACTGGGAACAAGGGAAAAATACCTGCCCCTGACTTGACCACGGCCAAGAGAAAACACCCCACCCACCGGCTCGGACCCCCCCCCCCCCAAGCTTAGATATCCAGGCCCTGTGACTCAGCAGACAAAACCAACCTGCTGCCATGTTCCATAGCTCACTATGCTTGCTTCAAGAACCCCATAAGAGCCCTCCTCTTCACCCAGCCCTCTGCGGTCTCTCTTCCTGTTCAGAGGTGTCACCACCTTATGTTCCTCCCCAATACATCTCTTGCGTGAGGAGGTTTGTTTCATGGTGTGCCTTTGTGGGATTTCTTGGCTCCCTATTGCTAAGATACCCCTGTGCTAGAAAAACCCTGACCCAATGCCTCAAAGAACCATATCATGCCACCTAAAGGATGCCATCTAAAAGAGGGCGGCCATGGCATTAGGTGCGTGGCCTTTGCTCTAGGTAATAAAGCATGCTACTGAACCTGAGCTGCCCTACCCCCACCCCAGCAGAAGTGCACGAGAAGAAGATAGACAGATGCTGTCCTCCTCTCTAGACTGTGAAATGTTAGGGAGGGTAATGGGTGGGAAGAAGAGGTAGACATGCTGACTTATTGTTTCTTGTGGCTGGAGGAGGGAGAAAACATAGGAGAGGGCACAGAATTAGGTCTGTGATAAATAACCCCTCATAGGACCCCCAAAGTTATGCGTGTGTTCATGTCTGGGAACATATGCTGTGGGGGTGGGGAGTGCCTGTGGAGGCCAGTAGAGGATGCTGGATCCCCTGAGGCTGGAGTCACAGAATGTTCTAAGCCCCCTGACATGCGTCCTCCAGAAGAGTAGCAAGTTAACCATGAGCCATCTCTGCAGACCTTTTCCTAATTTGATCCTACGGAGCCATCCATGTTCCTTTGAAAGCATCATATGACCTAGAGAGTTTTTCCGACATTTTTGTGGTGGTGGTTGTTGTTGTTGTTGTCGTTCTGTTGACGTTTGCATCTGGAAGGGAAAAATATCCCTACCATATTTATATATGGTGCCTGTCTTGAAGGATGGCTTTCCCCTGCACGTCCCTTATGAAACTTTAGTTTGTAAGGAATGTTCATTTCCATTCTATCTGCACGCCAAAGCATAGTTCCCTGTAGCTTGTTTGATTATGATGAATGCGTTTCGCTCGAGTGTGTACCAGGAAGGAGATGGACACACCCACCGTCTTCAGGAGGCCCTGTGGGAGTGGGAAGATGCCTGCCCTTCAAGGGGCTGTGACAAGGGAAATGATGAGTGGCGCGGAGGAAGGGTGACAGGGCAGTGGCTAGCTTCCTCCAGTACTGTTGCTTCTAGATGCGTGATTAGAGAGAGAATCCAGAAGCGGCAGCCCGAGAACAGGCCAGGGGCCTAGAGCGTCTGTGTCCTAACCGTTCAGTACCATAGATGCTGCTACACAGGCAGGGATGGCAGCGGAGCCACAGGCAGAGCCTGTTCTGTGCGGAAGTGGCTGTTCAGAGAAACTGTGTGGGTAGGATACCAATGGAGTTGGGACAGACTGTGCTACTCTGTATGAGTGTCGGCCGGAAGCAGAACACTGGCTACAAAGTTGCTCTTAATTCACTCACTCCATCCAACCCTCACAGCCCCGTGTCGCTGACCACATCCGTGCCCAGGCAGGACAACAGACAAAGCCATGGAGGCGCTCAAAATGCCCTCTGCATACTTTGCAGACAGGGCAGCGATGAAAGCTATCGTATCTCTTCTTTCCTCACCTGTCAATAGTGTGTGCATAAGCATGGTGTAGTGTGAGGGTGGGCGGGGCTAAAGGGAGCAGGGGGCGGGGCTGGGGAGGGCGGGACCTGATTCTTTATTCCTGGCCACGGCCCATTCCACACGGAGTAGGCAAGAGCTCAGATCTGATTCTCAGTGGTGGTGTCCTCCTTTCTCCTTCACGTCACAACAGCCATTTCCTAACGTGCAAACCTAAGGGACTTTGGTTATAGTCACTGCGCTGGGCCAAGTTAGGATTGTGAGGCCCCTCCCCCACAGCCACTGCAGAGAAATGGTTATGGAGCCCAAGAGATGGGAATATATAAAGGTTTCTGTCTCCTGCGTCTGCCGAGTTCACATAACTGTTCTCCCCTTGGCACTGCTCCTGGCTACGATGTCCTGAGGTCACTGGGAAATGACACGTGTTCTAGTTAGCTCTCCCTCTATGATTAACACTATGACCAAAGTCAACTTAGGGAGGAAAAGGTTTATTACATCTTACCGGTTACACTCCGTCACTGAGAGAAGCTAAGGCAGGAATCCCAAGCAGAAACTGAGGCGAAGAGTGTAGAGGGATCCCCGTTACGTGTGAGCTTGCTCTGGGCTGCTCTGCTCCCTTCCTTATACTGGCCTGGTCCAACCTGTCCAGCGACAGCACCACCCAGTGTGCTGGGCCCGCCCACATCAGTTAGCAATCCAAAAAATGCCCACCACAGGCACGTCCATCTGATGAAGGTAACTTCTCAGTTGGGATCCCCTCTTCCCGGATGAGTCTCACAGACAACTAACTAAAGCTACCTGTGACAATGTGTCATCCCTTTCCAAAGCAAGGTTACTACTGTATGGGTCTCGCTTCAGTGATGTAAGGGCTGTGGAACTTTCCAGAAGCTACTTTACCGGGACTCTCATTCACGATCAACCTTTTCTGCGGGGAAGATTTCCCCTCGTCTATCTATCCACAGCACCACAGTGGCAAAGGACATTTATTATGCCTCTCTTCCTCGGCTATTGTCCAAGGTATCTGAATTCTCTTGTGGTTCCCGTTTCTCTTCTGATGTTTCCATGGTTACTTGTCTCAAACTGTAGCTATACTCTACCTGTTCCGCCTTTGCTGAGGTGATTATTGGGTTATCCTTATTTTCCCGTCTCGGATAGTTGCTTTGGGTTCAGAACCAATGAATACATTCATCACCAAGAAGAATGCCAGCCACGATCTATCTCCCCACAGCCTAGGATGGCCTCACGAGACAAGAGCCACGGAAGCGCTTTTCTTCTTTCCACGTGCATTGATCAAGGGGACTTCTTAATAAGATAATTAGCCTTTGTAAATTGAAGTAGGAGGAAGAAAAATGTGCTTAATTTTTGCGGCCTCCAGGGAAGCAATCTATCCACTGCTAATGCTCTTTCATTCTGAAAGTTTGGGCCACCATCTAGAAAACTGCCTTCTGCTGCCTGCCTCTTCCTCTGTGTCGTGTTTTCGACTCTTCTGTCTTCCATTTGGCCTTCACCTCCTGGCCTCTACAAAGAAAGGAAACCTGAAAATCCATCTGGGTCTTCAGGACTTACAGTGGCCTTGCCAGCACCTCGATGGTTCTAGAAGCAGACTGTTGAACTGTCATCCCACGCATCCCACGCATCCCACGCATCCCACGCATCCCACGCATCCCGTGCCTCGTGCGGCGTGGGGCATGTCGTGCATGCAGAGGCCACAAGAGGGCAATAGATGCCCTAGCACTGCAGTTATGGGTGCTTGTGAGCTACCAGGTCGGGGCTGGGAACCAAACCCAGGTCCTCTGGAGGAGCAGCCAGCGCCCTTAACCAGTGAGCCATCTGTCCAGCCATTTTTATTAATGTGTCATAACTGTGGCTGCTGAGATGTCCTAAAGATCAGGAAATCTTCAATGTCACCCTGTAAAAGTCTACTTCCTGTCCCCTGCAGAGTAATTCTTCAAAGAGGCAACTAACAGCTTGAATGTTAAAGAATCATTTCTAGAATAAGATGATTTTCAAATTCTTCAGAATGAGACTCAGAGTTAAATGAAGGAATCTCTCAAGCAAAGGTCCTTGTTTTTCCCTTGGAGAGCTCAGGATTTGATTATCTATAGAACTGTGTTTGGGAAGAGATAAAGGTATTGATTGCCAAGATAAACAAAAGATAAATAACTCAATTATAGAAAATTTATTCTGCCATGCCTAGAATGAGATTTGAGGTTGTTTGGTAGCTCGAAGCCATGAATGTAATAATATTTTAAATGATTTATGAATCCTTTCAGGAGTGAGTAAATTTCCTGAGAAACTTAGGTTTGTTATAGAGAAAACAGCTGTTACTTGTGTTGTTAGTTTTTTGGTTTTGTTTTGTTTTTGTGTTGTAATTTGGGAATCTTTAAATGAACAAACATTGTTAACCTGTAAGAAACACCAGGCCATCAGCAGGTCAGTGAGAAATGGATCAGAAAATGCACAAAAGGAGGAAAAAGGCTCGAGAATCAGAAACAATAGCAACAGCAAATGCGAACGTTCTTGGCAGAATTGATGCAGAGAAAACAGCCCAGAGTTGAGTAAAATGCAGATGGGCCAGTGTCCTCTAGAGACGGCCTTCAGGCATAGCCAGGCTGGGGAAACAGAGTCAGGAAAGGCTCAGGGATGAGGGAATCCAGACCTACAGATGAAGGCAGTAATGAGGCAGCCCCAGTACACAGCTGGACCTGAGACGGAAGGGTTTCAGAGAATGGCTGGCTAATGTTTTATTTATACATTGTTTGTCCTGCTGACTGCCTCCTGGGTTTAAATGTTTAAATGATGAAGAGGCCAGGAAGAACCCAGAACCCCACTGATCTAATCAAGGGGACCAAGAAACACCTAAGGGACAAGCAAGCCCCCAGGCATCTAGAAGCGGCCTCAGCAGACTGTATGTTTCTGCTACCCAAAGGGGCTGAAGCAATGTTAATTTAAATGCCGTGGATATGGATGCATTTAGTTCACTGGAATACTGGAGAAATCCGAACACCCTGCAGCTTGCAGAAAGAGAACAGATTCTTAGGAAAACAAAACAAAAAAACAAACAAACCTATTCAAATTAAAACAAACATCAGGTGCTATATTATACCCCAAGTCAGAGGGAGAAAATGTGCCCTTTAGAACATTTATACATCTATACAAAGCATGTAAATTTAGGGCTGGAGAGATGGCTCAGTGGTTAAGAGCTCTTGGCTATGCTTACCAAGAACCCAGATTCAGTTCCCAGCACCTACAGCTCATCAGAATTCCGGTTCTGGGGATCCAGTGCCCTCTCCTGGTCTCTGTGGGTACTGCACATGTGTGGTATACTTGCAGACAAAATTACCATATACATAAAATGTATATTTTTATGTTGCCCTTGTTTTGTTTTGTTTTTAAGAAAAAGAACCTAGCAGAGCATGGTGGCACACGCCTGTAATCCCAGCACTCTGGGAGGCAGAGGCAGGCAGATCTCTGAGTTGAGGCCAGCCTGGACTACAGAGTGAGTTCCAGGACAGCCAAGGCTACCAGGAGAAACCCTGTCTTGGGGAGGGAGGGATGGAGGGAGGGAGGGGGAGAGGGAGAGGGAGAGAGAGAGAGAAAGAGAGAGAGAGAGAGAGAGAGCTTAGTCTTTTTTGAAAAATGCAAATTTACTTTAACCTCTAGAACAACTAGTAGCAATACTAGTTTTTTTGCAAGCCTGCAAAGCCACCATGGAACTGGCTCCTAAGGAACCAATGCAAATGGGAGAGCAGCAGCAGCATTTGTACAAGTTAAAATGGAATGGGGGGGGGGGGAGTGACACATTTTGAGACAGCTGTTTGATGCCACTCCTTTGTCTTCCTGGTCTCCCCAAAGCCCAGGGAAATTAACAACAGCCCAGGTATTTAACAACAACAAACTTTCTCAAGTCTGAAAAACTTACTGTAAACAAGAAAAGAATCTGAGTAATTGTCAGATTCCATAGTACTGAGAGAAGCAGATCTGTTTTTCAACAGGAGCTGGGAAATGACAGACAGGACACCCCGCAAACAGTCACTGGAGAAACACAAGTGGAGGAGAGAGGACAGTCTCGGGAGAGGTTTGTCAGTGTCTGTGGAGCTGGACACGCAGATGCCTGTGCTCCACTGACTCCACTCCCACCTGGCGCGCACAGATGAACTCACTGTGAGAGGCACCCATAGGCATCCTCGCGACGTTATGCTCAGCTGCTGCGGGTGACCAGACCAGATGGTTGTCTGTGCTGAGTGATAGATAGGTCTCCACACGATCTTGGGTAGAAACCAGTGACAATTCGGGATTTCCTGCATGCGCCAGGGAGGAGTGTTGCTGATGTGAGATTGCCTCAGGAGGCTATTCACAGAGGAATCTGCATGATTCCATCTATGCAGGACAAACATCGTTGCAGACGAAAGCTGGTGTGTGTTTAGGAACTGTCCAGGTTTTCTTTCAGAGGTTGTGGTGAACACGGGACCAAGAGCGACTGGGGCGGTTCCGGTTCGTTTGGCTTATGGGTTACAGCCCATCCTTGAGGGAAGGGAAGGCAGGAACGCCCCAGAGGCCATGGAGGAATGCTACTTGCTGGATTGATCTCTGGGTCTTGCTCAGCCTGCTTTCTCACTCACCCCTGGACCACCTGCCCAGGGGTGACACAGCCCACAGTGGGCTACCCCGCCCCAATTAATCATTAAGCAAGAAAAATGTTCCCACGGGCTTTCAAGTGACACTGATGAGGGCATGTTCCCAACTGAGTCTCCCAGATGACTCAAGCTTGTAGACAAAACACTTAACACAGCAGCCTTGATGGAGGGACGGAGAGCGGGTGGGGGGAGGGGTGGAGGGGTGGGGGGGCGGGGCGGGGCGAGGCAGAGGCGGGGTCAGAGGCTGGAATGCGTGGGTTACTCTGACACAGGACTGTGTTTCGTGTGTGTGCACAGGTCACTCAACGGGGCTTATTTTGTTTTATGGAAGTGACCTCAGCTGTACAATTGAATGTGAGACATTTTCTGTCATCCTTCAGTAATATTTACCCATCACAGATTAGGATGTGAACCCAGTGAAGAGAGCCCAAGGCAAAGCTATTCTCTGATGACACGAGCGAGCCCTTTGTCATCATAGTTAAGGGTTAGTTAATTAGGCCGCAACTGGTTTTGATTTGCGCCATGTATTTAGAAGAAGGATGTTGTTTTCTTAAGCTATTTCTCTCTCTCTCTCTCTCTCTCTCTCTGAAGTTAAATTTTTAAAAATGACTGATGATATTTTTTCTAGGTTCACTTATAATAAATTATTTTCATTAAAAAAAATAACTGAAAAGTCACCAGAGACAGAAAAGGGGAGGGGGGCATGGACTTGACCTTAAACAAAATACCGAATTTGAGCTCGTGTGCTGCAAGGAGCAAGCATTCAAAAATCTATCTTCATGGTATATTTTCAGTCAAGAAGACTTGCTTGGGACAAAATGACAAATAAAACTGAAAAAGAAAGAAAGAAAGAAACAAACAAACAAAGAAACAAAGAAACAAAGAAAAACAAAGAAAGAAACAAACAAAGAAACAAAGAAAAAACCAAGCAGTGATTCTCAGGCTAATACGGAGAACACGCTCTGACTGTCCTCATCTCCGAAGCTAACTTGGACCATCTCTACCAAAGCAAGCAGGATGCAAAGCAGACACCTAAATCCTGCTAATCTTAAAGGCAAAAACGTGACCTAAAACAACAGCAAATGATGCACGTGCATCTCACACCACTTCCGCTGAACTGCCAGTGGCTTCTATGCAAAGTTTCTCTCCCCATAACTGCACTACCAACCACCGACAAAGGAATAACAGCGGTACTGAGCCAGCGTATTTGAATCCAGCATCCCATTGGAGGAAAAATGTGTTTAGTTCAAAATTGCTGAGAAATTGGGCCTAGCCTCAAATGTGCCAGAACAGAAGGATGTACGGGGCAAGCCAGATTATAAAGCCACAGTGGGGACTGGAGAGGTAGGTAGGTAAGCAGTTAGGGACACTGACTGCTCTTGCAAGAGACCAGAGTTCAAGCCCCAGTTTCACAATCCTCTGTAACTACAGTTCCAGGGAATCTGGCGCCCTCTTCTGGCCTCCATGTGCTGCACAGACATAAATGCAAGACAGCATACACATCAAATACAATCAAAATCTTTTTTTTAAAAAAATAGAGTCATACTATACTGTTAAACAGTCTTGAAAGGTACATATTATATATTGTGATTTTCAAAGAAAAAAGTCATTTATTGAACAAGGCTTGGAGGGATTTCAAAGGTTTCTCATTATTTATGACATAATAAATCCATATCAATGTAGCATTTTAACTACATATGCGTTTCTGGGTAATTGATTTATCTGACACATTTGTCAGCTAGGTTTTGTGCTTTTCTGGATCTGCAGCTTGTGGGAATGAAGGAAAAATAGTTTTGATTGCAATATTCCACTTCTCTCAAAGTTAAAGTATATTTATTCTAAGAAAAATCTCAGTATCCCCCTCACCCCTCAAAGACTGCATTCTGGAATTTTCCTTCAAGGAATCATAGAAATGAAGTTACCTAGAGTCTAGCTCCAGGCTGTATAATGTCACTTCTTTAACTGTCTCAACAAGCGACTCTGTTTCACGGTTTACACTACCTGGCGCGACTTTTTAACAAAAGGTATAGGTTCCTGGTGTGGCTGACTGTCATGGAACCAAAATCCAAGCGATGAATCCAGGGGCCTACTCCACCTGTAAGAATACGTGAAGTTTGACTTCCACACTTCAAAATAAATGAGAGGAAAATCCCACCTTCCCGGCCCATGACTCGATAGGATCAGATCGTTGCTAAAAGGAAGGGTGTTCGTATTTGTTCATATTTTTTCCTAAAAGAAACATGTATCTGAGTTTCCATTACATTTAACAATGTTTGCTATTTGTGGGCAAACTTTGAAGGAGACTGACATATTAGATTATAACAGAAGAGCGTCTATCAAGTTTAGCAAACAGAAGAATACATGCTTTCAAAAGAGTTTTTAAAAATCTAAATGCTAGGAGTCCTCTGTGGGCAGGCATACACAATGCCGTCTCTACAAGTCTCCAATACATCGGCATCTACATAGATAGACACAGCTGTCGGTATGAAATATGAATGGTGGTGTTGGTTGACTTGACATAAACTTCATTCCCTTAAAGGGGTGGAAAAGGGAGCCTCAGCTGAGGGATTTTGTGTTCATTAGATTGACCTGAGGGCAAGTCTGAGGCCATTTTTTTTTTGGTTGATGATTAATTGATGATTGATATTGGAGTGCAGGCTCACTATGGGTGGGGCCAACTGTGGGCAGATCTTCTTGGCCGATCTAAGAAAACAGACCTAGCAAGCTGTGGAGAGCAGCCAGTGTGTAGCATTGCTCCACGGCCTCTCTGCTTTGGTATGGTCTCCGCTGTGAGTTCCTGTCTCCGTCTGGTCTCCGCTGTGGGTTCCTTGCCCCATGAAAGACTGTAACATGTAAGCAAGCTGCTTTGGTTAGTGTTTTATCAGAGCAAAGGAGAAGCAAACCTGACCGGTCCCTCCTCTAACAGTCTGAAGTAGAAAATAACTAACTGTATAGGCTGGCTTTGTGTGTCCACTTGACACACACTGGAGTTATCACAGAAAATGGAGCCCCCCCCCCCCCCGAGGAAATGCCTCCATGAGATCCAGCTGTGGGACATTTTCTCAGTTAGTGATCAAGGGGGGAGGGCCCCTTGTGGGTGGGGCCATCCCTGGGCTGGTGATCTTGGGTTCTATAAGAGAGCAAGCTGAGCAAGCCAGGGGAAGCAAGCCAGTAAGAAACATCCCTCCATAGCCTCTGCATCAGCTCCTGCTTCCTGACCTGCTTGAGTTCCAGTCCCGACTTCCTTTAGTGATGAACTGCAACGTGGAAGTGTAAGCTGGATAAACCCTTTCCTCCCCAACTTGCTTCTTGGTTGTGATGTTTGTGCAGGAATAGAAACCCTGACTAAGACATAACTGATGGACATTCCTCAGTACTCCTGATTGTAGCTTCCTGGAGAGAGTCGGCTCAAAGGAAAGACTGTGCAACACAGTTTCTTAGGATCTATCTAAGCTGAACAATTACGTTCTCTGCAAAGCCTAGGTGTGTGTGCTTGATATTGTGACCAACACCCGAAAAGAGCAAAACTGGTGGTCAGAACCTTGTCTGTAACTACAGAAGAGGAGCGATTTCCTCTGGCAGGGTTTCCAGAATGTTCTCCCCTCCGTCCAGCTCCCTTATCTTTCTAAGAAGTCCAAGCCCCTAGGGAAGCCTGTTTTGTGTGTGAGTGTGTGTGTGTGTGTGTGTGTTTTATAATCTTAGAACCTCCCTAGAAACCACATCTGACATAGCCTCTGGGGCCCCTGTGAACTAATTAGTGGCCAAATTCAATTCTACTGCAGTGATACCACTTCCAGGCTCCAAAGCAGCATTGGTAAGCAATTGTCCTTCACAGTTGGCTTCCTTAACATTTCCACTCTGGGGGAAAATGTTGCTGATTCAATTGTGCTCCATGTTCAGGAAATAGAAAGAGAAAGACTAAAACGGATCACTGGCTGGGTCTAACTGTAAGCAACTTCCAGCTAAGGTCAGACTCTAGTTTTAAGGCTAGAGGAAGTGCAAATGCTATTGTTCTCGAAATTTAACCCTTAAGTACCCTGTGTGTTGCTGAAATCTGGGTAGGTGTCAGCACAAGCGCCAGTCATTCGGGTAGGTTCTCTGTGCTCTCTGAATGGGGTGGTGGGTGGCACTGGTCATCTGCCTGCAGTTTCCAGTCTCCTTGGAAGGGGTTCCAGGGGAAGGGCCATCCGGTGTAAGGGGGTGGGTGATGCAGTTCCCCAGTTTTAGCGTTCAGTTCTCTGATTTTGTTCCCTGGGACTCTGGGCGTGCTGAGCTATGACAAGGCCTGTAGTTCATTTCCACAGTCAGTCTACGATCACACCAAGCTGGGGTGAGAAAGCTTGCTTGGCACAACACTGAAGGGCTTTTCAGTCTACCATGCTGTCAATCACACATCTATGGGTTGTCAGGAAAACCAAGCAAGCTGGTCGGTGAGCATGCAGTTACAGTGGAGGCTGAGAACACGCAGGCCAGTCCTCCTCTGGTGGGAGGGACTTCATGTTGTTAGGGTGTAAGCAAAACCCAGCAACTGAGCCAACGCGCTGATGGCCGTAGGATCAGACCCACTGGGTGAGTCCAAGAACATTGACTTCTCCACCTGGCATGTGAGCTGTTTGTTAGCCATGGGGTTCCTTGATATTGACCATTCTAGGAGCTGGATTTGGCCATTTGATAGGATTGTCAAATAAACAACAACAACACCACCACCATCAACACCATCACCATCACCACCACCACCACCACCACCACCATCACCACCATCACCACCACCACCACCACCATCACCACCATCACCACCATCACCACCACCACCACCACCATCACCACCATCACCACCACCATCACTACCATCACCACCACCACCACCATCACCACCACCATCACTACCATCACCATCACCACCATCACCACCACCACCATCACCACCATCACCACCACCACCACCATCACCACCATCACCACCACCATCACCACCACCACCACCATCACCACCATCACCACCACCATCACTACCATCACCATCACCACCACCACCACCATCACCACCACCACCACCATCACCACCACCATCACCACCACCACCACCACCACCACCATCACCACCACCACCACCACCATCACCACCACCACCACCATCACCATTACCACCACTCATGCACTTGGCAGAGTGGAATCCTTGCCTCCATGGTTGAGGCCTTGCCCTTTGGCCTCAGGGCTCTGCTTTCTCATCCCAGACCTCCAACAGGATCTGCCTCCTTTTCTCTGTAATCTTGATGGCACTTGGAGATCCGTCCCTTTAGAACCTTTTTCTTTCTGAAACTCATTGCTCACGATGAATCAATGGATGAAAACTATGTGAACTTTGATGTCCCTGAAACCTGGACTCGAATCAGCAAGGAGCCCTGCACAGTCATGAAGCTGCTGGCAGGAGAAGGTGGCCTGCACGGAGTATCGTCCATCCGCTCCACACTGAACTTAAAGGCGCCACTACCATTTCTGATAACAAGTCCCACCCGATAAAAACGGCACCAGCCAGTCAGTGATTCATTGGCATCCTGTCAGGAGCTGAAATTCCCCCATCCTCCTTGCCCCCTCGTTATCTTCTCTTAACCTTTAAAACAATGCTTCCTTTATCTGTTTGCCTGCCTTCAGGTACACGCATTACATCTGTGTAGTGCTCTTGACAACCAGCAGAGGGCGCCAGATCCCTGGACTGAGCCACCTCTCCGGCCCCCTTCTGGTGCTTTTAGATTAATGACGTTGACTAATTATAAGGGAATTAAAAGAAACGTTTCTCATCAGTTAATTATAAGGAATAAAAACCATACTTCTACCAAGGACTTGAAATATTAGAGAAAAGAATTAATCAAGGGATAAAAACAGGTGGTTATTTCCTGAGAACTTTAAGACACTAAATTTATCTATTTACTCACAGACTAACAAAGAATTGTGAATAGGTTTTTATTAATTAGGCTCTTTGAGTTTTATCCAGTTGTATTAGGTGGCTTATTCATTTCAATATGGGAAAAGCAAAATATTTTTTAAAATGAATAAAAAAATGGCAAGAGATAAACAGAAATAAGGATATTTGATATGCATCGTATGGAAAACACTGCCCATCCACTCAGCTAGCAGATAGTTATCGAGGGTGTTTCCATGTACTCTGCATAGATCTAGAAGGAAGAAAGAGGAGAAACAAACAAAAGGAGCAAAAAGCCCGACCCTTGACCCAGAAGGGGTCAGGGGTCAGGGGTCAGGCCATATGCCACAGCTGTGGAGTGTTGGGTGGTAGGTATATCACCTGAAGGTTACCACCATCAGCCTCCAATGATTTATTGACCTGAAATACTCCCGTGCCTGAGTCTACACCGCACACCTGCAATCCTCCTTCAAGCGCAATAATCCCAAAAATAAAACCACAATGGAAGTTTCGGGAGGTTTTGCCAAAGCCACACTCACACAGAGGACAGCTGTGGAGAAGCAGATGAACCAGGACCAGGAGGGTCAAATTTCGTCCATGGGCTGGAGGTCTGCCAGAGTCCTAAGCATTTTCCAACAAATATTCTAAAGTGTGTGCTGGTGTCCTGAGTTCACGGTTTGATGTTCTGAAAGAAATGAATTGTTACCTCAAGAACAGGGCAGAAAACACAGATGAGAGCACACAGAAAACTGTGGTGCCCTCTGCCCAGGGCACGGCAGAGAGTTTTCAGAAGCTGTGGCTTTCTTGGTGACTTGGCAACTATGTTCAGCAAACTTATTCAGCATTCAGACCTTTAAGCTAAAATGAGAAAAAAAAATATACAAACATAATTTTCACATGTTTCTTCAAATCCTGTTTGCAGTTTATAGGAATTATTTTACCGGAATTGCAAAATGCTGTCTATGTAAAATATTTAAAGGCTTCCTTGTATCCTGAAATGTAGTTTTCATGGTGTCTTGGGGCCAAATGGATTCTGGAGAAAGACAATTGTGCTTCATAATGCAAAGCAGTTGGCTTGGGAAGAAGATTATGTTACAGATGCTGCGTTGGTGACTATGGGATACTCTGTTACGTGTTGCAGATTTGGGCTGTTGGCAAGATTTTTAGAGGAGGCAACTGTCACTGACATCCTGTAGATGAGCTCTCTATAAGGAGACCAGCACCAGACCTGACGACACGTGGTGGGTCCAGGACTTCAGAGACTGAAGCATGACCTTGAGTTCGAGGCCAGCCCGAGACACAGGGAGGCATTCCAAAGGTAGCCAGCACTGCACTCCCTCAGGGGTTCACTTTCCAGTTCACTTTGGGGGCTGTAATTTCCAGTAATACCATACAGCATGGACAAACATGGTGGAAGAAAAGTCCAATTCATGTAATTCAGTGTTTGTCTGTCTGTAAGTGGTCAGACAGAATGCAGGGATCTGAACACAGAGAGCACAATACACAAAAGTTCTAACAGGGGGTTCCAGAAAGACTTTCCACAGGGCCAGATGCACCCAAAGCAAGGCTCATCTATTGCAGGGACCCTGCAACAGCCCTCCCCTCCCCCATCCTCCTCCTCCTCCTCCACAGAGGCCACACTGCGGTAAGAATAACAGCAGACGTAGGAACTGAGCTAATCTTGGGGGATACAGACCACGCCACTTCCACAAAAAGCAGCCTCAAGGTCTGGAGCACGTGACGTAAAGATGTACCAAGAAGCCACGCCAATAAATGCAATGTGATATTGGCAAAACGATGGGCAATAAATCAATAGAGCAAAGTCAGGAGATAGACTGTGTGCGTGCATGTGCGTGTGCGTGTGCGTGCGTGTGCGTGTGTGTGTGTGTGTGTGTGTGTGTGTGTGGTGTCTGTGTGTGGGGGGGCAATAAATCAATAGAGCAGAAGCAAAGTCAGGAGATAGACTATGTGCATGTGCATGTGCGTGTGTGTGTGTGTGTGTGTGTGTGTGTGTGTGTGTGTGTGTGTGGTGTCTGTGTGTGTGGGGCAATAAATCAATAGAGCAGAAGCAAAGTCAGGAGATAGACTTGTGCGTATGCATGTGCGTGTGCGTGTGCGTGTGTGTGTGTGTGTGTGTGTGTGTGTGTGTGTATGTGTGTCTCTCTCTGTGTGTGTCTCTGTGTGTGTGTGTCTGTGTGTGTTTGTGTGCGTGTGTGGTGTGTTGATTTGTAGTGAAGTTTTCAGGGTATCTCAATAAGGCAATAACAGCCTTTTTAACAGTTGCCAGAGTGACTGAATTGCCAAATTCAGGAAATTAGCCTTGATTCGTTTTGTCAAAAACAAAAGAAAATACAAAGTTGATCATTATGCAAATACGCATTTAGTTGTATATAATCTATAATCCAATAAAGTTGTTTCAATGTATATATATATATATATATATATATATATATATATATACTCTCCATTAGTGTGTAGGACATACTTTTTGCTATATTCAATATATTAAAAGAACTGATTAAAATTTGTTGGGCTGCGGAGATGACTCTGCAGGGGATCCAAAGTCAATATCTGTTGAATTCTCTGCAATACCAGTTAAGAGCAGATATTGCTCTTGCAGAGGCCCGAGATCAGGTCCTTAAGCACCTTTAAAAAAACAAGGCCACCAGATGGTGGTGAGGGACACCTTAATTCCAACATCAGCACTCAGGAAGCTGAAGCAGGTGGATTTCTGAGTTCGTGGCCAGCCTGGTCTGTAAAGCGAGTTCCAGGACAGCCAGGGCTACACAGAGAAACCCTGTGTAGTGGTTTGAATATGCTTGGCCCAGGGAGTGGCACTATTAGTAGGTGTGGCTTTGTTGGAGGAAGTTTGTCACTGCATGTGGGAGCCAGTCTTCTCCTGGCTGCCTTTAGGGAAAAAGGTAGAACTCTTAGTTCCTCCTACACCATGTCTGCCTGGATGCTGCCATGCTCTCACCTTGATGATAATGGACTGAATGTGAGAACCTGTAAGCCAGCCCCAATTAAATGCCGTCCTTATAAGAGTTGCCTTGGTCATGGTGTCTGTTTACAGCAATGGAAACCATAACTACGGCACCGTCTCAAAAAACAAACAAACAAACAAACAAACAAGGCCAATTCGAAGAACAAAGACAAATTCAGTCACTCCGTTGTTGTTCTGTGGCAGGAAGTATCAAAGGTGTTCCTTAAAAGTCATTCAAATTCTAGTGCATTCAAGGTATTCTTAGGTAGCTTCTGCAATGCGATGTACACATCTGAACACTGACATTTTTAGGCTTGCGTGACTAACAACTGAATAGCAAAGATGTGAAACGTTAAAAGAAGAATGTCGTGTGTTACCGGGACTGTGGGATGGCGGCTGGAGCGGGGAGCTGGGAAAACCAGGAATCCTCCATCACTTCACCCCGGTCTCCTTCTCCTGTGCGTAAAGGGAAGTCTCGAGCGTTTTGTTTTAGGGGTCATATACCGCCGGGGTATGAAGCAGCTGTTCTCATCACGTCCCCTGAGTTCCGGGGAGGCCCAGGAACAAAAAGGAGGCATATAAACTTGTGTTTTGACTCAAACAAAAGCAGTATATGGACGGCTTTGGGAAGCTTTGTGGCAGTCCTGAGCGTTCAGACGGGGCTGACGGGCTCTGGGGGCTCAAGCAAGCTCCTGGTTTTTATAATCTTATAAAAAAAAGGGGGGTGGCTAGCATGATGAATTTAAAAAGAATGTAGATTAAAAAAACCTGCTTCGTGACTGTTCCCTTTAAATCAGAGATCATTACCTTGCGATACTCATGATGGACATCTATAAAGGTGCATTTGTCCCCTGTAAACTCGGCACTGCCTTGAAGTTTTAAACAGTCACCTAGTAAAGTTCTAACTTATTTTGTTACCTGAAGCTTTAAGGTGAGTCACCCAGAAACTGTAAAAATAAAAAAAAATAAAAACAAAAACAAAAACAAAAACAAAAACAAAAACAAAAACAAAACAAAACAGTTTTTTATGCACCAGAAGACTGTGGCTCTTGACTAAGTGTGCATTTAAATTCCGGTGCAGTTTGCATTGTTCCAAAAGAGAAAGAATTGAGTTAATATTTCAGGAACCCTTTTGTAAGTAACAAAAGGAATGTTAGCTCTGGAATTAATTGCTGAATAATTTATTCCAAGAAATTTGGGTGTAGCATACCCTATAATGGCTATTGGAAGAACATTCTGAATCATACGCTAGTTCTATTTTCTGAGAACTCTTCTCAGTGACTGCTGGTGTTTATTCCCTTTACACTCACATAAGCGAAGAATCCGTGTTCCTCATATATATATATGTGTATATATATATATATATATATATATATACATATTCCTATACACACATATATATATATATAAGGAATATGTATATATGTATATATTCCTATACACACACACACACACACACACGCACGCACATATATATATATGAGGAATATGTATATATACATATACACATTTTGGCTCACAGCAGAGAAAACATGGCCGCCCGGGTATGAAGCAGCTGGTCTCATCACATCCACAATAAAAGAGAAGAAAGATGGGTCCTGGTTTCAGATAATTCTCTCCTTTTTATTGGTGGGACACCCCCCCCACACACACACACACATTCAGGATGGGTTTTCCCATCTCAGTTGAGCGTTTGTAGAAGAACCCTCACAGATATTCCAAGCTTTGCCTCCTAGATGATTCAAAATCCAATCAAATTAGCAAGGAAGATTGGACAACACAAGCCTCATCTTTCCCTTTCTAACTTGACAACCAAACACCTCACTTTAAATCACAGCAATCTTCTCTGGTCCTCAAAGGTTCACAGCAAGCTCATAATGCAAAATATGTTTGGTTTGGGCTGGGAGAGATGGCTCAGTGGTTAAGAGCACTGACTGCTCTTCTAAAGGTCCTGAGTTCAAATCCCAGCAACCACATGGTGGGCGAGCTCTCAGAACCTACCCTAGACTTGAAGATGCAGTTCTAGCATTCTCATCTATTTATCTGAAAATGGAGCCTTTTATATCAGCTGACTCCTTCCAGCACTTTTTGTCTTTCTTTCCCTTTGGACTTCATTTTCTTGTCTCCAGAAAAGTAATCCAATTTCCTTAATGTAGATGTCGTTATCTTGAAGTGCAGGAGCTTTTAGATCCTTGGTCCTCTGCTCCGCTCCGCCAGAGTCGGATGTCTAGATAACAGGTTTTACTCAGGCTGTGTGTACCTAACAGCAGTTCACACCCAGGGTGACAATTCCAGATAAATGGAGCGTGACTTAAATTATTTTTGATTTAAGGCGGCTCGGTGAGTAGGCTTGGCCCCTCATGACTACACAAGACTGGGTGACTGGTTTGCTCAACTAATGGATGCAAGGGCTGATGGGATTGTGTTCTTCTGTGTTACTTCTGCCAAAAAGTCTGTGGTCATTTGTGAGAGGGTCATATAAAGTATCAGTTTTTGTGACTAATTAATTCATGACCCACATTGAGAAGCTAACATATCATACTCAGATACCGTACTTGTAGAGCAGAGTTACATAGATTTTTTTTTCCCATAATACCTATCGGAGAGTAAATTACCCAGGTGACACTGTCACCATTGGATCACTACTGTAAGCTTCGGGTTTCTAGCTGTAGCTATTGCACAAATCCATGCTGTTGAGGAAAAGTTTTGCCTGGTTATGTAATTATGTGTCTGATATCAGCATACCCTTTACTCTACAAAGAGAAAATGATATTAAATTGGTGATCGACCAAATTTGTGATGAGGGAGCAGCTGTAGTGGTGAGAGGTGTTTCCATGCCTACATCACCCTTAGGTACAGGGGAAGTGGGATGGTTTGAATAAGAAAGCTCCCCACGGGCTTAAATATTAATGGTGGGTCACCAGGAAGTGGAACTGTTTGAAAGGATTGGAAGGATTAGGAGGCGTGGTCTTGATGAAGTGTATCACCCAGGTTTCAAAAGCCCATAGCCAGTCTTCTCTCTGTGTGTCTCTCTGTCTGTCTCTGTCTCTGTCTCTCTGTCTCTCTCTGCCCCCACGCTGCCAAGCTACCCACCATGATGATAATGAACTAAACCTCTGGAACCATAAGCCAGCCCCCAATTAAATACTTTCTTTTATAAAAATTGCCTTGGTCATGGTTTCTCTTTACAGCCATAGAACACTGACTATAAAAGGGAATTTAGCAAAGGCCTTGATTGAAAGCACGACTTGGCATTCTGGGTGCTGGTGGCACACGCCTTTAATGCCAGCACTCGGGAGGCAGAGGCAGGAGGATCTCTAGTCTAGAGAGCATCTTCCAGGACAACCAGGGCTACAGAGAAAAACCCTGCCTCAGGAAAAGGAAAGGAAAGGAAAGGAAAGGAAAGGAAAGGAAAGGAAAAAAGAAAGGAAAAGGGAAAAGTTTGGTAAGATGGTGACTATTACAGCCAACCAACAATAAAGTCATTACATAATTCTGAAGAGACATTAAAATCAAACTTTTCTGAGCATAGTTAGGTAAGATATATTGTAATTTTATTTTATTTTTTAAAAATTAGATGGGGGGGGGAGCTTTATCTTCCACTAGCCACAAGGAAAGATGGCTTTTTTTAAATTTTGTTTTTGTTTGCTTTTAGATTTATTTTATATATGTGAGTATTTCCCAAGTGTCTGTATGTGCACCTCGTGTGTGCTTAGTGCCCACAGAAGTTAGAGACAGTTACAAATGGTCCCTTGGTTACAAATGGTTGGGAGCTGCCATGTGGTACTGGGATTCGAACTCAGGTCCTCTGTAAGAGCAGCCAGGGCTCTTAACAGCTAAGCCATCTATCCAGGCTGAAATGTTATTGTCTTCAATGGCAGAATAGTGTACAGTCTCTCTGTAACGAACATTTGGACTGTGTAGAATACCTTCTCAACCAACGCAAGAGAAAAGCAGGCCTGCCTGGTTGCATTTTTTTCAAAATAATTGAAAATTTTCAAAAATAAATTTAAATTTGGATGGTGTGAAACCAAAGCAAACAGATAATGTATTTAACAGCCATGACACATCTGAGAAAGTGCTTGATATCTGCTAGCACTGAGATCCTGAATTACCCATGTTGTCAAAAAAACAAACAACACAAAAAACCACAAACACAAACAACAGGCTGGGGGTGGTGATGTATACCTCTTATCCTAGCACTCAGGAGGCAGGGCAGGCTCTCCAAGAGCAAGAAGCCAGCCATGAGGCACAGGGAGGTCCTGGGGGAGGGGGTAGACAGACAGACAGACAGATGAGAGAGAGAGAGAGAGAGAGAGAGAGAGAGAGAGAGAGAGAGAGAGAAGAGAGGGAAGAGAGGGAGAGGGAGGAGGAAGGAGGGGGAGGGAGGGGGAAGGAAGGAGGGAGAGATTAAGAGAAACACAGAAACAGGGAGAGAAAAGGAGTCAGGGAGGGAGGGAGGGGGACAGACAGACAGACAGACAGACAGATACATGTAAAGAGAGACAGACAGAGACAGACCACTTGCTGGAGAGCCCCTGATCCCTATCAGTGATGGAAGGCCTGGAAAGGCCTGGTGTCAGCAGCGCGCTGAGAGGGAAGCAGGCGGAGAGCAGCCCCCTCCTTCCGCACACCCTTTTGATCTGGCTGCTTCCAAAGGGTTCTGTGAGCTCACAAAACCAAGGGGCCACGCCCGGTGACCACTCCCTAGTCTCAGAGAAGGACAGACTCAAAAGAACTGATGAGGTCAGATTCCAACAGAGATACCTGCAGGTGTGTGTACGGACTCAGCCTAAAGGCCCAGCAACAGGGGGAAATGGATGAAGAGAATGTGGGGGACCAAGACAGTGGGCATTCTTAAGCTGTAAAGAAACCAGCCAGGTCCGGGCATGAAGAGGGGAGTCCCCACGCCCACTAAGGAACTAAGTGTCGTTATAAAAAGAGAAAGAGACCTGAGAGTATGTTCTGTGGGCGTGTGGGGGAAAGGGGTCTCTCAGCGGGCCCGTGCCAAGACATCGCTTCCCCCTGAGGGACCAGACACACAACAGGTATAATACAGAATAGAGTTTATTTAGGGCTTGGGGAGGGGAGTAAAGGGGGCAGTAGAGGCAGAGAAATGCAGGGGGGGGAAGGGAAGGGGAAGGGAAGAGCCCAAGAGGGCAAGAAAGGAGATAAGAGAGACAGGAGAGAGAGGAGGGGCAAGCACCCCCTTTTATAGTGAGCCAGGCCTACCTGGCTGTTGCCAGGTAACGGTGGGGTGGAGCTTAGACAGAATCCTAACACAATGGGCGATAGATAGATGCCGGCACAAAGAAGCCAGTTTTCTTTAGTGGTGTGGCCCTGGTTAGGTCGAGCATACTCTCGTGATAGACGGACACACACACACACACACACACACACACACTCACCGGCTCCGACTGGACTTGAGTTTAAAAAACAAAAAGAGAACACAAGGTTGGGATGTGTGTCTTCGAGGAGTGGGTGTCAGGGGGTGAACATGACCAAAACAGAGTGTACAGAATTCTCAAAGGAATTACTAAAAAGTGAGACGGGAGGGAAGAATAAGAAAGGGTGGAGGTGGTCAAAAGGCATCGCACCGCCGTACTGCTCATTTGACCAGTAACGGCTCTCAGAGAGGATTAGCTTTTCCATTCAACAACCATCCCCATAACGGATATAAAAGTTACTGCATTTTATAGGGGGCGCAGACCCCCTATTGAGACAGAATCAGGTACCTAAAGTTTCAGGACATAAACTCTTCTCCATTAGTAAGCACCCCAGTGTATTGTAGTGGATAACACACCATGTATTTATATGAAATCTTGTAGTATTTGTATCAAGAAGTACAGGCTGCTGCTGACGGGAGATTGTAACAACAACAACAACAACAAAGTGAGTTGGTTGGAGACATGATCAATAAAGTACAAGTGTACGTCTCTGAACCAATTTGCCAGGCTTTCTCTTCTAGCTCTGCGTGAAGCCGGTCCGGTCCTGGATCTCCCTGCTGAGCTCCCCTCTCTTGAGACTGAGTTCATTGGCCCCTGCTTAGCTGCCTGTGTGCATTTCAGTGTCTCCCATTACAGGTCAAAGGTCAGGCGTGCACCCGGGATGCCTGGCAGATTTAAAATGCGTTAACGGCTCATATCCGAATGCTTGAGTTTTCGGCCTTTCGAATGCCAGTAGTGAGCTGGAGGGGTTCTTAATTATTATTTATAGTTGTTGAATTCGGATTCTTCTTGGGCTAACATTTCAAAGATTAACTTTGAGCGGCCCTGGTGGGAAAAGATGAATTGGCTTTTGCAGTTTCAGAAGATATCAAGCTCGGGCTTTGATATTAATGCAGGATTCTAAACTAAATTCTTTGAGGTCTAGACACCGTTTTCTTTCGCTGAAGATATATCCTTGTAGAAAATATATTTAAACTTCAAATATCGCCTTGTGATGGCCAATTAATAGTACTTAGTTGCATTTTAAAATTTATGTTTTAAACTTTGACACCAAATCTCAGCATCTGTCATGTTGGCAGAACACAAATACAGGGTCATTTAATCAGCATAGTGGGGGTTTTGTTTTTTGAAGTGCCAGAGGGGTTTCTTGGGTTTTATTGTTTGTTTGTTTTGTTTTGTTTGGGGGTCTGCAGAAGATGGGGGAGGAGGTTATCTTAAAAGATCTCAAGTTCAGTGAGCAAGAACAAAAGTTTCTTTAAACATAAGGCCGTCACGTAGTTCTTCTCTTGTTTGATACTGTCCCTGTTTCCTTTTGGTTTGTATCACGGGAGAACACGGCTAGAAATTTAACTCACTTCTTAAAAGGCAGAAGAACCAACTTCATTATGTGATAAATAAAATATTGTGTATCTCTAATTCTGTTTGAATTCTTATCCTGTTGAAAGCTGGAAGGAAAGACAGAGCAAGGCTGGCCCCAGCCGCCGGCAGCCAGTCGCTGCAAGCAAGGGAGCACCGGGCAGGGTTTCCGCCCCTTCCCAAACCCTCCGCTCTAGTCCACACCAGGAGCCTTTCTCCCGGACACTTCCCAGTGAGCGAAAAAATAAGTCTGTACTCTGACAAGGAAATCCCGCTTGTCTTTTTGGACCAATCTTTAGGATTACACTGGGATCAGCTGAAGTCCCTGCCGTCGCTTACACAAAGCTGGCTGGTTAAAAAGCTATCTTAGGGATGTGAGAGAGGAAAAAAGTCATGGCTTTGAGTAGATGTGGGATTCCGGATTTAATGCACTGAGTGGGGAGTTCTGTGCTTTAAAAACGAGACTGTGATTACGGGGAAAGTAAGTAAAATTCGAAGTATTTTGAATGCGTCGCCCGTGAGCATGAGGCCACATGTGGCGTGCTCACTGTCTCTGAATGTCACTTGAAAACTTCTCCGTACGGTCCTTCATGCAGTCCTCCATGTGTGTGACCGCGAGGACTCATTCTAAAGTTTCCTAGCTGGTCCACGGTAGATGCACGGTTGGTCCTTCCCTCACAGTCTGGGATCTGTAGTGTGTTTAGATGCAGAATGAGTGCAAGTCACTGCAGGTGCTATGAGGAGGGACACTGAGCTATTAAAATGTTGCTTATTAATAAGGCTAGGGAGCTATTTACCTTCTTACGTTTCTTACTCCTTACCCTTAATATACTGTGACGAATGTGATGGCCAGAAACACAACTCTGCTTTTAAAATAAAGCAAAGCAAGAGAAAGGAATGGACCGAACAAGAAGGGGGCTCCCTAGTGACAAGCGTCGGTGTCCCTTTGTGCCAGGGAGGTTTCAGTGAGCATGCTCAGACACATGGGAGGCACCAGACTCTATCAAAACTCCTTCTGAGCAGCAAGAAGGACACGTCTAGGAACTCAATGCTGCAAATCCACAGCTCCTTCCTCTGACACTGGACGCCCAGCTCCCACCGGCTGCGATGTGGCTCCTACTTCATGTCATCCTTCTGACAGAGGTCAAAGGTAAGACTGCCGCTTTCTCACTATAAATGACTACGGTTCCCAAAGATTAGAAAATCGTGCTGTGGTTCTGTGGTGTTTCCAAGAGACTTGGTGCGGGGGTTTGAAAGGTAGACACCCTGCTGTGTGTCCACTGAAAAGATCCTTAATTGCCCCAGCACCAGAGAGCCTTGCAGTTTTGAAATGAAGCGTGCATCTCCCAGAAATGTGACTTTTTATGTTGTTAGAACTAAAGATGGGTTGTATTTTAAAAGTCAGTGTTGACATATCAATTCTAGCAGAGGCAAGTGCTATGAATATCCTGAGAGCAAGGGATATTCATAAACTACAAGATGCATTTGTACAAACCCAACCTGTTTGAATATGCCCATAAAATTCATGTAATCAATTGTTAGTGGTTATGGGGTTTAGGATTTTTTTTTTTAACCTTTGTTTGTTTTTGTTAATCTAAACTGGGGACTGCAAACCAAAAGCAAGTCCAAAAATGTCTAAGAGTTCACCTATGTAAAACAGTGATTAAAATATAAAAATATGTATTTGGTATAACTTTCTTACCTGCTCTGAGGTGTAGGAAGTTGGTGTGAAGTGCTCACTTCCCAGTCCCTGACTTGCATGCATTCAGAGCCACAAACAACTACTGTGCAAATGTAATTTTGCCTCAGGTCTATACGATTCCCATCACTTCCCAGAGCACAGGAACTCATTATCACTTTGGTTCAGAATGTATTCAGTTAATTCATAGCTTTTCTTTCAAACTTCCCAGAATAAATATTGGAATTTGAAATTATCATTGGCCTCTAAAAAAAAAAACCAATTTAGTTAAATGAGGTTCAAATGAGTAGTTTTAATCTTTAAGTAAAAATGCATTGCTTAGGACAAACAAATGTAATTTGCAAACATAAAATACAGTATTTAAGGGCAACTACCAAAAGATTTTTAAAATGTTAAAAATTTTATTTTGAACTTGTAGTGACACTAAAACTTTCTTCCACATTGTACAGCAAAGGCCTTACCCACCCCGATGTACCCAGCGCAGTTTCGATTTTGGGTTCTAACCTCTCCTGCATGTAAATCTATTTTCTAAAGAGAAACAACGAATTCTTTCAGGAAGCCACAGCTTTAGAAACAGGGGTGGGATTTGATTTAAGATCTAAGGGCAGAAGCCTGTGTTCTGTCTTTAGTCTTAATATTAGGTTTTGAAGGACGATTAAGAATTAGTGATTTGAAGAGTCTTTGGACTCTTTAAAAGATGTTCCAAATTCTAACCAGCACTCACCAGTTCCTCCCTCTGTGCACGTGAGTAGGATTGCCTGGCCTTTCCGACCCCCAAATCACTTCAAAGTGACAGCGTATGGTTTTCTCTAGTATACTGGGCTCTGAAAATGGGAGAGAAAGAGGGAAAAAATTAAAAAGGTCATTTTGGATTTTTCTAAGTGTCTGATTTCAGATTTATACCTTGAACCTAAAAATAGTTCACTGATTACAAGCCTCTGCTCTGTTTTATTTCTAAGTTTGCACTACTTTTCCTCCGTTTAAACCCTTTTATTTACAACAATTCACTTTAGAAGTGCAAAGTATGAGTCGGTAGTGACATCTTATGAGATATTAATTATTTGTTTCTTAATGGCTAAAGCTTTTGCGTTTTCTCATACAATTCTTGACAGCTAAAATAGTAAGGCTTTTTGTCATGACCAAACAAAGGTTATTATTATTATTATTTATTATTATTATTTTCTCAGAATAAAAATTGCTTTCTGAGGTCTGTGGTCGGTCATGTTTTAGGGCAGTTTCAGTCACACAATTGATTGTTTTCTCTTTGGACCACGGTCACTCAAGTGTTTAAGGAGTAAATGACATTTCCTGTCTCAATACATTAGCCAACAGCTCCAGCCAGCACACCCTGACACCTCTTATGACGTGCGCTTTATTAATAATTAATTCACTCTGGATCATTGCTAACAGGCTCCAAACCACCCTAAGAAGACTTTTAATGAATGGACAGGGGCAGTGTTAACTCAAAACAGTTCAACTCAAACAGTACGCTTAAGTAGAAAATTAAAGTCTCGAGTACGGAGAATCCTTTTTGATAACTTCCAAAGGCTGTATTCTCTACTCTTTAATAAATGTGATCCTTCAAAGCAGAGCCCGGGCGCCATTCTGCAGTGAGCAGTGTTTGAGTGCCCCCTAGTGGCCAAGTTGCACCTAGGCCTTAAGGGGATGCTTTCCAAACCGTAGGTCATTTAACTGCATCGCTAAGGCTGCAGGAAAGCTTTCCAACTACATTTTAATTTCACACAATTGCATCCATGCTGTGCCTAACTGTGAAAATCAATTGTACTTCAATCCAATCTTCTTGAAATTCTTTCTCGCCAGTAATGGAAAAATAAGTTTGCTCGCTTGAGGCAAAAACAGAGCCTGCTTGGGGTGAGTGAGCTGGGACCCCAAAGTCAAAGCATTCTCAGGTGTGTAACCTCCAGAGCGCTGGCTCTGCACATCCGGCTGCAGGTGCATGAGAAGCAGCACAGGCAGCCAGCTGTAGTAAAGACCTTCAGAACGCCTTCCGCTTGAACCCCAGACACAAAACCAGGACACTAATAATTAGCAAGCTGGCTGATAATCAAAAGCTGTGTGCTTTTAAATATTTTTTTTTTAAAAATGCAGTCTCAAATAAAATTCAGCTGGTAACAAATTATTTGGGGCAAGGTAGTTATGCAATCATAAATTCATTGGAGCTTTTAGAATGAGCCAGCATCCCCAAACTCCGTGTTTTACTTATGCAGTAAGTGTGTAACTTGCTAATTAAGCAGAATCGATGTGTTTGTTTTACAGGAGAAACACTAGTGGAGGTACGAGGGGGGCAGGGTAATCGCGTGGAAACAATTCCTTTTTTTTCTGTGTGCTTAATTTACAGTGTATTAATTTCTCGTGGCTATACTTGCAGAGGAGAAAGAGACCTAGGAGGGTTCTGAATATATAAAGTGTCCTCCAAAAACAATTGATTTAGCAGTCACATGATAAAGAGCTTTTTGAAAGGTTAACACTAGAAAGAAATTGCATTAACCAGGTTGTGAAGCCAAGGGCCAACACGAATGTATTCAGTGACAGCTGACAGAACCCCAGCCTTCCTTCCTTCCCTGCCCTCCTGCCCGCCAATCTTCGACTTGGCTCCTTGCCTCTGTCCCTGCTGACCCCTCCAGCTCCCTTCCCTCCTAGCCCTAAGAGGAGTCGTCTGGTTTTGTTGATTTTTTTTTTGTTGCTTTCATTTTGACTTCACCTTTTTTAATTGGCTTGCAAACGTTGTATGGGGACCATGTGATGCATCTGTATGTGCCCACGGTGCGATCGATGTTCAAATTAAAAATCAACAAATACTTTGCGTACATTTTTCATGTCTTCATAGGCAAGTCCTTCAAAACCCTTTCTGTCCGCCTCAGTTTCACTTCTTACTGACATGTGTTGGTTGTGCTCATCAACAGAGTCCGTGTGAGGAGTCCGGGGAGTAGCAATCAAAGCAGGATCATTTGAATTTCCCTGTCCTTCACGTGTCCTCACTGAAGGAGTGCGTGCGCACCTATCTTCCAGGCAGAACGAAAAATATAATACACATGCTCCAATGCAGGAGTTTCGAGAATCTCCTTGCATGTAGAACAATGGTTGCTAGAGGCAGAGGAGAAGCGAGCGAGGGAGGAGCTCGATAGAATTCGCCAGAACAGAAGGGACACATTCTGCTGTCTACAGCACAGTGGCGTGACCACAGGTCACGTAGCCTGTTGGGCATTCGATGACGTCACCGCTGCCTAGGCTCACTTCCGGTGCGATCCTCTCTGCTCCCCTTTCAGCGGCTCCCTTGTCCCACCACGTCTACATCATCTAGCCGAGCTCTCTCCGCTGTCTTCCTGTTCTCCTTCCTCTGAAATCTTCCCGGTTTCCACGCCTGTGCCTTCAGTCTCTTGTTACATCAGCCCCTGTCTCAGCTCTGCTGATCCTGCCACATCCCGCCCCAACCCAAGTCGCCGGGCTGCTTCATCAAAGGCTGTCCACATCTGCGGTTGCATTTCCACTTGGGGATCCATTTATCTTTCAGCAAGACCCTTCTTCAACCAGTCCTCTCACTGTGCTGGGCTTTTCCACCCTCCACCCCTACCCCCACCTCCCACCCCTAAAGACTTCCTGTAGCTTTCTGTTTCCTATTATTAGCTCAATCTCCTTTCTGGAGTGGTGGCTGTCCCCTCAACTCCTGGCCTAGTCAACAGTCATCAGTAAGGTTCTGTGGGCTAAGATTTGAAGGGAGCAGGGAGGGGGGGGGCAAAAAAACTCAAACCGAACCAAATAATCATTCTATCTTCAATTTTAATACTTCACCGCCCGCATGCTCTCTTAAGGTCTATAGTGATTTCCCAATTCTGAAAGATAGGACACTCTGAAAACCAAGTTTGAACAAATTTGTCTACAAGTTTAGTCTGAATCAGTCAGGGACAATTCAGACTCCTTCCTTAAACATGTATTGTTTAAAAAAAAAAAAAGTAAAAAAAAAAAAAAAGCATCACTTTGTGCTATAGAACACTAATTTACCTGACTAAAAAAAAAATTTGCCTTATTCAGCAGGAAAGAGTAGGCAATCGTGAGCTTTCTAAAATTAGTAAAAACATGGACATAAATATGTATGTATGTACATTGGAGCTGGAGAGATGGCTCTGGTTAGAGCACTGACGGCTCTTGCAGAGGACCTGGGTTCAGTTCCCAACACCCACACTGTGGCTCACAACCGTCTGTAACTCTAGATCTAGAGGGAATCTGTTTTGCCTGAATGTGGCGCAGGAATCGGAGCCCCTTGAAACTGGAGTTACAGTCCCATGCAGGTGCTGGGAATCGAACTCACATCATCTGGAAGAGCAGTCAGTGCTCTTTACCTCCGACCCATCTCCCAAGCCTCTATTCACTGCGAATTTAAAGGATTTGGATTTTAAACTACTTCTTAAAGCTGTCTTATTCCCTACTTCTCCAAATACAAGTTCTCCCTGTGCTTGGCCCTAAACTTGTCTGTGAGGTTGGAGAAATTTCCCGTTTTTGACCCTCCATACAGGCTCCATACGTTTTTGACCCATCACAACCAGGCTCATGGATGTCTCCACATAGGCACAGACCCCTAGCTCATTCTAATAGTGCAGACGTTTTGTCTTGTGAATGACCCAGCTCCACATCCTTGTCCTACTTATGGAGGCTCTCCATGGCACTCCTGCTGGCTCTGAGCAAAGGGTTTATTGAGATCACCACCTTGGGTGGCCACTCAGAGACGTTCTTTCCTGGCTCACCCAGAGCGGCTGCACACAGCCGCCTCAAGCTATCATAGAGCCTGAAAGTACACGTTAAAACACCACGGCAGGCTTTGCTTTGTTGGGGAAATTGTTTAATACAGAAGCATGTGTGGGATTTGCCTACAGTGGAGTGGGGTGCTTCTCCAAAAGTCAGATGATACCACATGCATGCAGTTCCCACAGAGGCCAGAAGATGGCGCCGGATCCAGATCCTGGAGTTACAGGTGGTTGTGAGCCAATATGTGGGTGTTGGAAACTGAACCCAGGTCCTCTGGAAAAGTAGCCAATTCCCGTAACCACTAAGCCGACTTTTTAATCCCCAAGTCATTTTTTTAAAAAGAACAATATGGTAATTTTTGTTATACAATCTGTATTTATCTGGATGCCTAACTGAACAGACCTGGATCATTTATTATATTAATTCTAACTGTAAATCGTTTTTTATTTTTAATTTGGAGGTGATAGAGACAATTAAATAGTTGGCAAAGGAATTACTAACCCCACACTAACAATATACAGACTCTTAACGGGTAGTAACTCAAAACTCTGAATACCTACATGACAGCCTTAATGGTCATTAATCGCCATTCCAATCCTATAGGGGAAATTAATCATGTCATAACATATGTCTAGCAAAAGGGGGGCTTTGGTACCTGAGTCTCCTCATCCCGGCCATTCCTTATCTACATCTTTGATTGTGTCTTAGAGAACATCTGCTTGGCCTCTGCTTGTAACTCCGACTCTCCTTTAAGGGGAAAAAGTGCCGCCAGGGTTTGCCCCCGGGGCTCTGTCCACTCTGCCACTGAACTGCAGCTCCTGCCTCCCAGCCACAGGTTCTCTGAGTCAGTCTGTCTCAACCAGATACGCTTAAAAAACCGGGTGTCCCTCCTGCTGTGGACATTTCTACACTCAATTTGCTTTCATGGGAAGTGGGTTCTCTTCCAGGGACGCAAATGACTTTCACCTGAGGTAAGATGGCACAGATGTGATGTAAAACTGTGAAGGTGGCAGGAAGATCGGGGTCTTGAGGAGCTCAGGGAAAGTTGGACTTCCTTAGTGACGCCATTTCCAAATGCTGCTCTTAAGGTAATAAAAGCTAAGATCACCCCCGGCCAGGATTAGGTGTCCTTCCTGACAGCGCCGAGGTCAGTCTGCCCCTCGCATGTGGGACTGTAATGTATTGATTGCTTGCTTGCAGAAACAGCTCTGCCTACTCCTGAATATTTCATGCCTAGATGACAACTTCGGAGATACTCGTCATGCACTAGAAATCGAGAACGTTCTTAGCCACAGGAACAGTCAACATGAATAATTAATTTCTTTCCATCAGACAAGACTTGTCGCACTGTGTGAAAAACAAAACAAAAACAAAAACAAAAACAAAACAAACAAAAAACAAAAACAAAATCAACTAGAAGCGAACGCTGCAAGGATGGCCAAGGAACGATGTCCGAGGTGGTTTGTGAGGGAGGCTCACAATCCGGAGTGGGAGCCTTGGAAGGTTCAGGAGGTTTCCCCAGAAATGACTTCAGAAACGAACACGAAATAAGGAGGAAATAAACAGGAAAACAAAATGTATTTCCAATGCAAAGAACAGTGCATAAAAAAAAAAATCTCAGTACTGGGCTGGAAAGATGGCTCAGTGGTTAAGAGCACTGGCTGCTATTCTAGAGGTCCTGGGTTCGATTCCCAGGAACCACATGGTGGCTCACAACCATCTGTAATGGGATCTCATGCCCTCTTCTTCTGGTGTGTCTGAAGACAGTTACACTGTACTCATATAAATAAAATATTTTTTAAAAAATCTCAGTACCTTTCCACCATAAAAGGCATATTTCCGGGAATGTTTTCCTGACAAAAGACAAAATAGCTAGAAAAAGTAAAGGAAGCCTGGCCAGTGAAATTGTTAGCGGTCCGTCTAAACTCCACCCCCACAGTTGCCTGGCAACAGCCAGGTAGGCCTGCCCACTATAAAAGGAGCTGCTTGCCCCTCCTCCCTCTCTTGTTCTCTTGCTCTCTTGGGCTCTTCCCTTCTTGCTCTGTCCCCTCACCCTTTCCCCCTCTCTCCCAGTGCCCATGGCCGGCATTTACTTCTCTGTTTCTCTGCCTCTACCACCCTCTTAACCCCCCTCCCCATGCCCTGAATAAACTCTATTCTATACGATACCGTCGCGTGCGTGGCTGCTCCCTCAGGGGGAAGGGATGCCTTGGCCTGGCCCACTGAGATATCCCCTTCCCCCACACCTCCTCTTTCTGTTTTATAAACACGTCAGAAGTCACGTTGGCACTTTTCCAGACTGCGTAGTATGCCACTGAGGGACCCCTCCCCCCCCCCACACTATCTTTTGCACATCTTTCCTTTCAAAGACATTTAGGTTGCTCCCAGTTTGGGACCTGTGCTGACTGGTGCTTTTGAGAATGCTCTGGTGGCAGGGGTGGGGGTGGGGAGGGGTGTCTTCCGGCACACTTTGCACACATTTCTGCAGACTCGGAGAGAGTCTGACGATTTGTACACTTTGCAAAAGCTTCAAGTTCAGCAAATGGTGCGATGCTGTTTTCCAGAGCAGGTGCTCTCATGAGCGTTCCCGGGGTGTGTCAGGGCTTACAGGCGTCATAGCCTGCCCGAATTGTCTATCGCTGCTTTTAAAATCCTCAGGAGGGCAGGAGAGAAGGCTCCGGGGTTAAGAGCGCTTGCTACTCTTCCAGAGGATCTGGGTTTGGTTACCAGTATCTACACAGTGGCTCACAGGCATCTGTAACCCTTCTTCCGCTCTGCCGCCTGCTTTCTCACTACCATGCCTCTTTTCGTTTGTCCCACGGAGTGTTTTAACCCAGGCTGCTGGAGCCTGGTGGGTCCCATTGGGTACATAAGTGGAGACAATCTAATCATAACCTGTCCCAGAATCTACCAGCAGTTTAGCTGGGAGAGGTAGGGCCCCTAGGGGTCCCTCCCCAGTCTACAATTGTTGACAGGCTCGGCCTTGCGCATGCGCAGTGCAGGCAACCACAGCTGCTGGGCGATCGAGTTTGCAATGTCTGAGTCGTGCCCTGGAGACAGCAGCGTTTTAAGCCCTCCTCCCTGTCCTCCAGCCCTTACACCCCATCTGCTCACGCTTCTTTCTTGTTTCTACTATTTAGTTACATCACTGGTTTTTCTCAAGGATACACTTTACATAAACACCTTGTAGGACGTGCTTTAGGCTTATCCCTAAGTGTGTAGCTGGTGATGATGTAAACAAAACAAAAAAAAAGTTTGTTTGGTCATCTTACTTTCTAATTGTTTGCTGATTACCTACGTCTGGCTGTGTAGAAAATCTTGCTTCTCTCCTTATTAGCTTATTGTTCCAGCACATCCGGGTTTACATCTTTAGGTGACAACACTTGTAACCCCCTTCTGGTATTCATTACAGTGTCTCAGCCTCTTGATTACCTGTTAGGTTAGTGTTCCGGTGTAATTCCGAGCCAGCCGTGACAAGCATCGTTGCCTTCGGAAACCTATCATGGAGCCAGCCACGATTTTACAGAGTTAAAGCAAGTCGACTGCCTTTACTTCCTGTGTGTATAGCTATTTGAATGCCAGGGTCCAGGAGTTCCACCCCTGGGGCCCCTCTTGTCAGGGAAGTTGCAGGCAATTGACAAATGAGGGGACGATCTGCCTGAGTTAAAACGAGAGGCCTGACCCCCCCCCCCCCGACCCCTGAGAATTCCAGCGACATTTTCAGACTGTTTTCTCACACAACATTGCCAACGCTGTGTCCCAAAGGCCTCTGTCAGGGAGGAGCTTCCCACCAGCCCCTCCCTGATCATGGCTGCTAGTTAGAGTCTCAGAAAGCAGACGGAATCCTGTGGAAGGATTGACTTGTCTTCTCTGGGGAGAGTCGTTCTAACGTTTGGATACAAGAATACTATGTTTCTAATGAATGCGTATGAAATGTAAGGTGACAGAGATTTTAGAGCACCTTTTCAGAAGCTAAAATAGTCATGACGCCTGCAAGCTCCTGTAAATTTTTCCATTTGTTGTTCAAAGAAATGAAAAAACCTAGAAAGTTCCGACCTTTAGGACACTGCCCAGCCCCACAATTATTATTCTTTTATTTTAAAAACAGCAAATGAATTAAGGAGCTAAGAAGATGTTAGGAAATACAATGTGGCAAGGGGGTCTTTTGGCAGGCCCATGCCAAGGTGCCACCTGAGCAGTCACGTAGTGCATACATGCAGGCACACACATACACACACAGCACACACATACACACACGGCACACACATACACACACGGCACACACATACACACACGGCACACACATACACACACGGCACATACATACACACACGGCACACACATATACACACGGCACACACATACACACACGGCACACACATATACACACGGCACATACATACACACACGGCACACACATATACACACGGCACACACATACATACATGGCACATACATACATACATACACAGCACACACATATACACATGGCACACACATACACACATGGCACATACTTACACACATGGCACACATACACACATGGCACACACATACACACATGGGATATACATACACACATAGGCATACACTCATGCACATACAGACCCATGAACACACACACACACACACACACACGTAGGCGCACACGCAGGCACACCCACACAGGCACACACATGTAAACAAGCCAGAACATAATCAGGCCTCATATTCAAAACAAGTTAACAAACCAAATGCTATTACATCCAGTTGCCTTTGGGGCAGAGACACAGTCTTCTCCCCTTTAAAAGGTCACTTCTCAGAAGAATGACAAGCCATTGTCTTCACTGCCTTTCTACCCACGGCCAGCAGCCAGCGTTGGCCTGTTACCCATGTGAGTTCCCACAAGACCAATGTTTGTCTGTTTGTCTGTCGGCTGCCCGCCCCAGTTCTCCTTTTTAAGATAAAGTCTCACTGTGTAGCTCTGCCTAGCAGGGCACATCCTGAGCAGGTGCATGTCAGGAACCCTGGGCGTGGGGGAAGTTGTAAACTGATTGGAAGACTCCCCACTCAGAAGAAGAGTGAACGATGAAGGTTCTCTGAGACAGGGCCTGGGACCTCGGAATTTGAGGAACAAGAGATGAGACAGAGGTCCCTTCCTCTCTCTTCTCAGTGTCGCCCTGTCAGGGATTCATCTAGTCTGACGCCGGCACACTTTGCCCTGCCCCTCTGTCTTTCACCCACTCACTGGGCATTCTCTGAGTTTCTCAGTCTTGGGCAGCTTTCAGAAAGAAGGCAGACACTCTAATCACACTCAACAAGATGGATTTTTAGACACCAGAACACCGCCAGGCAGGCATGCCAACAGGCTTGGGAATCTCTGCGCTCCAAGCTACTGTTGTGATCAGAAAGAAAGTGGTGTAAGAGTATGCCGTGTGGGGTGTGGTGAGGTGTGGGGGAAGGGTGCCTCGGCTGGTCCATGCCAAGGCATCCCTTCCCCCTGAGGAACCAGACACGTGAAGGTACAGTATAGAATAGAGTTCATTTAGGGCATGGGAAGGGGAGTTAAGGGGGCAGTCGAGGCAAAGGAAGGCAGAAAGGAGGAGAGAGGAGAGTAGAGGCCAGTCATGACCATGTGGAGAGAGGGGGGAAAGGGAAAGGAATGGGGAGAGAAGAGAATCCAAGAGGGCAAGAGAGAGAGACGAGAGTTAGAAAGAGAGAGAGGAGGGGCAAGCAGCCCCTTTTATAGTGGGCCAGAGGATGGGCTGCTGCCTGGTGACTGTGGGCTGGAGCTTAGACAGAATCCTAACAGCAATTCAGGAGAATTGTACGTTTGTGGTTAGCCTGGGCTCTAAACAATGGGTTTACAGATGCTCTGACTTGCCAGAAGTCGAAGAGCTTCCAGAAAATGGACTGATCAAGTGCGAACTACCAGAGAGAGCTACTGCACCCCACTCAGCACCCAGGGGGGACTGGCAACAAATGAGGCCCAGTTAACATTTCCTGGACGTTCGTAGTTAAGTCTGAAATGTGTTGCTGAGGCCCTGCTGGTGACTTCTGCTCCGTGGCCTCCTTCAGCGACAGTGTCGTCCTCACTGAGGTGAGCAGCCCCACACAGGTCACTTAGTCCCGTCTGTGGAATGCCCTCTCTGGAAGGTACTGGTGTGGGGGGGACCATTAATCCCAAAGATGGGAGAAGAAAGACCGCCGACCCAAATCATCACGGCCAAGTTCATTAAAGTGAGCCTTCCTCCCCATGAACTTGGGCTGCCTCCCCCTAAAGCAGGATTGGAGAAGTCAGGACTGGACATGAGGAAGACAAGGCTTTTATAGCTCCGGTGAAAGAGGGCTTCTAAATAGAGGATTTGCGGAGTGCAATCACAGGCGCAGAACATAAGCATAACAAGTTAGTCATAATGGCCTGAAACAAAAACATAATTGCACGGTGGGCATAACAGGGTAGTCATAACAGCAGGTGTCTTACCAAGGTAGTCAGAGGTGGTCATATAACCTTCTGAAACAAAGGCAGGGTTGCAAGGTGGTTATAAACAACCCCTTGAAACAAAGACACGATTGCCGTGCCTGCGACAGGCGGAAAAGAACTATTCCCACTTAAGGTTACAGGTGGGACTAGCCCCGTCCTAGAGAAACAGAGGTTTAATCATAAACAGGAGTGAACTGAGTTGTCTTTACTCTAAGTTGGTTTTCAAGCCTAAGTTGGAGGCAGACTGGTTCTTCAGAACACATGGCTTTCCTCAGTCCCAGAAAGCACCACGGTTGTCTGAAAATCGAAACAGGGACCTGACCATCTTTAGTGATTTTTACATGGCAAATCTAAAAGGCCCTTCTCACACATCTCTTCCCAGTAGCCCAGGAAGAGCGTTGACTGGCAACCACAGCACCTGGGCAGCAGCCCAGCTGGCTCCTCTAGAAGGCAGCTGCAGAGCGATTATGTCATCAGTGCACAGCTGGAGCACTGACTGGAGATGGGGGGACCTGGACAGTAGTTCCCTTTCATGAGCCCAGACCTCCCCACTGCTGTCGTTTGGCCAAAGGGGTCCCGTGGAAACCTCTGGAAGCCACCCGCCTCACTTTGAGGTTGGCAACCTCCACTTTTGTAACCCCCGAGGTTCAGTCAAACTGCCTCTCTCTACTTCAGCCAGCGATGGCAGGAGCCCCAGACTGCAAAATATGTCTCCCCCCAGATGGCTGGTGGGTCTCCCTCAGTATGTGCCAAACACAGCCAGGACTCTTAATTATTATTTAAATTTCATAGTATGAACAGGGCCCTGGATTTTATTTACTAAGACCTGAAACGGGAGTCTACAACGTTTAGCTAGGTCAAATTTTGAAAGGGGATCTTTCCTTTTTTTTAGCTCCCGTGGGAGTTTATTTCTTTAAAAGTTAACGGAGCATCAAGTGATACCAGACATGAAGAAGACTGAGGGCAAAGAGTAAAGAGCTAAGTTCAGTCATTTTCCCTCTCATATCCTGTTAAAGCTAGAAATGTCCCAGGAAGATGCCACCATGGAGCGGGAAGTGGAAACTCTTGGCAGATACAATGGGCAGTTGGAGACACTTGTGGTCAGCCCCTCTCCTCCACTTTTTTTGACCCTCCCCATTTGACACCCTCACCCCACCCCCACCCAGCATTTTTGGGTCACGCCAGATTGGCCTCCTCCATCAGGAAAGTTCCAGGAGGTGCACCTGTGAGAGCCTCGGGGAGTGCTCGATGACATCACTGTCCCTGGGGGAGAACAGCTGCCCTGCTTCTGTGCACTGGCTCCGGCTCCAGGGTCATCTCGACTAGGAGCTAAGCTCACATAATTCCTACTGTCCTCTCCAATGACATCCTTGGGAGCTGAGTGTGCACTTGTGAGTCAGACAGCCTGAGTGCCCAGGGTCACACCTGCCTGTTGACACCTGCATCCTCTGTGACCTGGAGCGTCAGCAGGGAGGCCTCCAAAGAGGTTTGTGGCATGCAATCTCTCTGAAAGGCACCATATACTGGAAGGCCCAGACGACTGTTTCCCCAGACCCAGATAAAAGCGTCTTCATAACGATCATGGATAGGTTATTTCTCTTCCAGTGAAATGAGGCAGTTCAAGCCAGATTAGATCATATTAAAGGCAGGTATATGGGGAAGCTGCTCTCAGGAGAGTTCACTGGCCCCAAGGACTGAGGCTTGGAAAGTAATCATGGGGAGAGTGAGGGAGAGGGGAGAAAAAGAAAGAAAGGATGTGTGCACAGAGAGGAGAGAAGGGGAGGAGGAAGGGGAGGAGGAGAGGCCAAAATGTCTGGCTCATATAGGGATCAGGGCAGCCCAGCCCCTGGGCTGGAAAGTTCAGAGTCGGGGGCAGGGTGTGCCAGGCAGGGACTTAGGGATGCTGGGAAAACCTAGAGATCAGCTCTGCTTTGCTATGTAAACTGTGCACCTCAGTCCCCTGCCCTGGGTCTAAGGGTCTGAGCAGATAATCAGAGTATTGATAGGCTCCATTTCCTTTAGCATTCACTGAGATAACTGGGGAGGGGGTGAGGCTGAGTGAGGGCCAGCCTAGCTAAAGCCACTGAACACCCCCCCCCCCCCCCCCGTTGTTCTTTTCTGCTTCCAGGCCATGGTGGTGACGTCATCCTCAGGCACAGCCAACACCTCTCCCATCCCTTCAACAGGTCATAATTAACTAGCCATTTCAGAGTCCCCTTGCTCTCTTAAGTGTGGGGAGTGTTATGTGTTAGCCTGTAGTGTCTGGTGGGACACTGTGGCTGGGTCACAGGGTGTTAGAGGAGCATTTGACCTCTGTGTGTGTGTGTGTGTGTGTGTGTGTGTGTGTGTGTGTGTGTGTGTGTGAGTGTTCTGGGGTAGCAGGTTTCTAGGACTGTGAAATGCCTTCAAGCGTTAGTTATCCCTACCTGCAAGCCCGCCCTCCTCTCCCCTGCCGCCCTTCACCCTTTACCCTACATAAGCCTTGCTACTATCCCCCTTCACCCCTTACATCGTCTCATTCTGTCTCTTCTCCCTTGAAATCTCCCAAGGCTACACCAGCAGCACAAACCGGACTCTAGTGGGATAAATGAAAAGGACGACAAAAAGCTGGGAAGGGCTGGGGGCGGGGAAGGGGAGTTGGGAGGACTTGGCGGAGGGGCTGGATGGGGTGCAACCTTCTCAAAGAACCAAACAAACCCGTGAAGTTTCAACCTGACCTCAAGACTTCCACAGTTGTAGTAGTCAATTTACAAAGAGCGTGTCTATTTGTTTCTGGAAAGCATGCTCATTATGCCTAAATGTCTGGGGTTGCTTTGTAAACCCTGCCTCCTGGCATGTGGCCTTGTAAAAGGTTGCTGGACTTCCTGTCTGCACCCCTCTGTCCAACTAGACTTGGGTTCAACACTTGTTCATTGTTATGCCCTCTTTCTGGGAAGATGATTTTTTAATTTCTCTTCATAAATGCCTTCTACTCTTGGAAAGACATATTTCAGGAGGTTTGATTCCCCGCGGTGACTAGTAGCCCCTGACACAAGAAGGTAGAATCAAACTTTACCCAAGTCACCTAGGAGACACCCCCAAGCAAAATGCTTAGCTTACCAATCCCATCTACATCTCTCTGGCTGGAGAGGGGTAACTGAGATAACTACCCAGCAGAGTGTTGGTGCTTGGTACCTCCTCAACATGAGAGTTATTGCTAGGGCTGTCACCCTTATTTTCATGACAGTTAGGTGCTCCCTCAAGCTCCCACTTAAATTTTATATATCTGCATAAATCGATTTCTTTGTTCTCATTTAAACATGGTTGTAGCCTTCTGCCTCAGCCACTAAATACCTCCCTGACTCCATGCAACAGTCAAGCAACCACTTTGGCTTTCTTTGCAATTACTTCCCCTAAGTGAAAATTCAAAATGGGCCTTCCATGGTATAGCTAGTGTTAGGTTCAATTGGGGTCACTGACGATGTTATTCCGTATTTGTGTTCTAAGAATGATCCTCATCGAGTTCTTACCACAGGACAACGCCAGTGAGGTCAAGCCACAATCACGTCTGGTTTCTTAACGCAAGACTTTTGAATCTGCCCTCTCTCATCTTTCATGTAGATTTTGCACTGGCTGATAGCAATACAGTGGCTCCTCTGTGCCCCAAAGGGCATTTTCCCTGTGGGAATCTCACCAAGTGCTTGCCCCGAGCCTTTCACTGTGATGGCGTGGATGACTGCGGAAATGGCGCTGACGAGGACAACTGTGGTGAGTCCTCCCCATCACACTGCACTTGCTTCCCTAAACCGTGGGCCAGCCAGTAAGTGAGGGAAACTGGGAGGGGGATCTAACGTCCACTGTCCATTGCATTCAGGCTAACGACCTGACTTTTAAAAGACCTGGAGCTTGCTAAGATCAGAAAGATGGTCCCATAAAAAATCAAAATGACATTCCAAATTCTACTTTGGTTCACATAATTCAATTTTAAGAGGCTTCCTTGTGGTCAATAACTTTGCTCATCTGTGAGAATGCCCATAAACTGTCACTGGGCTAGCCTGGGGAATTAACCGATTGTACAGACTGACCTTGAGTGTTGGCTAGGTCCAGGGCTGCCCCACAGCACTGGGACACAGTGGGCGAAAAAGACATGAGGGACAAATGAGAATCTAGACCTCGGAGCTCATAGGCCAAGACGAACTAAGAAAACAATAATGCTGTACATAGATGAGCAGAATAAACCTTATAGAGAAAGGACCGTGAATTTCAGAGATGAATAGCATCTTGGAAACTCATTTTAAGGACAGAATCAAGGAAAACTTTAAAGTAAACTGACTTGAGTTGAGAACAAAATAAAAGGGGGAGAAGGGAGGAAGGAAAAAGGGAGGGTGGAAGGAAAACAGGAGGGAGGGACAAAGGCCTGAAGGGAGAGATTCTGGAGGAACAGCATTCAGGCAGAGGAAATACCAGGCTCCAAGGCTGACTGGAAGGAACTGAAAAGGCCACGTGACTTGAGCACAGAAAGTGTGAGGAGGTCGCCCAGCTCCTACCTCCCAGGCCCAGCTGAGGCCATCTGCTGAGACCGTACTTCTCGGCTGATCAAATCTATTTGTCCATGAGAAGAACTGATGGCCTAGAGGTTAACTTGTGAAGTCTGTCACAGTCAAAGCTGAGACTCAGCCCTTCCCAGTCTGCCACACAAGGCCAGCTCTCCTCAGGGTGATCACATCCTGGAGTGGCAAGCGGCTGTCTGTAACTTGCTGTCTCCCGCCTGGGTACCTGGAAGCACCACTACTCTACCCACCACAGCCCACTCCTGTTCCTCTTCACCCTCAGTTCAGAGGCTCAGGGGGAGAATGCTTGCCTATGAATGCAGTAGGCACTAAGTTCAATCCATAATACCCAAGACAGACAAAAAGACTCAGCTCAGGTGTCCCTCTCCTCCTGGACATGCCCATGGGTAAATCTCCAGCCATGTAGAGCCATGTGTGTCACATTGCCATCTCTTGGCAGATGCAAGCACCCTAAGAAAAGAATCTTCTTTGCTTTGTTACCACCAGAATGTAGGATAGTAGGGTACACAGTAGGCACTCAATCTGTGCTCAGTAGGGTACACAATAAGCAGTTAACCTGTGCTCAGATCACAGGTGCTTCTCTGATTATCAATGAACAAGCCAACAAGATTTCTTCTTTGCTACAAGGGAATTAAGGACCACATCTGTTTATCTACCCAGCACCAGGACATTCTGAACCAAACCGAAGAAAGCACATCGAATAGCTTGTAATACAATTAGAGGTATCACAGCAGCACAATTCAGGATATGAAAAAGGAATAAAGATAAATTATAGATATCAGGGATCAAAGGAGCCTCAAAATAACTGCGTAAATTTACTTTTTTAATTCATGTGGTGTCCGGTACCATCGATTACAGTGCAAATCTTACATTTTCACTGTACATATTCAATTAAGGATGCTCCAAAATGGGCCTGGTTCTTTGTAAATATATATTATTCATATGCAATTTTTTATCATAAGGACATAGCAAATAAGAATTTCACAATAGCAAATGACAAATTGACATTAAGGCAGGATAAAGGGAGGCAACTAATATTTCTCTCAACAGGACTCCACACTCTTTACTGAAAGGTATTCTGGGTTTTGGCTTTATTTAAAAATAACTCCTGGCAAGGAGTGGTGTAGCCCGTGTTGAGAGCATGTGAGGCCCTAGGTTCAAACCCCGCCACCGAAACAAAACAAGGAAGAACACACATCCCTTCTGTCTTCACAAGGCAAAGCACCTGAATGGAATAGAGTCAGCGGTCTCCAGAAACCCCCAAATTTCAGGTCAAATGTCCAAAATGTCAGTATTAGAAATGGATACTATTTATCAAGACATTTGTAGCCACATAAGGTAACGCAGGCCCTGTACATGCTGGGAAACACGCATCTGCAATCCTTGTGAGAAGAATCAGCCGTTGGTTCTTTTGCTAGAGCAGGTTTTTTTTTTTTTTTTTTTTTTTGTCTTGTCTTGTTCTGTACTTTTGTGTTGTGGTGTGGATTCTGATCTCCAGACTAACTGACGCGTATCACTCACCATCCCACAGGTGACACTAGTGGATGGACGACCATATTTGGCACAGTCCGTGGGAATGTCAGTAAAGTGACATTGACACAGGAGTGCTGTAAGTGGTGGGGGTTCAAAGATGGTTTCCGCTTTGCAAAAACTTGACTGTGGCGCATGGATCTCTCTGGGAACAGCAGCCCCCTCTTATCTTTTGCTGTCCATCAATTGCTGCAATGGTCTGTAGTCAACTGCAGTCGCAAAATAGTAATGGCGGTGGCGGTTCCTTGAGACAGACAGACCACGTTCACATAGCCTTTGTCGTGGAATACTGTCGTCATTTTTCTATAGAGTTATCAGTTACTCTTAATCTCGCTGGCCTGACTTATGGACGTCCCAGAGGCGTGTAGGCAGAGGGAAATCAGTCAGTCGAGGACTTGGCACTATCTCTGGTTTCAAGCATGCACTGGACGTCTTGGGACGTGTCCCTGTGGGTAAGTGGGGACTGCTGTAGCAGCTCAGCTGCCTTCAGAAGGTCGATGTCGTGTCTTTGTATCTCACTGGTAACCACTCTACTGTCTGCTGTGGGCCTGGGGGCGGGTGGGGGAGGAAGAACAGATCCCCGTCTATGCATGCTCACTCCTGGTGTTACTGTATGGGTCATGAGAATGCACGGATAATAATTGTGACAAATGTCAAGGTTCCATTTCCTTTGATTTTTTCTTCAATAAACAGCTCACACTATGTTTCAGACACAGAAAGGACAGTGCTGATTAAGGTGTCTTCCCAACTCACAAATATCATAGATAGCTAGAAAGTCATTCTTGCTGAGCCGTGGTGATCCCAGGCTGTACAGGGAGGCATGGAGGACCACTGTAAGAAATGAGGGCTCTGCCAGGGATGGGAATACTCTTCCAAGCAATGCACTGAGATGGCCCTGAAGTCCCTGGAGAGAGAAGAGGTAACGGGTCTGCGGGGAGTTGACCAGTGTGGGTTGCACAAAGCCTTCAGAGGAGTGCATTGAGATCCTACAAACCCGAGCTAGGAGGAGGGCTGAACTCAGGAGTCTGCAGAATGCTCTAATGAAGAGTGTCTGGGGCACACACTGTGGAGGCTGGTCTCTGTACTGTTATAGAGTTGGACTGTGTGTGTGTGTGTGTGTGTGTGTGTGTGTGTGTGTGTGTGTGTGTGTATGTGTGTACATATAGTCTGGCATATGTAAGAATACATACATCTCATTTACATATGTGATGTGCGCACATTAAATGCTATACAAACATTGGACATGGTAGTGCACATCTTTAATCCCAGCACCCTGGAGGGCAGAAGAAGGTAATCTGTGTGAGTTCCAGCCAGGGCCATGGAATGAGACACTGACTCAAAAACAAACAAGCAAACAGGCAACAACAATGAAACCCTGTGCCAACAGTGCATAGTCAGTACACTTCCCTAGGGTCACACAACTGTGCAGCCAACCAGCTCCAAATCAGAAACAGTCCGATCAGAACCACATCGGTGCTGAACGTGTACAGAAAATCTCCCAATCACTAATCCTTAATGTATATTATATATTGCTACAATCATACAACAAGGTAAAATATGTGAATAGTGGTACAACTGTGTCATCATCATTTATACGGTAATCAGCATCACAAAGCCTCCAGAGATCCGTTAAAAGATCTACACAGATACTGCATCACTTTTAAAGGAGCTTAGCATCTGTGAATTTAGGTGTCCACAAGGCCCCTGAAAACAAGCCCCATAACTGGGAAAGACTGACGTATGCACTTTATTATACTAGTTTATAGCTTATTTATATTCTTAGACATGGATATATAATGTATAAAAATAAATTATGCCAGATAGGGTGGCATGCACTAGTAACCCCAATAATCTGGAGTCTGACAATGGAGGATCCTGAGTTCAAAGCCAGCCTGGGCTGTGTGGAGATGGTTCAAAGTTCAGAGCCCTGCCTGACCTTGCTCCAACACCCATGTGGTGGCTCACAACCTCCTCTAAGTGGATAGATGACTCTTCTGACCTCTATGGCACTACATGCATGAGGTGCACATAGACACACACACACACACACAGAGTAAAATAATAAAATAAAACAAATATTTTATAGCTGCAGGTAGAAGTTGGCTAGGTAAAGACCCCCCACACCCACACACACACACGGAGTAAAATAATAAAATAAAACAAATATTTTATAGCTGCAGGTAGAAGTTGGCTAGGTAAAGACCCCAAAGAAAAATGACCAGTGTCTCTCTTGACTAAAAGCCAGAATTGCCCTTCGGACTCCCGGCAGCTTCATCCCTGCCAGAGGCCCAGGAACCAAATGTGTTTGAGAGCACTGATCACTGTTCTGGGCCGTGGATGATTCTGGCGTCTTCAGGAGATGGAATGTTAAGGCATCCGTGAAGGCCTGTTAGGAGGAAGCTCCTTCTGACCAAGAGAATAGAATCTCTGGCCTGGTGCAGGCCAATCTCCTGGCCAAGGGGCCACCCGCAGGAAGAGGGCTCACCTGAAACCAACCGTGCAGCAGACGCAATAACTCATTTTTGTCCCAGGGGCCTGACCGGGCTTCTTTCTTATCAGCTATTATTACACAGACACCCCACTGCACAGCAGCTTTTCCCTCCAAGAAGGAATGAGAAACATCTTAGAGTTTGAAGGAAAACAATGTTTAAGAGAAGAGGAGGAATTTGTAAGGAATAGTAAAAGAGTCTTTTTCTACCAAGTGCTATAAAAACTGTTTATGACAGGGAATTCAAATCTTTGTATCTGCCCCACCACACACCCTGTGAAACCTTTGTTTACACAAAGGCCCTGCTACATGCTTGAGTTTAAGTGGCCAGTCCCCTTATTTTCTTTATGTCAATTCTTTAAAAACTAGCCAATCATGAAAGACCATGAGGTCAGGACCCCGCCCACGTGGAAAAGACACCTGTGTGAGAATGAAGACCACGGTCACTTCCTACCCTGTGTGCTTGCTCTTATTAAAACTTGCCTTATTGATACTTTATTAAAAAAATCTTTCCACTACTTGAAAAAAAAGAAAAAATAAAAATATAATTTAAAAAATGACAAGATTAGTAAGAAATCAAAAGTCAAAATTCCAACAGCTTCTTCCTAACACAGTCTGGAGCTCACCTCACACACAATGGCAAATCTGTGTTTGATTGGGTTGGGTCTCTGTTTCTGTTTTTTTGTTTTTGTTTTTAGTTTTTAATAGTAAAAGTAAACACTCAGGATCAGGACCAGATGTTCCAAACTGGCCCCTTCAGAGGCAGATCATGGATGAGAGAAGTCGAGTTTGGAACACCATGTCTGCTATGACTGTCAGAATTTCTGGGTGGGTGGGGAGGGTAGCTACTGGCCACTAAGTGGTAAAGGCCAGGCAGAGACACTACAGAGTCTTATATCAGGCACAAGACAGATGCACAACCAACGGGGACCTGGGACAACTGAGGGGAAAGAATGAAGTCGGTGATGATTATTATGACATCAAGTGCACACAAAGGCTACGAGGCTAAGTCCAGGAAATGTCTTGGGTGAGTAAAGAAGAGATGGGACTGGCCTTTGAGGACCATCCACAGAAGTGGGCGGTGGCCTTTCAGGACCATCCACAGACGTGGGCGGTGGCCTTTGAGGACCATCCACAGATGTGGGTGGTGGCCTTTGAGGACCATCCACAGAAGTGGGCAGTGGCCTGACTGCATTGCAGGATACGGAGGGTGAAGAAACATCCACATTTCTGCCTTCTTAAAGATTTGCTTATTTGTATTTCTATGTGTAAGTTTTACCTGCATACATGTATATGCACCGCAGCCATACTTAGTGCCTGAAGAGGCCAGAAGAGGGCATCAGATCCCTTAGAAACATAGTTACAGGCCGGTTGTGAGCCACCATTTGGGTGCTGGGAACCGAACCCAGGTCCTCTTCAAGAATAGCCAATGCTCTAGCCACTGAACCATCTCTGTTGAACCACTCTGTCTTGCCATGTTTCTGCTTTAAGCAGCACACCCAGCTTCACCACATGAAAGTCTTTTGTTGGCAAGTGCTTTCTGACCAATCTTCAATCTAATAATACGTCCATAATATTCCTGATGTGTCAATAAACATTAAACAAAACATATTAACGTTGTCTTTATTGGGATGAGCTAATTATGATGCAGACTGCATCATATCATCTAAAACATTATACACTGAAGGCATCTCTTGCAGTAAGTGGGAGTTCAGTAATAGCTGGGGTGGATTTGCTAAATTCACCTTAAATGTGACAGAAGAAAGAAAGAGCAATCAGAGGGGATTTGCACTCACGGCTCCGTGGGTGACAGTAGGCTGGGCCGTGCCACGGCACATGTATTCAATGCCACCACCCAGGGGGTCAAGGCCGAAGGCGATGTCCTATATAACAAGACCCTATGTCTAAACAGTTTGTAAATTAATTATAATAGTGATATAAATAAAAATTAACTTCCACTTCCTTACCTGCATCAAATCAAATACCCATGGGTCGGCAGAGAAATTAAAGACGCCGTAGAAATCCTGTCTCTCTCTGCTCCTCTCTCATGTGTGCCTCATGACATAGGAAGTCATTACCATGGAGATGTACTCAATGACGCTTTTCGTTGACTAGAACTTGATCCCGTTTCAGTACACGGCCTGTGGCTTTCTCCTGCTCACCTCTTCAATATGTCTGAGATGACTGCTGGAGTTAAAGAGAGGAACACGTAACTGGTCTATATCTGATTTGGAGAGATTTTTTTTTTTTACTTGTTTTGAGGAAAGGCTCAATGGTCCATTAATAGATATAAATTGCTATGTAGTTGATGAAAAAAGAAAAATGTTAGTTGCTGTCATAAATAAGAGTATTTTTTTTCTGGTGCAATTTTTTGTGTCTTTTCTCCATAGTTCTCAGACAGTATCCACAGCACTGTTACTGCAGAGAAAATGAACTGGAATGTATAAAGGCCAACTTGAAAGCTGTGCCAAAGGTTTCCAGCAATGTAACATTACTGTGAGTAAAAACAAGATATTTGTACCTAAAGTCTCATAAAACCATGGAAAACCCTAATATATTATGAATAATAAAATGGGCAAATAACTGAAAGTACTTTTTAAAATATGTATTTATGACCTCGTGCCTGGTGCCCCAGGCTCGCAGGGCAGTTAGAGCAGTCAGGCCAGGCCCTGCCCGGTGTGGGGCGGGCTCCGTGAGACAAACCCCGAGCAGCACCTCAGGTGTAGGGTGGGATCAAGGGCGACTCTCTCAGGTATCCCAGGCATGCTCAGTCAGTGTGTCTGCAATGCAATAGGCGAGGCTGAGGCCTCCATTTTCTGTGGCGAACAGTCACTCTGTTCTTTCAAGGCCTAGCCAGCAACACATATTTCCGAGGTATTCCCTTAGGTACCTTGCTTCTTCTGAGTCCCTTTGCACATTCTATCTCCTACCCCTTCCCCTGACTATCCTGTCTTCCATCAGCCTGTTTTAATTTAAATCTAGAGCACAGAAAAAGACAGACCTTGAGTAACAATCCCAGCTGCTACCTAGTAGACACTTGCCAAACATTCAGTGGCGCATACAAACCAGCTTTTAGCAGATAGGGCCTCATTTTCAGAGACTGTAGGTGTGGTTAAGGCTTTGGGACCTTACCTGCATTAGAATCCTTAGCTCTGCAGATGACCTGTCTGTCACAGGAGGGTAGTGAAGTCACTGTTCACTTTGTGCCTTAGTTGCTTCACCTGCACTATGAAGATGGTACTTTCAAGGAATTACTATAAATAATAAAGTCGGACGTTGGTGGCACACGCCTCTAATCCCAGCACTCTGGGAGGCAGAGGCAGGCAGATTTCTGAGTTCGAGGCCAGCCTGGTCTACAGAGTGAGTTCCAGGACAGCCAGGGCTACATAGAGAAATCCTGTCTCGAAAAAACCAAATCGAAAAATCCATATATGTGTGTGTGTGTGTGTGTGTGTGTGTGTGTGTGTGTGTGTGTGTGTATAGGATGCAGGTGAAGAAAAGCCTGGGCTAGCCTGGACTACATCGTGGGCTTTCCTTAAAGTAACAAAAATATGTTTTTTTAAATTTCAGATCTCTTAAGAAAAACAAAATTCACAGACTTCCAGGCAAGGTTTTCAGCAAATACACAGAACTCAGAAAGATGTGAGTAACTGCGAAGGGTGTATTTACAGTGCTTTAAGATCTTGTGGTATTTAAGATGCTTTTGATCTGAGAACAGATTTGAGTTTGAGTAGCTTTCATATGTATCATTAACTCTGGTTTTAAACTTAAGCTTAGAAGGTAAAGCACTGGAAAGGAGGCTTTGCTTCCATTTCATGATTTAGAGCACAGTTTCACTTAACCAGTTTCAGAGGGTTGACTTATGCTTCAGATAAACCATCTCAATACACAGCCTCAAGTCTTTCCTTAATATTATTCAGGAATAACACTGCAGGATCAGAGGATCTGGGTCTGATTTTGAATTTAAAAAAGAGTGAAAGATTAGGCAAGACTAATCATTGTGTTTAAAACATGTAATGAGAGCATACAGCCTCAGTCCTGGAATAATAAGGGCAAAGACATGGTGGTGGTGGTGGTGGTGGTGGTGGTGGTGGTGGTGGTGGTGGTGGTGGTGGTGGTGGTAATGGTGATGAGGGTGGTGGTAGAAGTGGTGGTGGTGATAATGAAAGTAATGATGATGGTGGTGGTATTGGTGGTGATGGTAATGCCAATGATATTAGTCTATGTGAGGACAGAACACAATAACTTGTATATAAATAAAATAATTAGTATTCGATGAGAAAGAAAGAGACTGCACGCTGCTAGCGTCCAAGAAAAACAACAACTAGGACCTGGAACTGGTGGGTAGTCTCTGTGGGAGAGCAGCGAGGAGCCCTCAGTTTCCACCCCAAGTTTCATGAACTTGACACTTGGGATACAACCCAAATGCCTTTGCTTCATTCCTTCCTCACAAAGCTCTCCATAATCCTCACTCTGCTTTTATAAAGGACGCTATATATTTTTCACATGCACCACATGCATGTAGTGTCCACTGGGGCCAGAAAAGGGCATTAGAGTTCCGGAACTGGAGTTACACATGGTGCGGGTGCTAGGAACTGAACATGAATCCTCTGGATGAGCTCTTAACCACTGAGCCATCTCTCCAGCCCCGCGTTAATTTCCTTCATAATCTTCATACTGGAGTGTTTAAATAGTCAGATAGGTCACCATAATGTCTCCTATTGACATTTGCGGGTATAAAACTCACAGGTTTGTGGCTTGGTCCTTCTATCCTCTGGGTCTTCTTCTGGGTCTCTGAAGATGCTACATCTGCCAAGAGGGCCAATAGTCTAGGAGGTTCTAATGCTAACATAGGAAAGCTTCACATGCGATCTTTGACAGAATATTTTCTTCTTTTATCCTTCAACGCCTAGCATAAAAGGGAAGTCTCTAGAAATACTCTCAGTGACTCCATGTTCATGAAATTAAAGACAGGTACTCTTAAACAAGAAAGGAAGTCCCTGGAGGGATCCCACCTAGCAGAGCTATCATTATCAACTTACCTGCTCTGGTGATCATCTCCGCAGTCCCAGATGCAGTCAGTGCCTTCCGCTTCATCCTAGAATAGGTCATACTGTCTTGTCACACTGGCATAGCTACTTACTAGTCCTAGGCTACAGGAGTCCCCCAGAGAGGAAATCATAACTGCAATGCTTCCAAATCTTAGTAACTCCTAAAGTCACGCATTCCTTCAGTCAATACTGCCCTTGCCCTGCATGTAGGATATTCACCAGAGATGAAACGTAACAGCAGTCACAGAAAGAATGGCAAGAGTTCTATTTTACAATCTGTGTTTAAGGAATGAGTCAGCTTTCTGTTACTATTATGAACCACCTTCCTTTGATCACAGTTTCGGAGGTTTTGGTACAGGATAGAGGGGTCCTGTCCTGGAGTCATGGAGTGAGACAAAGGTCCAAACCTCCTTACTAGGACACAAATGAGAATAAGAGGAAAGCCTCTCTCTGGTCCCATCTTTTGAAGTTTGTGTCCTTCACAACAGAACCAAGATGAGATCCAAGCCTTTAATACATAAGTCTTTGGGGGACATGAAGGAGCCAACTCTTAGCATCAAGTGTCATAGAAGTTGTAAGAATTCCCAATTAGACCACCTTAGACATGAGTCAGCCAGTGCACAAAAGTTAAGGGACTCAATTAAGACGTATAATTAAGTAGTAGGAAAAATACAAGCAGAGGCCAGGGCTTCTAATGAACCCAATAGTACTTAAGCTATCACAATGAAAACCTAGAGATGGAGAGGAATTGGTCAGTACATCCCAGAGTTCCTACTGAGATGTGCTGTCCTGCCCTGAGCATGATTCCATCCTATGCTTTCTTCCTGAGGAGGGAGGAGGATCACTAGCACATTCAAACAGGAGACCTGACAATGGGCATCTCTAACCAAGCCCTTCCTCCTCGTCCAAATCCCTTCTTGGACCAGCTGTTATCCACAGGAAGGAAGAACATTAAAACAGCTGTGTGATTGGTGCCCAAAATATAGAGGCTAGCCCTCCTTGCTGACCCTGAAACAGCACAGAACTTCCTGTCCACTGAATCTCTAGTCTAGACCCCTCTAAATCCCCGTAGTGCTTTCCCGGTCATTCTGACATTGAGAGAAAAAAATACCCTACATCAAAATTTAATTTTAATTGCCAGATGAATAAACATTGCTCAATGAATATAAATTTTATTTCACTGTGGATCAATTTTGTTATCTTAATAATCTCTGAAAGTGCGGGGATTTTCTAAAGTTGAAGTAGTTTGAGATGACCTTCCAGAGAAATAAAATACAATTTATGGGGTCGGCTGTATGCTTTGTCACTGCTTCCATGGAAACCAAAAGCCATTCTCCTCCTCGGAAAGTAGTCTTATAAAAATTAGGTATTTCTTCTTAACCTCAGTTCTTATTAAATGCAATCAATCATTGGCAATGAGACATAGTTTAAGGTGACTGCCTGGCTCTGAAGTACATTGTGTCACATTTAAAAATAGCTCACGAACATGCGCGACATTAGAGCATTTAGTTGCTTCAGTTTGGTACACAAGTCCTCGGTGTTCTGCTTGAAAAGTGAAAGACCAGGCATCCGTGATCCGGGACTCTGTTCTTAGGGAGCCGCTCAGTGTGACAGACATTTCACAGACTCACGTTTGTTTGAAACAGAGCGAGGCGCTGCTTGCCCAAATGCCATGCTTCCATTCTTACTCTTTAAATGGCTCTTGTGGGCAAAGGAAGCAGACACCATGGAGAGAGCTGAAGTTCACGCTCAGCTCAGTCTCAGGCAGTCCACGCCTGAGACCCGGTCTCTCCACAGTGATACCTGTTAGCTGAAGCTCAGACTCCACGCCTGAGGCCCAGTCTCTCCACAGTGATAGCTGTTAGCTAAAGCTCAGACTCCACGCCTGAGACCCGGTCTCTCCACAGTGAGAGCTGTTAGCTAAAGCTCAGACTCCACGCCTGAGGCCCAGTCTCTCCACAGTGATAGCTGTTAGCTGAAGCTCAGACTCCACGCCTGAGGCCCAGTCTCTCCACAGTGATAGCTGTTAGCTAAAGCTCAAAAGAGCAGCTCTGTTATTTAAGGAACTGGAATCTTAAAGTTGTAGAGACTGGCTGTGGGAGGCAGAGGAATCACAGGGATCCTGGGTTTGAACTTCTCTTTCCTTTGGCTTCTAACATGAAGGCACAAGGTCAGACTCAGTTTGCAATTGAGCGCATCTCTTCGCCAAGTAGGAAAAGCATGTGTTGCACCCTCAGATTAAAAATCATCTCAAATAAAAAGGAACTGGATTTTATATTTAAGAGAAATCTCAGTGGGCCCCATTACTAACATATCATACGCCTATTTGTTTTGATTCCTGTGCATTGCTATCTAAATTACCACATTCTCTTTCATTCTGTCTAGATACTCCTGCCCTCTGATGTTCTGACAGATACTGATCACTGTCTGTCTGTCGTCTGTCCTATGCAGAGCAGGATCTTAAGCCCAAAGAGGGGTTTCTGCTGTACTGGGAAGCAACTCACCACAGACACAGTGCAAGAAGCAGGCAGGCATTTGGGGTCAGAGGGAGGGGTTAGGACACGTGAGCTCATGTTTTCTCTCAAGTCTCCTTTGTGGGATTGCAACTGGCGCTCTGTACGTGGGTACGGGTGTGATTCGGATGCTCCGCATCAGCACCACCTTCCACACAGGGATATACATGAAGTATGGCTGTTTTTGCACTGAGGATGGCTAATGAACTAGAGGTTGCTTTTGGCTTCTTCCTTCAATGCCTTGGGGCGTAAGGATGTTCAACTCTTGTTATTTTTGCAGCATACTCATGACCCTAAGGAAAGGCTGGGAAGCTCTGACAGAAAATAACTTCAGTAGAATGAAATTCAAAGTCTAGTTAGACAGCAAATACATGTTTTGCCCATGGTTTCGTAGTAACAATTAGCACAGCCTTGTGCAATACTGTATGCATCGCTACAAATGGAAATGAGGGACATCAAAGCAAAGTAGATTATGTAGGGGTTGGCAGTGTAGCTCAGTAGTAAAATGGTTGCCTAGCCTGCATGAGGACCTGGGTTCAGTCCTCAGCATAACTGTGCACGCACACACACACACAGACATACACAAACAGACACTGACACAGACACACAGAGATATACACATACACACACACACCATACAAAATCAAGACCAACTTACGTAGTCATCACTACTGTCAGTATGGCTGTTTCCTGCCCAGGCTGGTTTTAGAAAATACAGATTCAGGGCTAACTTCCTATTGCAGGGCTGACTTCCTATGGCATAATGAAGACAGGAAGTGTGTGTTCTTCCCACAGATGGGCCAGTCCTGCTATTACTGAATCAATTCTGTAGTTTCAAGTTGCCATAACTCAGAGTCCTGGACATTGACAGAACATAACTGCCCTGGTCCAGGAGCAGCAGGAACCCTGAGCACGTTACTGATTCACTTGCTTCTTGCTTAACATCTAGAAAAGGCCCAAAGGACTCCTCTTTTGTCTGTGAGAACACAATGAAGACAAATGAGGAACTAAAGGTGCAGCGTGGTGCTAACAGTCTGCAGAAAGGCCACTCGGTCTCTCATGGCCAGCAGTTACCACAAGCTAGAAAGGATGGTTGCTGGAGCTCCTGCCTGAATAAAAGAGGACTAGTTGCAACACACACACACACACACACACACACACAACTTCAGTGGTACAGATCACAGACAGCCAGTCTTCATCACATGCCTTGTCTTGCTTCATCCGATTTCACCCAGGTCCTTTTAGGTGGAAAAACCAAAACTGCTCATTACACAATTTTAGCTTAAAGCCCGCACACTGTAATCACCTGGCTTTCCTGTCTTGCTCCTACAGATACCTTCAGCACAACTGCATCACACACATCTCCAGGAGAGCATTCCTTGGATTACATAATCTACAAATACTGTGAGTAACTCCTTCATCACCGTCCCATGGGTTTCACTGAAGAAAAGACTGCAAGGGCAAACTCCGGTGGGGTGGGGTTCCATGCTGAACTGAGGGGTGCAGAGAAATGGAAGAAATCTTTGAGGGCTACAAGGTGATCATATTAGATCATACAAGGTGTAGCTCAGAGAATTTGCCTGATGTGAGATGTGAAGTCTCAGGTTTGATCTTCTGTGCCAACAAAAAAAACAAAACAAAACAAAAAAACAAACAACAACAAAAAAACCCCTATATTCTCCTCACTGTATGTAAATAATTACCCAAGGCTACTATGGTCGTCATCATGCTGTTAGACCACTACCACAGCATCTCAGTTTATCCCCAGCCCCCACCCCCACCATTGCTCACTGAATATATATGTCTTAAAATAGTAACGTACCAAGAATATAACCAAAAAAGGGCACAAGTAAGAATTGCTGTACATATTCTGTTGTTTTTTTTTTCTTTATACTCCAACCTAATGTACCATCCCCAATATTGTTCTTGGCCGCATTGCTCGCCCTGGTCATACTGTGACCCAGTCTGGGCTCCTAGTTCTGGGTGCTTCATGGCCGTCCCCCGCACCCTGTCCCCCTCTATCCCTCCCCCACCGCCTTCCTCTGCTTCTGCTCATTCAGAACATGCTTGAAGCAGCAGACATCCAGACTACAAAGCCCCATCTAACTACCTGTGGCTGCGGGCGTGTGGAGTCTGCCTAACGAACCCACCCGTACTGTTCGTAGGTACCTCAGCCATAACTGCATCACCTCTCTCAGGCCGGGGATATTCAAAGACCTGCATCAGCTTGCTTGGCTGTAAGTATCTTGGCTTTCCTCCCTCCTGCAAATGCTCAGGGTCCTAGTGATTTCCAGCAACGCTTGGGTAGTTTCCAGGCTGGGATGTCTCTGGTTTTGGATGCTTCTGACTCACATATAATCTGGAGCATTTGTCTGAGCAATTCAGACAAGGGTAAGACAGGTGGACGAAGCAGGAATTCTGCCATGTTGTTACAGGGGAGCCTCGGCGCCCAATGACTGCCTGGCCAAGCCAGGCAGCCATCCAGGGTCACCAAGAACAGAAAGTCCTTGACCCCAGCAGTCCTGACATCTTGACGTATGCAGTTCTTTGCTCCGGAGAAGACAGGGTGCCCCATGTATTGCAGGAGGCCCGTGCTCACTCCGTGCCAGAAATGCAACTTCTCTTAAGAGTTGTGACAACAGAAAAACATCTCCAGACACTGCCAGTGCCCCTGAGAGGGAAGAACACCCCTCTGTTAGAAACCTGTATTAGAAAGCAAAGGTCTGGGGCGTACTCTGGTCCCCAGGGGCCGGAGAAAAGTTTGAGAATCTAATAAGCCCTGGCACATTCCCCGGGCCAAGCCTCCATCTCCAGGCACCTCTCCGCAGCTGTTCCTGTTTCCTTGGCGCACTAAGGGAAGGGCTGTAGAAGGCTCCCTGTCGCCTTGCTCAGTGGCTGCAACCTGGCCTGGCTGGCGGAAGGGCTTCGGTTTCATCTAAACCTAGTGTGAGCCTGGCCGCCGGCTAATGTTCCAAGCAACTTCCTTATCATCTCAGGACTTTGTCTCAATGACTCCTTCTTTTTCAAGGAATGCTCTGGGCACTGTCACATGCCCAGCCTCTGTGGGTACCAGACATGCACATAATGCAAAGACTGTATATCCAGGCCAAAAAAAAAAAAAAAAACCACCCATAACTATAAAACAAAAGTAAATTTTTAAAATGTGATTTTTCTAAGAATTATACTATCATTTACTCTTTGAAGGCACAAGACGCCATCTGTTAAAGGACCGCACCTGCCTGCTGGTGCTTCATTCATGATGCCACACCAACTCCTCAAAATGCATATTCCCATGGAAAGGGAAAGGGGGAGCAAGGAAGAACATGAGAAAGGGGAGGGGCATGGAGGGGGAGGGGGGCATGAAGTCCCACCCCACTGAGGAGCTATTGGCAATCGATAGCTGTTGGGAGAGGGAGAGCCAGTTTTCTCTACTGTTGGTGGATGAAACAGTTTTCTCTCCTGTTGGTGGGAGAACCATGCGTCATTGGATGGACCCACACCACAGAGTATACGGAGCACATACTGGACTCAAAGGATTTAAAAATAAAAAAGAATACAAATTTTGCATAGGTAGGGAAAAGGGGAAGAGGGAGGAGGGACTGGAAGGAATGGGAGGAGGGGGATGAGCATGCCCATTGCAAGTAAAAAAAAAAATTGGGTTTTTTTTTTTAAATAGAAAAATTAGCATGTGAAAAAGATCGCATTAAGGAAGTGCATTTTAAATTTTTTCTAATTGATATATAAAATCATGAAGATTGTTCATACAAGCAGGTGCTGTGTGACATTCCAACGTATGTAAACACTGGGTGATGCTTAAATCTGGTTCGACACATCTGTCTCTTCAACCATATGTATTTCTTCTCTGGGATGAAGATATACACACAGCCTCCTCCAGAGATGAACAGTGCATAGCTGCTATGTTATCTGAGGTGGGGCGTTCCTCTGAGTATACCCGTCTATGAAAGAGGAGCCTTAAAGAAAATGCCTTCTAACCAGCCACGCGGCCCATCCTTGCGGAGCTTCGGGCCACAGCTACTGTTGCCGAGTCAGAGGCATCCCTCCTTCATTCAGCCAACCAGCAGCTCAGAGTGCCTATGGAGCCCATTACAGCAGAAAATGCTTGTCAGGCAGATGCAGAGATAGAGAGATCAGGCCCAACTTGATACGTGCTGGGAGAAGAGGTGTGGGAATCTGGAGGACGCAGTGTCCCATCCTAGAATCAAGGAAAAGATACCTGTGTCCCATGGGGAAGGAGCGGCTCAGGTGGTGGGAGTCTGGAGTCTTGTGGACCTTTTATACTTTTTCTGGGTTTCTTTCAGAAATATCACTAACATTGGAAACATTTTTGATGTGTTTTGTCAGAATTTTAGATGACAACCCGATCACCAGAATCTCACAGAGGTCCTTTACGGGATTAAGCTCCTTGTTTTTCTTGTAAGTATCACCCCCCACCCTTTCTCTGAGTATACCCGTCTATGAAAGAGGAGCCTTAAAGAAAATGCCTTCTAACCAGCCATGCAGCCTATCCTCGCGGAGCTTCGGGTCACAGCTACTGTTGCCGAGTCAGAGGCAGTGGCCGGAGCGGTTACAATGTGTTTCTCAAGCTTGCTGCTCAATGCTGTTCTTCTGCCATGCTTTTATTTGCAGTGGTTGAACAAAGGTTTGCTTTTATTTCCTGAAATCCTAGTTAAACTGAACCAAGCATAATAGGATTGCATAGGAGCACAGTTCCAACTCTTTTAAAAGATGTGTTATTTTTATTTCTTGTGCACAAGTGTCATGCCTGCCTGTCTGTGCACACGCATGTAGTACCCACAGAGGCCAGAAGAGGGCATCAGATCCCCCCTCCCTGGGACTAGAGTTAGTCTGCTGGGAGCTGCCAGCTGAAGCCGGGTCCTCTGCAAAAGCAGTCAGTGTTTTTAACCACTGAGCCTTCTCTCCAGCCTCCAATGCCAGTTTCACTAGAGGAAAATGTGCTTTTGCCCAGTGACAGCCAATGAAAGTTCCAAATTTTACCTACTGATGGAGCAGTTTTCCTACTTGTGCTTCCATTGTTACTATCCTTAGGATGACCGACAGCCAGGGGCTTGCCACGTTCCTTTACAGTGGATGTGGCAGCATCCTCCATGACTGGTCCACTTAACACCAGTTAACTGTGTATCTTAGCATGTTCATGATCTGTTTGTTTTTGACAGTTCCCCTTGCTGTCACATCTTCCATTCAATGCTGTTTCCAATGTGGCTCTTCAATGCTGTAAATGATTAGTGTACCCTGAGAAAACATCTCAAGAACTAATGGCACTGCAAATCATTACAAGCTTGCAGCACACAAGGAGAACAATCATGAACTTCAGTTATTGCCTGCTACTTGCTTTAGCTTTACACCATAAAACCAAGCTGAGGAATCCTTGTCTTAGGATGCACAAAACACACACACAGCTATAGGCAGGCAGTGCCTTAGTGCTTGCCACACACACACACTTAAGCACTGTGTAAAGACGCAGTTATATACAAAGACTTCATCCTGACATATAGATTACAGCGGACTGTAATTTTTCAAAACTGTGGAGGAGCAAAACTCCCCTCCTTAATGTACTTAATCATTGCGTCTAACTGCTATTTTCTCTGTGTGAAGGTCTATGGTGAGGAACCAGCTCGAGGCCCTTCCTGAAAGGCTGTGTGCCCAGATGCCTCAACTCAACTGGGTGTGAGTATTCACTAGGGATTGGCTTGTTCTGTGCTAGGATCAAGGAGGCTAGCTGTGATTTCAATGAAGAATTACCTTTAAAATCTACCTGGGATGTCTCTCCCAAACCAAAAGCTAACAGCTACTTCCTGTTTTAAAGATCTTTTGAGGGGAGAGCAGGGAATTGGGTGGAGTGCCGTCAGCGTGTGTCACACGCTTGCAGAGACATGACCCTACATAACCTTGTGGGATAAAACGATGCGGTATCTTTGGAGAATAGCTGGAGCATGGCACTTATGAGGTTGAGGAGGGTGGGTTCAACGGTTAAGCCAAACCTGGGTTACAATTTTCTGTCTCAAAAAGAAAACAAAAGAGGGTTGAATAGGTGGCTCAATGATTAAGGCTGCTCTTTAGGGGGTCATGGGTTCAAGTCCCAGCAGATACATAGCAGCTCACAACCACCTGTAAATCCAGTTCCAGGGAATCTGATGCCTCCTTCTGTATTGTGCAGGCACTGGACATACACTGCACAGACATGAATACAGGAAAGCCCCTCCTACACGTTACATAAAAAGAAACCAATCTTTAAGAACTAAATAAACAAGTCCTTGGAGCACGCCAAACACGTAAGGTCGGGCATGACCTTCTCCGGCCAACCCACACGTCTCACACGGTCAGCCCACGGACAGCGGCATTTTCTGCTCTTTCTGTTAGCATCTAGTTCCACGAGCCCACTGTAACTTGGTTTCTCTTCTCTTGCTTGGTCTAACCAAAGTGAACTAACAACACATCAGTACTGTCTGATATTGTCTGAGAAGAGACATTTTAGAGGTTCTGTGTGTTCTTTAGAAAGGCTTGCTTTTATCAAGTAATTTTGTTATCCCTAAACTCTTTCTCCCAGCACGGCCTTCCCTTACCTGTCCGCTCTTCTTCCACCGTCCTCCATGTGCCTCTTCTTTGGAGACACAGCAAAGCACAGTTATCAGCCATCTCTACGCTTATGTGCTTCTTGATGCTGGTAAAGGCTTTCTCTGTCATCCTTTGGCTAAGCTCTACCATTCCCTCCCAACGCTCAGAATATCACCCTCAGAATGTTGCCTCCACACATTGGTCCACTTCAGTGAATGCGTATATGTTTCTATCATACCTCATAAGAATATACCATGCCCAATAAGGACTGAGACCATGCCCACCACATGACAGGTGACCAATCAACCTTTGTTAGACACCCGTGCTAAGCCATTCCCATTCTTTCTTGCCTTGTAACTAATACTTACTTGGGAATCTCGTGGCTTTACCACCACCTACACTATTCCCTGCCGCATGCACCTCCCTCATATATGTCAGGTGGAAGCAGAGGGGTCAGAAGTTCAAGGCTACTCTCAGCTACATAAGAGTCTGAGGCCAACCTGAGTTCCGTAAGACCTAGTCTCAAAAATTCTTAGCAACTGAACAAATTCATGTATATAGTGGCAAACAGAAAAGAGAAGGGACAGGTGGGTCTAAAGGATGAGGCCTAACCAGGCTCTGCCTCAAAAGCAGAAAGACAAGACATGATGGAGCACACCCTTCATCCTAGCACTCGGGGGCAGAGGAAGGTGGCTCTCTGTGAGTTTGAGGCCAGCCACCCCACCACACTGCTAAAAGTGAGAATTCCAGAGGTTCCAGAGGCCATTTCCCGGGTGTGCAGGATGGCAGTTGTGCCAAGGATCCAGTTGGCACAAAGCAGTGTCCCCACTAGTGCTCTCCAGAGTTCTAAGGACATTTCTGAGCAGCTCAAGAGGAGGACATGCTAAGAGGAGCCTCTGATCCAGCAGTCTGCTGGGAGCCTGGGAGTCTACACTTCCACCCCTGCCACACTCACAGTTGTGTGGTACTGGGCGTCAGCACCCGTGTAGAAGGCCATACACAAAAGACCTACTTACGCTTTGGTAGCACACAGACCAAGACATATGCCCTGAGTCTGGTGAACAGTCTGTGAAGGAGGTTGGTTCGAGTTTCCCCTTCACCAAAATATTGACCTGCATGGGGCAGAATGTGAGGCAGTGGTCCAGATTACCACAGGACACATACATGTCTGGCTTTGGATTCAGAAAGATCTCTAACACTTACCAAGTGTACAGCGAGCTGGAAATGAAACATCTCAAGAGGCCTGCCGCATGTGTTGAATAGGGCATAATGGTGAACCCTCTGCAGGAATGCTTTATAGACACTGGAGCAGTACCAGCCCAAGGGAGGGTGATGGATGAAATCTAGCATAGAGTGGAGTGTCTTAGTCTTTTATATCGCTTGTAGGGGCATTTATTTTGTCCTTACATTTCCAGGGTGTTAGAGTCTATGGTGCCAGTGTGGAGGGGCAGACAGCAGGGGCCCAGGGCAGCAGCTGAGAGCTCACATCTAGAACCCCAAACAGGAAGCAGAGTGCATTCACACTTTAAATGGCAAGAAACCTCAATACCCAACCCCCAGTGACATACTTCTTCCCCCAGCAAGACCATACCTCCTAATCCTCCCCCAAAGAGCCACCCACAGGCACCAAGTATTCAAAGGACTGAGACTCATTCAAACCACCAAGTAGAGCTAATAGCATGGTGCCCAGCTGAGAGAGACACTCCCACCCCAAATATCTAATTGCCCTCCCCTTGGGTTTATTATTATTATTAATTATTACCATTGCTATTAGTAATGTTTTATCATGAGTTGGAAAGAAAACAGAAACCATATAAATTATAGAAAGCCCACCGACATTAGGAAAGATGCCAAAAGTAAAACAGAATGAAGGAAAGATAAAGTTCTCTACAAAAGTGTTTGAAGTGTTTTCCCTCTGTGGCTTTCAGGGACCTGGCAAACAATGGGATAAAGTATGTAAGGAACTCCACCTTCCTGACCTGCGGCTCGCTCACGGTTCTGTAAGTGCACCTGACTTCAGTGTGAGAGGCCTGTAGACTGGGAGCATCCAGAAAAAGGCTGACCCTGGGATTCAAAGTGCTGCTTTGTTTCCAGCGTTGGTGTGAATGCTCAATAGTGGGAAAGGGCAAAGAACGATGTGTTTATTTGCCATGAAATGAAATCTTTTACTGCAAAGTGGCTAGGCTCAACAACTGGGTGTCTGTACCTGAAGAAAGCAGGAGCAATTTAGTGCATTCCGATTGGCCATAGACTCTGACTGATGATTTTTGATTGCTGTCTGTGCTTGTCCTGGTGGTTGGGGAGGGCAGATGTATTGGCCAATCGGCACCTTGCCATTCCTGCGATAAGAAACACAACTAGTTTGTGTTTCTGGTAATCGGACTTTTCTGGGGATAGCAGGCACTCAGCAATGCTTGTTGATTACACGGGTTACCAGAGAAAAATAAGGGAAAAGAAATTTTTTAAAAAGACAGTTTTAAAAATGATCAGAAACCAAACAAGATATAACTTCACAGACCACCCTCGGTGCCTGGAACTGCTCCAGGCAGTGCTTCCTGAGGGATATGGGTATCCTCAGGAGAAAAGTTCTGCTTGGCTTTTATAAACCTTACAAACTGGAAAGCAATCCAGTTGAGTCCTCATGGGGGGCTTATCCAAGGCACCAGGAGCAGTGGCGTCTCTCAGCAGGAACTGATTGGGACAGCAGACAGAAAACCCCCAGTGCTGACTCTCACCATGTTTTACAGGTTTCTGCCTAGAAATCAAATTGGTTTTGTTCCAGAGAAGACATTTTCTTCATTAAAAAATTTAGGAGAACTGTAAGTAGCATGGTCTACTAGGAAGACTATGATTGCTCTCTTCCAAGATTATTAATCTAAATGATGAGTGAGACTGTCTTTCTACTTGGAACAATCAAACTTGTGTAGACCATTAGATACTGGAAACCAATTAAGGAAGCCAGATGACCAAGAGCACATTGCGTTCATGTGCTGGGGCTGACAAGGGAGCCAGCCTGCCCTATTTTCTCTGCCTATTTCCTTGGGTCAGTTTTATGTATATGTATATGTATGTGTGTGTTGGAGACGAGGAGGGCTTTCCGCAGCCTCAAAATGTGTGGATGGCATTTCTCTAGGGGCTGCTATGGTTAACTCTCAATGGACACCAGGAGGTTAGCAGGTGAAGCATGCAGACATGTTCCCTAAGGAAGACAGGTTTGTGAAAAAATTTTCAGACAGCTCACATAACTTTCTCTGTCCAAATACATGTTTTATAGCTTTAAGACTCTGGAAAACATCTGTTTAGCTATGAATTCATAGATACTAAAAACCCACATTAGCTGAATCATTGGAAGTTAAAATTAAATCTGTGGTATGACACATGATAGCAACTAGACTAAGAACTCATCCTGCTGATGAGGAGTTTAAAAGGGCCACTGATATCTTAAATAACCTTTCCTCCATTCATTATGCCTGCCTGGCTCTGGAGGATGGGGCTAATAACTCAGTAAAAATATTTTTTAAATAATTATAATAATTACATATAATTAGTGGGCATCATAAATAAAATCCAGAAATATTTAAAGTGACTTGTATAGACAGTGTTTCATTCTTGAATTAAAAATGGTTTTGCGGCAAACTACTGTAGAAGGCTCATTCAGAAATAACTCTCTTGGGGGCTCATTCCTGGTCAGAGTCTGTTGAAGAAATGTGTCTGTGGGTTACAGGAACCAGAGGCAGATGCCAAGGTGTGAGCATGCCTGTGTGTAAAAGCACCTTGAATTTCCCGCCATTCCTCTTCTTACCCAGTAGAACACGAGCTCCCATGCCCGCCCCAAAGAGGGAGTGGCAGCCAGTTCAGAAATAATTGAAACTCTGGACCTCCTTTCAAACACCTGTAGTCTCAATACTTAGGAGGCAGAAGCAAGAGAATCAAGAGTTCCAGGCCAGCCCCAGCTACAAGAGACCTTGTCTGAACAGGAAGGGAGGAGAGAGAGAAGGGGGAAGGGACTGGGTTGTGATTTTTAAAACCACCAGTAATCAATTCCAAACCATATGGCCTTGGAGAGCTACAGAAAAGCCGAGCGTCCACAGGTGAACGCGAACCAGGTGTTTATACATGAATTTACTTGTTGAGAGATTCTGCTGTTCAGGTGTCCTATCCAACTCATCCCCAGGACGAAAAGTCACAAGTACAGGAAGCCCCTGATGTTCCCCACAGGGGTATCCTTCACTTTCCTATGTGACATTTCAAGGACAGTTTCTCAGTCCATGAGATCCCCTGCATCCTGCATGGCATCCCCACAGCATGCCTGGCATCCCCTGCACCCTGCATGGCATCCCTTGCACAGTGCCCTTCGTGATGTTTTCCCTGGCCCATGCACACCCATGGCTTTCTTGATGACCCACACATGTGTCTTCCATCTAAAGCTCTAGGAAGGAATTCCCTGCTAAGCAGGGCTCGAGGACCATGATCACACTTCCTTAAACCAGTAGGTTCTCTTGAACTACCGCTGCCTCATGTGCTCCTGACACCTTCCTCACCTGGACTTGGGCTGCATGCATTTTTTTTTTCTCCGTGTAAATTAGCATCTTATCCCAAGCTGGGACAGCACCAACAACTCAGGTGAGACTCAGAATCATCTTCATGTACAAAATAAGTTATCAGACGTTAAAATGCAGAACAGGGGAGGCCTTCCCCAAAGTCACCAGCTTCCTGGACATCAAACTCCTATCAAAAGGCAGTAGTTCCTAGCCTGTGGGTCTCCGCTGCTTTAGGAAACTCAATGACCCTTTTATAGGGCCTGCATATCAGATACCCTACATATCAGATATTTACATTACAATTCATAGTATTAGCAAATTACAGGGGCTGGTGAGATGGCTCAGCGGGTAAGAACACTGACTGCTCTTCCGAAGGTAACTGAGTTCAAATCCCAGCAACCACATGGTGGCTCACAACCATCCATAATGAGATCTGATGCCCTCTTCTGGTATATCTAAAGACAGCTACAGTGTACTTACATATAATAATAAATAAATCTTTGCCGGTTGTGGTGGCGCATGCTGGTACGATTTGCTGAAGGGAGGCAGAGGCAGAAGGATCATGAGTTCAAGGCCAGCCTCGGCTATACATTTTTAAGCCAGGCAGTGGTGACACATGCCTTTAATCCCAGAACTTGGGAGGCAGAGACAGGTAGATTTCTGAGTTCCAGGCCAGCCTGGTCTACGGAGTGAGTTCCAGGACAGCCGGGGCTACACAGAGAAACCCTGTCTCAAAAAAAACAAAAAACAAACAAAAAGAACAACAACAAAATAAATTACACTTGGGAAGTAGCAATGAAATAATTTCATGGTTGGAGTCACCACAACAAGAGGAACTGTATTAAAAGGGGTCAGCATTGTGAAGGATGAGAACTACTGTGATGCGGCTTTCAGTCTGCAGCAGAATGGATGCAGACCTGGATTCAGGGAGCTACCTAGCATTATAACAGTTGACCTGAGCACAGGTTCAGAACGTAGAGAGTGCCGATGAAAGCAGAGTCTGGGAAAGGCGTGTGTGTGTGTGTGTGTGTGTGTGTGTACTGCCATGCTTGGCTGCGTCCACCCCATAGAATGCTAAACAGCAGTTTGCTACAAATGTGCTCATTCTAGCCAGAATTTTCCATCTTAATGATAATAGTATCCGCCCCAACAGCCAGTCCTAAAGTCGGCTGCCTAGCCCTCTGCTCCCTCCTAATGCTAAGTGTTCTCGGACCCTGATCCCTGCTAGTGTCTCCGAGGAGCCTCCGCCAGCAATCTCATGGTCCCTGTGCACGCCTCCTTCCTCACCTCCCTCGTGACTCTTTCAGTCACTGTCATCCTGTGATCATCTCAAGCACTGTCTCTGCTCACCTGCTCAGTTCTTGAATGTCAGCATCACAGAGGAGACTGGTTCAGTGCAGATTGCCAGCCTCCAGGGGCGGGTGTCTGGAATGTGACGTTTCTAAAAGCAGCCGCTCCCGCGACCCTCCCCACCCCCCACTCCTGTGATCTCAATGCTTTGACTGCACCCTGAGCTTGTGCACAGGCCCCATATGGTATATCAGGGACCCGTGCATTTTCTCCATCTCTCCCACAAGTTCTGTCTTCCACTCATGCTGAGTCACATGTGGACGTTCTGAGGGTGAGAGCCAGGGCCACGGGTTTCCAGGCAAGCTTTACTCTCTCCTGAAAAGTGGCACTTCTTTACTAAAGCGAAACCCTCTGGCTCTGTTCTAGCACGTCCTAATTTCCATAACCAGGACTGATGGCTCCGCTTCTTGTCATTCATGTTTTATTTTGGTTTTTCCTTCCCTTATAATACAGATTACTTGTCCATTTTCTGTCTCTGTCACAAAATAGCTGAGGCTGGGTACTTTTATAGAGAAAAAAGGTTTAGGCCACAATTTTAAAGTCAGAATCACCAGTTCAGCCTCTGCTGAAAACGTCCTGATGGGGATGCATACGGGGGCTACGTGGTGAGACAGGATACCAAAGAGATAGCCAGGGGTCAGACCTGCTGTGGTTCTTATCTTCTCTTGCAGGAGCTATCCAGAGCCGCACAATATTTTCTGAGGGTATCCATCAGTGGTCTACACACTCCTCACTATGCACTTCTTTTTGAAGGATCAACTATTGCAACACTACAGACCAGTCCTTCCATACATGAACATCTGGGGAGCAGACTATGCCCAAACCTTAACCCTGGCTGCTACTATAAACTTTTTTTTTAAGTTAAAAGCCTCTATAGTTATTTCTAGCTAGCCATCCCATATGTATCACAAGATACCAAGAATAGTTAAGATTTTATACTTCAGGAGCTGGAGAGATGATTTAGCAGGTAAGAGCACTGGCTGCTCTTTCAGAGGACCTGTGTTGGGTCCCTGCACCCACATGGAAGCTTCCAGCTGCCATCTATTATAACTCCAGTTCTGGAGGTTCTCACGCCCTCTCCTAGTCGTCATGACAACTGCATGCACATAGTATGCATATATCCAGGCAAAACACCCAGACACGTTTTTTAAAGTTATTTTTCTTTATCCTTAATTAGGCAATTGTACACAGGTTTAATCCTTAACATTGTCTCTATTCAGAGAGATGATCCAGACCCTCCACAGATTTGTGTCTCCAATTGCAACAGATCTCTTTGCCACAGTCTCTAGAGTCACTACCCTATGATTCTTTCTAGATTGGACAATGGTATCATATTTCATCAGAACAGAACTATATAAGAATGTACTTCAACTACCAAGGAATACAGCTCAGTAGAAAAGCACTTGACCTGCATGCGAGATGTCTTAGGTTCAATCCCCAGTAACAGGGGGTGGGGTGTATTTAAAATATATAAATTTATCAACTCAGGATTGTCTGAGTAGCTACTGAGTGGCTGACACTCATTTAGATGGAATGCAGTATAAATAGAAGATTCAAGACTTGACCTCAAAAAGATTAGCTGGATAAACATGTGGAATGAGTGGGAATCACAGCTGTGCGGGTGCACAGAGTGTGCTCTGAAGAGGAAATCAGTTAGAGATCTCTGAGCCAGAATGTGCTGGCAGAGGGGTGAGAGGAAATTCCAGATAGGAACTGGATGATCAGGATGCCACATGGTCTGCCAGCGATGGAAAACAGCCCCCTAGCTGACTCACGGGGTCTTGCTGTGTCACAAGTTCACAGCCTGGTTGGACTGGATTCATGTTTTCTCTTGCGTCAAATGGGAAGATGGTAACTGTGGGGAGAGAAGTCCCTGCCATTTATCCCCAGTGTGACTGTGTTTGGTTTTCACTGTCATCAACAGGGACCTGTCTAGCAATATGATAACAAAACTCCCAGTACACCTTTTCAGCGACCTGCATCTTCTCCAAAAGCTGTAAGTTCCCCTGTCTCATCATCAGATTTAAGTGGCAACATCTTAGCCTTCCAAAATAATAATAACAGCCGTACTTATCCCCCTCCCTTCCTCTAATGGTAAAAAAGGAACCTGTCGTCCAACCCTCTTCTGTATGTCCACAAGAACCAGTTTGGAAGTCTCAAACAACTTCAGTCTCTGTAAGTAAAGCTTCCTCATTGTGCTGGTTACCACTGCAGGGAGGCTGGCTTGCTTAGAGCCGGATTCGATTCTATGTGTTTCTCACACTGGGGCAGGCATCCCCAGGAGGCCCGGTCACAGCAAAGTTGCTGATTTGACCACTTGGTGGCATGAAAGTCGCTGTGTTTGAAGCAGCACACACAGCTACCCAGGGAGCCGGACTTGGAGTGAAACCTAATTCCATCATCGTGGTAAAGAATTTGTAATAACTTTGTTTTGGAAAGGATTGACAGAAATAACTTCTCAATGACTTCCCTTCTTTTCCTCTGTCCCATTTCCCTGAAGAAATTATAGGATAAAAATCGATCTTTACTTTTTTAATTAACAAGAACAGTCCCACAAACATTCAAACAACTTAGTGTTGTCTGGATATGTTATAATTTTAGCCAATTTAGTTCCAGTGATACCAAAAATCCTGCCAATTCCTCTTTATAAATGTTGTGATCCCTTTCCCCTGGGTGACCATCTGTTGGCTAACATTTGTCTTGACCCAAAACCGCATTATATTACCTATTTCTGCCTAACACATTCTTTTTCTTTGACTCCAAAGACTGATGTTTTTGTTTTACTTGTTTTTAAAAGTAAGGCTTTTGTTTGTTTGTTTGTTTGTTTAATATTCTGAAAGTGTCCCATAGCACAGGCTAGCCTCAAACTTAGTATGCAGCTGAAGACCTTGAACTTCTGTCCTACTGCCTCCACTTCCCAAGTGCTAAAGTTTGTTCCACTACACCAGGCTTCTTCCAGAGACTAATCTTCAATATCACATTTCTTTTTTGTTAAATAGATTTCTATTTCTGTTCTAATAGAAATCTATTTTAAAACACACAATTTAGTGGTCTTTTAGCCAGTATTAGTGGGCATCCACTGATGGACAACATGGGCTTTGCTCTTAGGAAGCTAGCTAGAGTGTTATTAACCAAAATCTATAAATATCTTGTGACTTTTCAAAAGACCGTATTATTTATTTGAGCTGAAGGCAGGTATGTGAACATGCACGCCAGTGGCTTTGGAAGCCAGGGGAAGACACTGGATCTCTGGAACTGAGTTACAGACAGTTGTGGGTTCTGGGAACTGAACCTGAGTCCTCTGGAAAAGCAGCCGGTGCTCATAACTATTGAGCTAGCTGTTATTTTTTTAACTGTTATTTTTTTAACCTGTTATTTTTTTAACTTAACAGCCGACTTCGGGCCTTCGACATGATTCTCCTCTAGAAGGACAATGTTACCATATCTCATTATAAATACTCAACTGCATGAGGTCTTGTTTTCCTCCCAGCCCCACGTTCCCCGTAACGAATGATTCACTCAAAATATATTTACAAATACCTAGGCCATATAGCTAGGCTCGTTCCATGACGATCTAATAATTTAAAATGACCCATTTATCCTAATCTACATTCTGCCACGTGGCTGGTTACCTCTGTAACACCGGTTCCTTCCTCACATCTTCCCCAGCGACTCTTCCACTGGCTGACTCTATCCCAGAATTCTTTGTGCCTACCGGAAGTCCCACCTTCTGTTCTACCCCTTCTTATAGGCAGTAGGTTTTTTTAATTGACAGGTCATGCATCCATACAATACACAAGATATTCTCTCGGCACTGAATTTCAGGCGCAAAGCAGTCCTGTGGAAGAATGTATTTAAGCCGCTGGGGAATGTAGCTCAGTGGCCGAACACTTGACCAGCATGAGGTCCTAGGTTTACTGCACCTATTTCTAAAAAAGAAAACTCTCCCGCTGCTCTCTGATCCCTTTCTCAAACATGTTTTCATTGATTTATGGTCTGATTGTTTCTAAAACTCACTGGAATATGTACCTCACCAACACTAACTGGACTTCCTTACATACAGGCTATAATGGCCCCTGTGCTGCAGCAACACACAGTCCACATAAAATGTCAGTGGAGATAAGCGAATAAAAAAGCTGAAAGTATATGAAAGAAGTGGGGGTGAGGGGCGTTTAGAAGAACTCGGAGAGTTCCTCAGAGGGGCCACATGATGATTCTGTAGTATCAGCATCTCTTCACGTTTTTAATTCTGGTCTAGAGAGCAAAGGGATTCTTCTGTGAAGGAGCCGCTGGGCCAAGGAAAATTCAAAAACATAGTGAAAAAAAAATCTTTATTTGGTTCAGCTAAAAGCATCAGGATAAATCCTGCTTTTTAAAGGTGTCTTCCGATCACATGCTGCAGGCAGGGGGTTCTCACTGTGTTACTGCCTTTCCCCTGTTTGCTTGCGGAGAGGCTCTCCTCTCACACTGTCCTGAAGCGATCTCCGAGACCCATACCTTCAGAAGTGCCTGGATAAACTCAGAATGTTGAGGGCTCTTAACCACCAAGCCATCTGTCCAGCTAACTCAGAATGTCCGGCTGCATGCTGGTGCCCTTTGAAGATGTTATAGAACCTGGGGGGGGAAGCAAGCATGATGGTCTCTCTGGGCTCTTAGTACACGATGCTTCTGAGTAGCATCTTCCCACTGCCTCTGGGGTTTCACTCCAAAGACACATAGGCCAGGGAGAAATGAATATTCAAATGCAGATTCCCATCGGACTCACTTTAATGATACTTTCTGATTGGAAGTTCTAGGAATGAAATGAAATCCATGAACTTCCATGGCAGTGCTGATTAAACCAAAGCATAAAAATAATGTTAAACTCACATCAGACACCACTGCCATCTGATAGATCAATTATTTATTTATTTATTTACCATTTATTTATTTATTATTTCTGGAGGTAGAAGCCAGAATCTTGTGTTTGTCAGGCAAAAAAATGTAACCACTCTCCCAGCCCCTTGCCATTTCAAAACCAGTTTTATATTAAAACATAATTCTGCATCTAAGTGACACGAGAGCTCCCACGTTCAGCAGATGTTAATATTAATGATGGTTTTTTTTTCTCAGACTGTTTACTATGGAATTTTTAGCCATAACATAAAATTTCAGAGCCTCGGATTTTAGACGTGACCCAAACACGAAATGATATCAAAGTTTAACCTTAAAAACCATGAAACTTATTGTGTATATCTTCCAGAGACCTGGAAAGGATAGAGATTCCAAACATAAACACAGGCATGTTCCAGCCCATGAAGAACCTTTCTCACATGTATGTATGCTTGAAGGGATGGAGGGAAGAGAGGGCATGATGAATTAATTCAAATATTCTCATGCTCAGCTGTCTGATTATCGCTGAACTGTGTTTGTATGCAACAAACGTCTTCTTTCCTATTGAGAACTTTTTAATTTTGTCACCTTTGGTCCCTGTTCAAATAGAGTTCAATATAATGATGTGCCGACATGAATGACCCTTCTCTCTGGAAACACGATGTTTATCCAATTGAGGCCCAATAAGAGATCAGGGTACCAGAATGCCACACATTACATCAAATGAAGTCACTGGCTAAAGGGTACTCAGGAGACCTGGAAACATTAATTCACTTCACATGCTCTCAGATGTGGGCTATGTAGATTCCAGGTGTTGTTTCTCTTATTAAAAGTGCACTGCAAATGGAGGTAATTAATCTTTATCAGTTTTGTTAAGTCACTTGAATATATATGGCTAAAGTGCACTGTGTAAGTTGTGTTCATATTTGTGTTTATTTTTAACGTGACCATTTCTTTATCAACTGTATATGATCTATATGTTCCTGATTATTCAAAATTAACCATTGTCATCCACAAAAATAGGGAGAAATCGATGTAAGATCCCAAGTTGGGTGCAGCCAGTCGATGAGAGTGTTGAGGTGAATTCAGGTGCTCATTGGGGGCAACACTTTGGTTGTGTCTGTGCAGGGGGTGTGGTGCCTAAGAGACAGGTGTTCAATGGTATCCTCCCGCTTTTGCTCATCCCCTTCGAGGGCACCAGTAGATAAATAATCCATGAGGCTGCTCTTTTACTTGCTGCAGGCAAAGGTGAGTTTGTCTTAGACTAGAGAGATCCAGACTTTTCTGAATTTGGTGAAGCTGGTGTCTAAATGCCAAGGTCATGGAGGGACCCATAACAAACAGAAAAAAGGAGCAAGCTTAGCTACATCCCTGACATACAACCTGCTCTCTTCTCCTTCCTTGGCCTTCACTTGCTGAAAGATCCCTACCTCCTCATCCCATCCCCCATCCCCACGCCCCACCCAAACCCCACCCCCGACCCCCATCCTGCCTGACCCTGGTCACAGTGGGAGAACCAACCTGGTTTTCTCTCTCTGAAGACACTGAGCATAATGGAGTCCTAAAAGAACCAAGTTTGTGCTAGGAGTCCAGGTTAGGAAAAGAAACCGATGAGGTCAGATGTCAGATGTTCCTTTAACTGGGTGCCAAGTGTTGTTAGGAAACTGGACTCTAAGCTGTTGGGGTAGAATTTGCCTTCTATGTCTCCATGACACCCAGCACTCAACAACCCATCATCCTTTGGTGAGACCCTTGTTGAGCCCTTAGCATCTGGCGGCCACAGAGTGATGCTGAGGACACAGCGATGCGAGAGAGGAAGAGTGTACCAGAGAACTTTCCCTTGGCTTTGAACTCAGTCTAAATAAGCCAAGAAGTAAATGTCTATTGATTCCATGATGAGACATGAAATAAAGTAGAGCTAGATAAAGGGTCTGGATGGTCAGTCACGTGGCATTTGAGACAACAGAATACATCCAAAGAAAAAGCGGAGTCGAGGCTCTCCGAGGGGCATGGGTCTGGCTTGTGCATGATTAGAAGGCCACTGTGCCTTCACGAGAGAAGGCCAGGTAGCTAAGGATGCCCGGGCACACTATCTTGAGAGGGCTCCACATAGGACCATGGAATCATCTCACTTGCTGGTTCGGAAACTGAATTCGGAGATGGTAAAAGTATGTTCAGCTGGCAGGGAGGGGAAAGAGTAGGCGAATGAACAGCAAGACACAATGGAAGATTGCAGATACAATTTGTACTGTGGGAGAAAATCTACACAAACACGTTTAGGGTGTGGCCCTAAACCTAAGGGGCTGGCCCTCTCCAACTGGCAAGAGTTCCCATGCCCAGATTACAAATGCATTGACCACAAACACAGCTTCATTTCCCTGTAGAAATGAAACTTTAGTCCTTTCAAAGAAACTCTGATATAAACCCTATGTTTACAGTGACTGCTTCTCCTCCCAGTCCAGCAAGACTCAATTTTCCTAGTCTCAGACTCTTCCCCCTTTGGCCAGCACAAGAATGTTAATTGAGAGTATTTTTGTGAGTCAGAGGTTCCCTACAGTGAAAGCCTGGGATGTTGGCTAGAGATCAATTTTTTATAGTGATCTAGTCATATCCGATATAGCCAGGGATGGTAGCAGAGCCCCTGAAACTTTCACATCTTTATAGACCCCTGACCCTTGACTCTCTCCAGATACAGACACACACTTCTGAAGTCTGTGTCCCATACAGCGCTAGTCTTTTCAACAGCCCCACCTAGACAAGCAAATTACTGGAGAATGATAATACTTCACAATAACAAGCAAACTAGCCGAGTGCCAACCCCTACTCCCGCCTGTAGCCCTGGTAGGGGGTCTGGAATCACTGCTGCCAAATGACTCTCTTTTTTTTCCTTTGACTTCAGTTATTTGAAAACCTTTCGCTACTGCTCCTATGTTCCCCATGTCCGAATCTGTATGCCGTCGACTGATGGTATTTCTTCATCTGAGGACCTCTTGGCTAACGGTATCCTCAGAGTGTCTGTCTGGGTTATAGCTTTCATTACCTGCGTCGGAAATTTCCTTGTCATAGCCGTGAGATCTCTCATTAAGGCCGAGAACACGACTCATGCTATGTCCATCAAAATCCTTTGTTGTAAGTATGCGTCTTGTATAAATAAAATGTCTTCTATAAGGTGATATGTTTATGATGCATGTGTATGTGATGTATATACAGGATTGTATAGTCAACAAGTATCCTTCAATACAAATTAGCCTCAGTGGGCAAATACTTTCTAGATGTGAATGAACTGTTCTTGTGACAGCCCTGGGAATCACGTCTTAGATATGGAAACCCCAGTCAATGAGTGGGGGATGAAAGATGGAACACGTTTTGATATTTGTAAACTAAATGCCATGTATTATTAATTTCAATTACAAAAGCCCACACGCTTGAGGTTCTCTCCTCCTGCCACTGACAAAAAAAAAGATGGACAGATATTTGTGTTGGTCAAGAATATTTTGTTAACTATACAAGTAGTATATATTTTCATCTAAGTACTACCCCTTAGAAACTGTTAGTACCGAGACCTGTGACATCATATAGGCAACAATAAGCACAGTGCGACCTATAGGCCTGTTGCCAAGGCAACAGCCGCCATATACCCAGAATTCAATGGGCCTACCTTTACCTGTAATTTATGTCATCATAATTGGGTAGCATCTCTCTTTTTCTCTTTCTTTTCCTTCCTTCTTCCCTCTAGCTGCCCCTTTGCCCCACCCTAAATGAAGCTCCCACGTGGAACTGTTTGGTCTGGTGTGGTCCCTCATTGCGGCCAGCATCTCCGCCTTGCCTTGGCAACCTGCACGTAAAAACAACAGAAACTGTTACCCCTTTCCAGTCTCTTAACTCGAAATCAGGTCCACTGGCTGGTTAGTCTAGTAGGTTGTTACATCGGTTCATTAATACAGGAAGAAGGATCTAGGAAAACAAAAGGAGAGATGCTGAACGCACCTGTCTTGGGCTGCTTGGTCCTGCAGGTGCCGACTGCCTGATGGGGGTGTACCTGTTCTCCGTGGGCGTCTTTGACATCAAGTACCGAGGGCAGTATCAGAAGTATGCGCTGCTGTGGATGGAGAGTGTGCCCTGCCGCCTGCTGGGCTTCCTGGCCACGCTGTCCACGGAGGTCTCCGTCATGCTGCTGACATTCCTGACCTTGGAGAAGTTCCTGGTCATCGTGTTCCCGTTCAACAACCTGCGCCTGGGCAAGTGCCAGACTGCCGTGGTCCTTGCCAGCATCTGGGTGGCGGGATTTCTCCTAGCGGCCATTCCCTTCACCAGCGAGGATTATTTTGGCAACTTCTATGGGAAAAATGGAGTCTGCTTTCCACTTCATTACGACCAAGCAGAAGATTTTGGAAGTAGAGGGTACTCCCTTGGGATTTTCCTAGGTAAATTTCATCTTTAGCTTCCACAGAGACACCACCATCTTTCTAGAAATGACACAAAGCATCACATGTGCATCTGTTCACTCTGAAAGCAAACAAAGTTCTTGGCATGCATTTTGTAGGTATTTTTTATTAAACTTTTATTGTTGAGGTTTAGTGTGGAAAACACACTGAAAGACACACTCTGAGGATCTTTGGGTGATTTTTTTTAAATTGCTCCTTGTTCTTTTTTTTTTTTTATTCATTCACAATGAATTTTTCCAGGCCATAGTCATTGCCCTGAAACCCTACCAAATTACTCAGACTCCTTTTAAATCATTTTAACAATGTAGTTATAATTTAAATAAATATTAATAAAACTCTGGAAACTCAGACCAGATTGCCAAAACACCCGCACATTTATTGCCTTTTGTAAACACGGCTCTTGAGGTCCCTCAAAACAAATTCTTTTCAGCTTTCTTTGTTTTTGTTTTTTGTGGGTTTTTTTTTTTTTTTTTTTTTTTTTTTTTTTTTTTTTTTTTGGTTTTTTTCGAGACAGGGTTTCTCTGTATAGCCCTGGCTGTCCTGGAACTCACTTTGTAGACCAGGCTGGCCTCAAACTCAGAAATCCACCTGCCTCTGCCTCCCAGAGTGCAGGGATTACAGGCGTAAGCCACCACCGCCCGGCTTTTTTGTTTTTGTTTTTGTTTTTCGGCTTTCTTAATCCCTTGATTATTTTTTGTTTTGTTTTGTTTCTTTGTTTTTTGTTTTGTTTTTCTGAGACAGATTTCTCTGTGAAGCCCTGGCTGTCCTGAAATTCACTTTGTAGACCAGTTTGGCCTCGATCTCAGAAATCCGCCTGCTTCTGCCTCCCAGAGTGCTGGGATTAAAAGCGTGCACTGTATAACCTGTTTTAGTTCTGCTGGAATGGAGGCTCTTCCCACAGTCTTCCTTTACCTGAGACACGTCATTTCATCAGCCTCTCCTCTCATCCTCCTCATCAACTCCTTGATGCTTTTTCAAAAATACTTTTCCTCTGCCTTCTGCTCCTGCCTTTCTCTGCCCACTGCTGCTGTAATCTGAGACCTCACCTTGGTATTCTCACCGCTCCTGCTGTGACCCGCACCACATTCCCCCTCTTACCACCACCCCACCCCCCCACCCCCCTCCTCACTGTTCCACAGCACTGCTTATGAACACAGCCCTTTCCCTCTGGTCAGAAACCCACCAGTGTTCCAAAGTGCTCTCAAGGTCAACTTTAAATGGCTTGCTTAAAAGTCATCCTCATTAGGGGTGGCCCTAAGCTCTGTCCCTGGTTCTCCATTGATTCCTTTTCCTTCTCTGGAAAACAAAACTCTGTGTTTACATCATTTTGTTGATTCTCTTCAGACATCAGTCTTGTTTGGCAGCCATGTGTTCATAGGTGTCGTCCTCCCAGGATCCTGTAGGCTGTTTAGGCTTCCTCCTGACTCATTTCTTCACAGTACCTAGCACACATGATCTTCATAGCGACCTCTGACATGTATGTATGTGCCGACAGTCTACTTATAGGGACAAGCATTTACTGTGCATCTTCTATGGCCGTGCACAACATTAAGAACTAACCAGAGATACACCAGCCCCAGCACTCACAGATGCTGCAGGACAGCAGGATGCAGACTCTCAGCTGTATCCTCATAGCACAGGCCGAAAAGCACCATGGGTAAAGAGTATAGGCTATCTACATCTGAGGACAAGGGAAGGCTTCGAAGGAGAAATGAAGACCCAGCGATGGGGAGGCACAACCAAGACGGAGGATAGGGGTGGGAGCTGTATTCCGGGAAAAGATGGTGGGTTCAAAGTGGACCCCAGCTCCAAGGGCCAGACAGGCCCGGTTGACGTGCTAAGGGAGAGGGACGTGGCTGGCTTTTATACCTAAGGCGCAAGACTGCTTAGACAGATTAAGCACCTACAATAGAATCATTTTCTTTTATGCTAAGCTAAACTCTCAAACCAGTGTTATAAAATCCCATTGTACGACAATATAGTGAGCCCATGGAAGAGGAAATGCTGTGGATAAAAATAACCTTGAATTTAAACTGTTTCCCCAGCCATTACCAGTCTTCCACACAGTCTAAATTCAGTTTAGGAATGTTTTCAGTAGATCTGGAAATATATGCAAATTGTATGCTTATTAAAAGAAATTTGATAATCACTATTTTGGATTTTTTTATTACATTACAGCAAGAATAAAGCAAGCAAAAAAAACCCAAATCAATGTTATAGGGGATGGCTGTGAAGCAATTTGGCCCAAAAGAGCTCATTTAGTTGTATTTTTAACATTTTTATCTCTTTTCTAAATGGAGTTTAAAGGGTTCTGAACCAAAATAGTTTAAACTACTGTGGACAAAAGTAAACAAAAAATGCATTTTGTTTTTATATACTATGTTTATTGAAATGCCCAAAGCTTAAAGAATAATGCTTCTGAGGCAATTATATTCATGATAAATTCTAAGATTATTTTATTCATATGTATAAGACAAGTAAGATTGTTATCTACTTTTGAGACATGCATTTAATCACAGCATCACCTTAAGGGGTGACTTTCCGGGAACCAGCATGTGTGTGTGTGTGTGTGTGTGTGTGTGTGTGTGTAAGTGAGAGAGAGAGAGAGAGAGAGAGAGAGAGAGAGAGAGAGAGAGAGAGAGAGAGAAAGACAGTCTTGCTTCATAGTATTCTAGATCTGAGTTTCCAGCCCTAATTCTTCGTGAAGAACTTACATCTTTGAAATCTTCTTTTAAGGCTAATAAAAACCCGAATTCTTGATCTTATTTCCTGAACTTGGGAAGTTTAGCTTCATAGCTCTGAGAACGCAGGAGAGGGCACTTCCGAGAAGGCCAGTGCCAGGTGCCGTATTGGCAGCCACGTTGCAGTGCCTCTCTGCCAACCACGCAGAGAATGTAAAACAAGCATGCTTTTCCCAACAGGTGTGAACTTGCTGGCTTTCCTCGTCATCGTGTTTTCCTATGTCACCATGTTCTGCTCCATTCAGAAAACGTCACTTCAGACTGCAGAAGTGAGGAGCCACATCGGGAAGGAGGTGGCTGTTGCGAACCGGTTCTTTTTTATCGTGTTCTCTGATGCCATCTGCTGGATTCCTGTGTTTGTCGTTAAGATCCTGTCTCTCCTTCAAGTGGAGATACCAGGTCAGTCCCTTTCCTCATGCCCAGCAGGTACACAGTGTCTTCTCAGAACCTTTGATTGACAAGACCAGAGTCTTGGACAGTACCCTGCACAAAGTAAACTCTTCATAAGTACCTGTGGTATCGAAAAACAATTAACACTCCCACCCCAGTGTTTTACATTTAGTATTCTAATTATCTTGCTTCTACCTGAGCTGGCTAGTCCTTAGCCAAGAATATGAAGGAAAGATAGATAAATAGCTACATACATACATACATACATACATACATACATACATACATACATACATACTGTCTTAGTTTGGGATTTATTTCTGTGAACAGGCATCGTGACCAAAACACCTCTTATCAAGGACACCATTTAATTGGAGCTGGCTTACAGACTCAGAGGTTCAGTCCATTGTCATCAAGGCAGAAGCATGGCAGCATCCAGGCAGACATGGTGCTGGAGGAGCTGAGTTTTACATCTTGTTCCATTGGCAACAGAAGGGCACTGACTGCCTTGGGAAGGCGGCCAGGAGACTCTCCTCCACACTAGGCAGAGCTTGAGCATAGGACCTCAAAGCCCACCCTCACAGTGATGTATTTCCTCCAACAAGCCCACACCTCCTAATAGAGCCATTTCCCATGGGCCAAACATAAGCAGAGAGATAGATAGATAGATAGATAGATAGATAGATAGATAGATAGATAATGGATGGATGAATGCACAACACAATACCCAGTAACCAAGTAGAATCAAGACCCTTAAAGCTTAATTAACCAGATTTATAAATAAATGACAATTTTATAAGATGCCAATACAGTAGTTTCAGAGACAATTGATAATGATAAAAGCTTTATCCCAATATTTCTTTCTTTCTTTCTTTTTTGTTTGTTTGGTTGTTTGTTTGTTTGTTTTGAGACAGGGTTTCTTTGTGTAGTCCTGGCTGTCCTGGAACTCACTCTGAAGACCAGGCTGGCCTTGAACTCAGAAACCCACCTGCCTCTGCCTCCCAAGTGCTGGGATTACAAGCGTGCGCCACCATGCCCGGCCTATCCCAATATTTCTAACCTTGTGAAATCATAGCTACTTGTGGCTGTATAGAACCGTGTGGGATCAGGATCTTCTTTCTGTCCATCCACCTCCTTCTTGGTTTTTTTCCCTGTCTCTCTCCAAGACACTCCTGTCTCTGCAACTCTTAGCTCTGCCTCCCTTTTCCCTGTCCAATCACAGGCCTCCTCTGTACTAATGTCATTGGACAGGGAAAATCCTGGAACACCACCACAGCCCTCATAAGACTCCCAATTCCAGCCATCTTCTCCTGCAGACTCTCCTTCTACCCCATCCCACCCTACCCCTACCTAACCCCCACTTTTCCCTCCCTTACCTACAGGTCCCAGTCTGTTGAAAAATCTACTCTATTTCCCCCTCTGAGGGAGATCCTCGTGAGCCCCACTTAGACCCTCCTCTTTACCTAACCTCTCTGGGCCTACAGATTGTATCTTTGTTATCATTTGCTTGATGGCTAATATCCACTTACGAGTGAGTCTACACCCCATTTGTCTTTCTGAGTCTAGGTTACCTCACTCAGGAAAACTTTTTTTCTAGTGCCATACATTCGCCTGTGAATTTCATGATATCATTTTGTTTTAAAGCAGAGGAGTACTCCATCTTTGTAATTGTATAAATTTAAAAGTGTACTCCATTGTATAAATGCACCACATTTTCTTTATCCATTCTTCTGTTGAGAGGCATCTACGTTGTTTCCAGATTCTGGTTATTATGAATAAAGACAAAATGAACATGAGTGAGTAATGTCCTGGTGGCAGGATGTAGTGTCCTTTGGGTTTATGTCCAAGAGTGGTATAGCTGGGTCTTGAGGTAGATTGATTCCCAACTTTCTGGAGAACTGCCATATTGATTTCTGTACTGTCTATTCCAGTTTGCAATGGAGGAGTGTTTCCTTTGCTCCACACCCTCAACAGCATGAGCTGTCACTTGCTTATTGATTGTTTTATTGTTAGCCATCCTGACAGGTGTAAGATGAAATCTCAGAGTAGTTTTGATTCATATCTCCCTGATGGTTAAGGATACTGAACATTTCTTTAAATTTTCTCAGCTATTGGAGATTTCTTTTGAGAATTTTTTGTTTATATCTGTTCCCCCGTTTTTAAAATTGGATTATCTGGTGGTTTTTGTTTTTGTTTTTTTTTGTTTTGTTTTGTTTTGTTTTGTTTTGTTTTTTTGATAGCTAGTTTCTTGAGTTCTTTCTGTATTTTATATATTAGTCTTCTATCAGGTGGGAAGTTGGTTTTTAAAAAAAATCTTTTCCCTTTCTGTAGGCTGCTGTTTTGACAGTGTCCTTTGCCATACAGAAGCTTTTCAGTTTCTTGAAGTCCGTCTTATTAATTGTTGATCTAGTGCCTGCGCTATAGCTGTTGTGTTCAAAAAGTCATCTCCTGTGCCGATGCATTCGGGGATATTCCCCACTCTCTCTTCTGTTAGATTCGGTGGATCTGGTTCTATGCTGTAATCTTTGATCCACTTGGACTTGAGTTTTGTGCAAGGTGATTAAAAGAGATCTATTTGCATTCTTCTGCATGCAAGCATTCAGTTTGACCAGCACCATTTATTGAAGACACTGAGTTTTACTGTGTGTTTCTGGCTTATCCAAAATCAGGCGTCTATAGGTGTGTGGATTTAAGTCTGGACTTTAATTCAATTCCATTGATCAACATGTCTATTTTTGTGCCAATACCATGTGGTTTAATATTATAGCTCTGTATAACTTAAAGATGGAAATGGTAGGATCCCCAGCCGTTCTTTTACTGTTTGGGATTGTTTTAACTATCCTGGGTTTCTTGCTTTCCCAAATGGAGTGGAGAATTGTCCTTTCAAGATCTATAAAGAATTGTGTTGGAATTTTGATGGGGATAGCACTGTTCCTGATTTTTGCTTTGAGTTTCTCATCATTTAATTTGATGTTGGCTTTAAGCCTGCTACAAAGTGCCTTTCTTATGTTTAGATATGTCCTTTGGATCCATAATCTCTCCAGGATTTTTAACATGATGGGAGTTTGCCTGTGGCCTTTTCTACATATAATGGGACGACCATGTGGTTTTTGTCATTCAGTCTGTTTAAATGATGGGTTACATTTACAGATTTTTCTATGTTGCCTCTCTGGGATGAAGCTTACTTGATTATGGTGGATGATCTTTTTGATGTGTTCTTGTACTCTGTTTGCAGTTATTTTATTGAGTATTTTTGCATCTATGATCATAAGAGTAATTGGTTTATAGTACTCTTTCTTTGTTGAGTCTTTCGATGAATATGGCTTCGTAAAATAAATCAAACAATGTCCCTTCTGTTTCAATCTTGTGGAATAATTTAAGGAGTATTGGAATTAACTCTTCTTTGAAAGCCTGGTAGAATTCTGTGCTAAACCCATCTGGATCTAGTTTTTGGTTGACTGGCTGGCTGGCTGGTTGGTTGGTTGGTTTGATTTGGTTTTTGGTTGTGGGATTGGCTTGTTTGTTTTTTTGGAAGAGACTTTGAATGGCTGCTTCTATTTCACTGAGGGTTAAAGATTAAATCATTTATCTCGTCTTGATTTAACTTTGGTAAGTGGTACCTTTCAAAAAATTATCCGTTTCTTTTAGATTTTCCAAATTGATCGAGTTCATGGTTTTTTTTTTTCAAGTATGCCCTTATGATTCTCTGGAATTCCTTGGAGTCTTTTGTTATCCCCACCCCCACCTTTGCTTTCTAGTTCTGACTTTGTTAAGTTGGAGATTCTCTCTCCACCTACCAGTTAGTTTGGATAACAGTCTATCATATTGCTTTTTCTCAAAAAAAAGTAAAGAAAAGAAAAGAAAACGACTCTTTGTTCTCTTTGTTTCTATCTTATTGATCTCATCCCTCAGTTCCATTGTTTCCTGCTGTAGACTCCTCTCGAGTTTGATTGGTTCTTTTTGTTCTTGGCTTTCAGGTATGCTATTATGGTGCTAGTATGGGATCTCTCTGACTTTTTGATGTAGGCACTTGGTGCTATAAACTCTCTTCTTTTATGTAGGCACCACTTTTATTGTGTCCCATAAGTTCAGGCATGCTGTGTATTCATTTTCATTGAATTCTAAAAAGTCTTTAATTTCTTTATTTCTGAATTAACCCATTTTTCATCCAGTAGAGAGTTGTTCAGTTCCATGAGCTTGTAAGCTTTTTTTTTGTTGTTGTTGTTGTTGTTGTTGTTCGTTTGTTTCTGTTGTTCAGCTTTAATCTGTAGTAGTCAGAGAGGATGCAGGGAGTTATTTCCATTTTCTTATATCTGTTGAGACTTGATTTGTGTCCAGGTATGTGGTCAGTTTTGGAGAACGTTTCTTGAGGTGCTGAGAAGGTTTACTCTTTTGTGTTTGAGTGAAAAGTTTTGTAAACACCTGAGGTCCATTTGGTTTACAAGTTTTGTTAGCTCCAACATTTCTCTGTTTAGTTTCTGCCTGGATCACTTGTCCATTGGTGGGAGTGGGGTATTGAAGTCTCCCACTATCTGTGTGTGAGGGTCAATATGTGATTTAAGCTGTAGTAGTGTTTCTTTTATAAACTTGTATAACATCATCTTAGTGGATTTTCCTTTGATGAGTATGAAGTACCCTTCTCTATCTCTTCTGAGTAGTTTTGGTTTGAAGTCTATTTTGTTAGATATTAAAATGGCTGCCCAGCTTGCTTCTTAGGTCCATTTGCTCGGAATATCTTTTTCCTAACCTGTTACCCTGAGGTGATGCCTATCTGTTAGACAATGTCTTTTTATGGAGGACTTGAGACCATTAAGAGATCTCAATGGCCAATAATTGTTGATTCCTGTTACTTTGGTATTGTCATTGGTGCTGATGCTCATGCTGCTGGTGGTGGTGCTGGTGATGCTGGTGGTGATGGTGGTGGTGGTGGTGGTGGTGGTGGTGGTGGTGGTGGTTGTGGTAATGGTGGTGGTGGTGGTAATGGTGGTGGTGGTGTGTGTTTCCCTTCTTTTGATTTTGCTGGTGTGAGATTATTTCCTGGGTTTTAGCAGGTGTAGTTAACCTCTTTAGGTTGGAGTTTTCCTTCTAGCTCCTTCTGTGGGACTAGATTTGTAGAGAGATATTGTTCAAATTTGACTTTATCATGAAATATCTTCTTTCATCTACAGTGACTGAAAGTTTTGCTGGGTGTAGTCATTTGGTCTGGCATCTATGATCTCTTAAGGGTCTGCAGGACATCTGGCCAGGCCTCTGGCTTTTACAGTCTCCACTGAGAAGTTGGATATAGTTCTAACAGGTCTGCTTTTGTATATTACTTGGTATTTTTCCCTTGCAGCTTTTAATATTCTTTCTTTGCCCTGTATGTTTAGTGTTTTGACTATTAGGTGCCAAGAGGACTCTCTTTCATGGTGTTGTGTATGCGTCTTTTACCTTTATTGGTATTTCCTACTTTAGGTTAGGAAAAGTTTCTTCTAACTTAAAGAGGATTTTATTAAAAGCATTTTCTGGGCCTCGGAGCTTGGTTTCTTCTCCTTCTTACATTCCTATTATTCTTAGGTTTAGTCTTTTCATGGTGTCTCAGGTTTTCTGGATATTTTGAGTCAGAGGTTTTTAGATTTACCATTTTCTTTGACCGATAGATCATGTCTTCTATGCCTGAGATTCTCTCTTCCATCTCTTGTATTCTGTTGGTAATGCTTGAATCTGTACTTCCTGTTAGCATTCCTAATTTTTTTTTTCAATTCCAGAAGTCCCTTAGTCTGGGTTTTCTTTATTGATTCTATTCCCAATTTCAGGTCTTGAGCATGTTATTTCCTTACACTAGTTTGTGTTTTCCTGAATTTCTTTAAGACATTTATCCATTTCCTCTTTAAGGAAATGCTATCATATTCATAAAGGCTGATTTAAGGTCATTTTCTTGTGCTTCAGCTCTGTTGGAATATTCATAGCTGAGCTCTCCTGAAGAGTTAATGCCCTGGCTGTTGATTGTATTTTTACACTGACATTTCAGTATCTGGTTTGGGGATGATTAAATATCTAGGCACTGATTGCGGGATTTGTGGTTTTGTTTGAGATTTATTTATTATATGTAAGCACACTGTAGCTGTCTTCAGATACACCAAAAGAGTGAGTCGGAGCTCCTTAAGGATGGTTGTGAGCCACCATGTGGTTGCTGGGATTTGAACTTTATCAGTCAGTGCTCTTAACCGCTGAGCCATCTCTCCAGCCCTCTGGATGTGTCTTTGTGGGGTGGGTATTTTGTTCCTTGGTTTCTGTTTCCTCTCTGGATTTTGGGGGCATGTGATGCTGTATATTGCCTATTTTGGGGTCCTATTCAACTCTTCTGTCCATGAGGAATGCCTACTGGTGTTTGAAGGCTAGGAAAAATGGGATGGGGAAAGAAGGTTGGAGGAGAAGGTCCTTGTGATCCATTGAGGATGGGGTCCTCAATGGAAAGGGAGACCTCAGCAGGTTTCCTGCTACAGAGCTGCGATGTGACCGGGGGTGGGGGTAGGGGTGGGGTGGGGGGCATCGGATCTCAGGAGCAGGAGGAAAGATGCAGGTCTGTCTCCAACCTATTTGTTGCCCCGTGAGGAGTGGCCCTTGGGTTAGCAGAAGGATGCTTGCTGGAGTCTGGGACAAAGAAACAAGTTGAGGGAGGAAGGTTAGGAAGGGAAGATCTGTGGGATCCACAGGGGGAGCAGGGGGCAGGGGAGGATGTTCTGCTGCAGCACTGGAGATGAGATTGGGGAGCGGAGAGAAAAGGTCTGCGGACACAGCCTGTCTGGCTTTCGGGTAGGCACTGATATGTTCGATAAAGCCAAGGATATGTTTTATAGAACGTGGTATGGTGCCATGGGAAGGGGTACCTCAACGGGTCCATGCTGAGGCGTTCCTCCTCCGGAATAGAGTTTATTTGGGGGCATCAGAAGGAGAGTTGAGAAAGGACTGGAGGCAGAGAAAGAGAAAAAGAGGGGACAGAGAAGGAGGGTCGAGGAGAGAGAGAGAGACAGAGACAGAGAGACAGAAAGAGAGAAGCAAGCCGGTAACACATACAGATTTGGCCTGGGGAAAGAAAGTGGTCAGAGAGAGAAGGGAGTCAGGGAGTAAGAGAGAGAGAGGGAGAGGTCAAACAGTCCCTTTTGTAGCAAGCCTGACCTACAAGGCTGTTGCTAAGTAATGGCTGGGCCATAGAAGGCTGGCCAACAGGGCTGGCCGGTGGCTTAGCAGGGGGTGCCTGCAGCAGTTGCGGGCTGGGATTCAGCCATGAGTGGGGACCAGGAAGTCAGGTGGGGACGGTGAGTGGGGGAGGTTGCAGTTGGTGTTCTGTGGGAGCAATAGGAATGAGATGGGAACCGGGTGGGGTCGGGGGAGGGGAAGTGGGTCTTGGGGAACAGAGAGAGAGAGAGAGAGAGAGAGAGAGAGAGAGAGAGAGAGAGAGAGAGAGAGAGAGGATCCACTTTGTATTTCTTTTCAAACTTATTTCTCCAGGCACAATCACTTCCTGGATCGTGGTTTTTTTCCTTCCGGTAAACAGCGCCTTAAACCCCATCCTCTACACTCTCACCACCTCCTTTTTTAAGGACAAGTTGAAACAGTTGCTGCACAAACATCGGAGGAAATCCGTTTTCAAAGTTAAGAAGAAAAGTTTATCTGCTTCCATTGTGTGGACAGACGACTCCTCACTTAAACTTGGAGTGTTGAACAAAATAGCCCTTGGGAACAGTATAATGAAGCCGGTCTCCCCGTAGTGGTTTTGGATCACTGGACTTTGAGGGCACTACCTAAAACAAGGTACAATTTGGGGAAGATGGCATCTGAGACGGTTTCCAGCCTGGCCAGCAGCCACCCCGTTCAGCACCGGGGACACAGTGGAATGGCTGTCGGCCCCTGCATTCCGGTGACAGCTCTAGGACCCGTGGACCAAGCTGAGAATAATATCGCAAGCCTCTCCTTGGCGGCCCAGACCTGGCATGCACAAGTAAATCCATGTAGACTGACTGATACATGGCGGATCTCCAGGTAGTCAGCATTGCCTGCCAGCCTGGACGGGCAATTGTAGCCACTGCCACGGCCTTCTCTTACACCAAGTTGCACTGTCTGTTGAGTATGGGTATCCATGCTATCTTATTCCAGTGTGAGCATCACGACACAAAATGAACATCTTTGTCACTGCTCTTTGAGTAGCAAATGAAACCATCAACATCTTATTAATACTTTTGACAGCTTCTGCAGGCTGCTGGAATAGCAACGTTGAACACATTTCTTCGCACCAGTTTATCGTGACTAGCATGACCAGACAAGCGGGAGGCATGCCGCGGGAGACTAGCACCAGTCACTTCTTGACTTCTATTTAAACTCAGAAAAGCTGAGATCTTAGATGTTTTTCCTAAAGTTACCCATGGAGCAAAGGAAATCAGAAACCCAAACTTCCCCAAACAGTTAAAATTCTCCAGTGCTTTAGAATAATATTTTTATTGCTGGTAAGTTCTCTTCTCATTTAGCACAGAGACAAGGAGAGTTAAAAGATGTCTCAGGATGGCCGGTCTGACCTGGGGCCATTTGCTTACTTGCACAAATCCTCCCTACCCCCATTCCCACACAAAAAACGCCAGAAATGATGGCTTTGTTTTTTGAACGTGAAAAATGTTTATGAAGACTTGGACACTTTTATACTGAAAGTTTATAAATGCGGGGGAAAGAACACTATGAATAAATTTATATTTTGCATTTGTCTGTGTTACTTTAAGCTTGACAATGTGGGTAGGTTTGCACGTGGCTTAACGCATACAGCATTGCTAGGGCGCACACCACTGTCTCACCAGACACGCTGACATTTCTGTTCTGTTGCCAAAGACTGAAACAGTAAGTGAACTTTGTTACCTCCCTCCCCTTGTTTCTGGGTTCCTTGGAAGAGAAAAATATAAGCATCTGTCTAAGCATACCATGTCACCTTTTTCAACAGAGTGAATGGAATAAATAGTCTTCTATCCTGTAGCATCCAGAAAACAAAAACCTAGAAGCAGTCACAGTTCTCCTGGTTTATTTGCTACCTAACACTGACTGAAGTCATAAAACAGGTTCCTCCATTTAATCAAGACCGTGTTTCTTCTATCAGGGAGCGATCCCACATTTGGATTCTATGAATGGCGCCCACTACCTGTGAGCAGGCTGCTTTTCTCCCTGAAGTTGTTTCCTTTCCCGTTTCTTCACTGGTTATGCAGACTCACTGCTGACATCTCGTTAAAGTCCTTAACCACTCTTATGATTTTGGATCTTAGATGTCTAATGGCTCCCAGCACTGTTGAGAGTTTATGGACCCTTCTGGAAGTAGGTCCTATATATTGAAAGTTAAGTCACCGGGGGTGTGGCCTTCAAAGGAGGCCATCTTAGCTCTACCCTTCCTTCGTTTCCAAGCTGCTGTGAAGGAGATGGGTTTTCTCAGTCCACTGAGGCAACACAGGCCGAGCTCCACCGACACCTCCTGCAGTGTTTGTCAAATCACTGCTTCCTTAAATGCTCAGCTCGGGTGGGTTTTTCCATGATGGACACACAATGGACACAGTCACGGCATGGCTTCTTCCAAATCCACGATCCAAACAAAGACTTACAGAAAGACTAGGTCCTCGGTCTAGAATATTTCAGTTTTGATCCCAAAACCTTTGTCCATGGCCCATGACTAAGTGTGGTTAATTTTGTCGATTTGACACACAAACTTGACACACCTGAGCAAAGGAAATTCAAACGAGGAATTACCTTCATTCATTCGACTGGGCGTGTCAGTAAGAGATTTTCTTGATTGATAAGGTGGGAGCGCATTGTGTACGTTGCCGTTAGCATTCGGTCTAAGCTCCGCTCCACAGTTACCTAGCAACAGCCAGGTATGCTCCACCCCACAGTTACTGTCCACAGCCAGGTAGGCCTGGCCCACTATAAAAGGGTCTGCTTGTTCCCTCCTCCCTCTCTTGCCCTGTCTTGTTTCTCTCTTGCTCTTTCTCTGCCCCCCTTCTCCCCTCCCCACTCTCCACATGTTCATGGCCGACCTCTACTCCTCCTCTTCTCTTCTCTCCTCTCCTCTCCTCTCCTCTCCTCCTCTTCTCTCTCTCTCTGTCTGTCTCTGTCTCTCTCTTCCTTTCTCTGCCTCTACTACCCTCTTAACTCCCCTCCCCATGCCCTGAATAAACTATTCTATACTATACAGTCGTGTGGCTGGTCCCTCAGGGGAAGGGGTGCTTTGGCACAGGCCCTCTTTCCCCCATACCTCATCGAACCTCCATAGAATGTATTCTCCCCTTTTTATCTTTTTATAAACACATCAGTGCCAGCCCTAGACAAATGGGCTTGCTCTGTATAAGAAAGGCAGCTAAGAGCCGGGCGGTGGTGGCCCACGCCTGTAATCCCAGCACTCTGGGAGGCAGAGGCAGGCAGATCTCTGAGTTCGAGGCCAGCCTGGTCTACAGAGTGAGTTCCAGGATAGTCAGGGCTACACAGGGAAACCCTGTCTCGAAAAAAAAACAAATCCAAAAAAACCAAAAAGAGAGAGAGAGAGAGAGAGAGAGAGAGAGAGAGAGAAACAAAGAAAGGCAGCTGAGCAAGCCATAGAGAGCAAGTGGTAAGCATCATTACAGTTTCCAGGTAACTGTGGGGCGGAGACTACCTGGCTGTTGCTAAGTAACTGTGGGGCGGAGCTTAGAATGCTAACAGGCAAGGTACACATTGGGCTCTCCCATTAATTATCATGTGAAGCAGCATGGTCTATGCTTCAGTTTCTACTGAGAGTTCCTGCCCTGGCTTCCCTCCTTGATATAGTGTGACCTGACGTGTAAAAGGCCATAAACCCCTCCCCCATCCCCCACCCCCCCACCCCCCTACCCCTCCACCCCCTGGTGGTATTTGTCAGTGTTTTATCAGAGAAACAGAGAGACAATCAAGAATACCCAGTTATCTACCTGACAGCTGTCAGTCATCAATGTCCATGTTGTTCTTGAATGGAGGACTTGAGACACAAGTCATAGAAGCTTCTGGAAAGTTGGCAGTTTTATGGGAAACTAAAAACCACGTAGTAGTCACCAACCTGATGCTGTAGGGTCCAGTTAAGTCTGACAGCCTAGTGATTTACAATCTTACCCCATACTGTCACAGGGATAGAAAAAACATTACAAATATGTCTGCTTTTAGATAAGAATTCCCACTAGACGGTGGTGGGCACGCATCTTTAATCCCAGCATCCTGGAGGCGAAGACGAAGGCAGAGGCAGAGGCAGAGGCAGAGGCAGAGGCAGAGGCAGAGGCAGAGGCAGAGGCAGAGGCAGAGGCAGAGGCAGAGGCAGGCAGATCTGTGTGAATTAGAGGCCAGCCTGGCCTACAGAGGGAGTTCCAGGATAGCCAAGGCTATGCAAAGAAACCCTGTGGAGGAGGAAGAGGAGGAGGGGGGGAGGAGGAGGAGGAGGAGGAAGGAGGAGGAAGAGAAGGAGGAGGGTGGGGGAGGAGGAAGGAGGGGGAGGAGGAGGGAGGGGGAGGGGGAGGGAGGGGGAGGAGGAAGAGGAGAAGGAGAAGGAGGAGGAGGAAGAAGAAGAAGAAGAAGAAGAAGAAGAAGAAGAAGAAGAAGAAGAAGAAGAAGAAGAAGAAGAAGAAGAAGAAGAAGAAGAAGAAGAGAGGAGGAGGAGGGAAAAAGAAGGAAAGAAAGAGAAAGAGAATTCCCTCTTATCTCAATCGAATGAGGCCTTTTGTTAGTGCAAACCTGTTTTCTAAACCCAGATTTCTATATGACTATGTAAATACCATGTAAATCCAGGATTTTTTTTTTTTGACAGTCTAAACATCAGGTAGATATCACTTCAGCATCTGAGAGAAGCTATAGCCCGGGCCACCTCTGAGTTGGAGAGGATCGTGGTGAGCCGTACACTCCACGTTCCTCCATTGCATGTGTGTGAAGTGCGTCTTCTCTTGAAGAGAAGCGCACACCCTCAAAGATCCACAGGAGCCTCAGATGGAAGTCTAGGAAAACTAAGGGGTTTTTTTTTTATGTAATTTTTATTTCATTCTTACATCTCAATTATTTTTACTAATAGGATTGTTTACACCCACCACAATTTCTAAAACACCTTCTTTTTGATCACAGGCTATATCTGGTTAGTTTTTGTCAACCTGAAACACAAAGCAACAATCAGGGGAGGAGAGGCTCTCAACAGAGGCACTTCCTCCATCAGACTGGCCTGTGAGCTCATCTGTGTGACTTTGCTCATCCATGCATGAGGGCCCCGCCCACTGTGGGCGGGGCCATCCCTAGACAGGCAGATCTGCTACACAAAACTGTAGCCTGGGAGGTGGGGGATGAGCAAAGCAGTATGCACCATCCTTCTGGGTTCTCTGCTTCAGTTCCTGTCATGAGTTTCCTTATGTAATGAGCTATGTAACTTGTAAGCCAAAGTAACCTTCTCTTCCCCAAGTTGTTTTTGGTCATGGTGTTTATCACAGGGACTTGGGTTTTAAAGAAAGAGATTTGAGCTTGACGTGCAGACAGTGGCAGCAAGACATGTTTCTCACCTGTCTTTATGCCCTACCTCAGCTCCTTTCATAGCATTGGTACCTAGCGTGGGTAAGCCACACAGCTTCATTCTCTTAAAGAAATTGAGGGTACTCTGAAGGGTACTCTGGGGTCAGATAGAACCCACACTTGCTGATTCTTTACCCCCCCCCCCTTGTATCAGCCTCTGTTTAATAAGCAATGCAGAGAGCTACAGAATGCACACCACAAAAAATGAGAAATGGGAGACTTTGAAAAAGTATGTACAACCTAGAATCTCAGCTTCTAGATCAAACCAGGAATACATGCTAGATGTGGAGATAAGGTTGTGTGAGGGGCTTTTAGCACAGCATAAGGACATATGTTATCATGTTACCAGAAGTGACCTGTAGTGGTTTGGATGAGAATGGCCCCAGAGGCTCATATGCTTGCTTCCCAGTTGGTGGAACTGTTTGGGAAGGATTAGGAGGTGTGGCCTGGCTGGAAGAGGCGTGGCACTGGGGCAGGCTTTAAGAGTTCAAAAGCCCACCAGTTAGTCAGTCTTCATTTCTCCTGCCTTTGGATCAGATGGGAGCTCTCAGCTATTGGCCCAGCGTCATGTCTGCCCACCTGTCTTCCTGCTACCTGTCATGATGATCCCAGACTCTAACCCTTTGGAACTGTGAGCTTACAAATTTAATATTTTAAAAATATAAAAGTTACTTTGGTCATGCTGTTTTGCCCTGGCTATTGAAGAATAATTAAGACAGATCTTTGGAGACAGAGGCAGGAGGATCACAAATTGAAGACTAGCCTGGGCTATTGGAGAGCTATTGGTCTGAAGGTAGGAAGAAAGGAAGGAAAGGATGGAGGGAGGAATGATGGGGGGAGAAGGGATAAAGGAGAAGAGAAGAAAGAAAAAACATTAAAGGAGTTCCCATTGTCCTACTCTCTTATGCTAGAGAATAAGAAACTTAGCACAAAGTTCTCCCTTTATATTTATCTGTTTGTATGTTTCTATAACATAGGTCTGTTGTCAGATGACCTGTTGAATGCAAGGTAAAATACGCATATTTAATTCTGATGATGTTTATTTCTAAGCTACAAGATGAAGCTATTCTCTCTCTCTCTCTCTCATTTTGTTTCTGTTTTTGATTCTTTTTGTTTGTTTGGTTGGTTGGTTTTATTGGGTTTTTTGTTGTTGTTGTTGTTGTTTTCGAGACAGGGTTTCTCTGTGTAGCCCTGGCTGTCCTGGCCTCAAACTCAGAAATCCGTCTGCCTCTACCTCCCAAGTGCTGGGATTAAATGCATGCGCCACCACCGCCCGGCCAAAACTATTCTCCTATTTTTAGTTTATTTATTTTAACTTTGAATCTGGTTTTATTTTATTTCTTATTGAAAATAGATTATTTTTTTACATATGCTATATTCTGATTATGATTCTCCCTCCCACACAGAGCCACAGCTTGTCTTGCTCGCTCTCATTAGAAAACAAACAGGCAGCCAGGCGGCGGTGGTGGCGCGCGCCTGTAATCCCAGCACTTGGGAGGCAGAGGCAGGTGGATTTCTGAGTTCGAGGCCAGCCTGGTCTACAGAGTGAGTTCCAGGACAGCCAGGGCTACACAGAGAAACCCTGTCTCAGGAAAAAAAAAACAAAAAAACAAAAAACAAAAAAAAAACAAAAAAACAAAAAAACAAAAAAACAGGCATTTAAAAAAAAAGAAAAACTAATAAAATAAGATAAAAACAAACAGAAAAACAAAGAGCCAAAAATGGGGGGGGGCATAAACATGTACAGAAGCACAGACACACAGACACATAGACTGGCACACACAGACATCCCCCCCCCAAAAAAGGGGAAGGGGCTGGTGAGATGGCTCAGTAGGTAGGAGCACTGACTGCTCTTCCAAAGGTCCTGAGTTCAAATCCCAGCAACCACATGGTGGCTCACAACCATCCATAAAGAGATCTGACACCCTCTTCTGGTGTCTGAAGACAGCTACAGTGTACTTAGAGAAAATAAATAAATATATATTTTAAAAAATGGAAACCATAGCATGTAAACAAAAGACCTGTAGGGTGAAGGGGGAAAAAAATCCCCAGACAAAGCATTATGAGACAAAACAAAACAAAACAAACTCCATATTATTGATTTTGTCTCGTGTTGTCTGTCTGCGCTGGGAATGCGGCCTGGCCCTAAGAGTGGTTTGCACACCCACTCTGGTTGATGAAAATGAATGCTTCCTTTGCAAGTGGCTATCAACTGGAGACAGCTTCCGGGTTAGAAACGTGGGCTTGTGTCCACTTGTACTCTTCACTCTGGGACTCCATCAGGCCCAGATTTGTGCAGGCTCTGTGCATGCTGCCGCAGGCTCTGTGCCCGCCGCCGCAGGCTCTGTGCATGCTGCCGCAGGCTCTGTGAGTTCTGCTGTGTTTGCAAGGCTGTGTACCCTTGATCTTCTCCATCCCCTTTGGCTCTACTCTTTCTGCCTTCTCTCACTGAACGTGGAGAAACTGAGCGGTACCTACCGGGAGCCTTCACCCCTACTGACTAATGTTCAGGATACTGAAAAATACTCTGTGCTCTTTAGAGGGAAAAGGCAAATGCCAAGTCACCTACAAACCCTGTGATTTTCAGAGATGACCTGCATGTAAGGTATGCTGGTGCAATGGTGCCACAAAGCTTATGGGTTGTAGGCACAGTAGCTGAGTTTTTTATTTCTAGGCTGTTTACTCTTTAACTGATCCTCCAGCCCAAACCAACACGTCTGGCTTGGATAGAGCTTGCCAAGCCTGGCCTCTGGGGGGTGAGGCTTAAAAAGGCCTCTTTCTCCACATCAAAGCCTCATCTCCTGTGACAGATACAAGAATGTCCACTGTCCTTACCTGCATAATCAAACTGAGGCTATTCTTATTCAGTGGTTTGGGGAGAAAGCCCCCAAGTTCTGGAGAAATGCTTCCTATATCCTGTAAACTGGTTGAAACCTGTCTACACATCACTGGAAGGGTGCCCGGGATATTTCTCCATAAAGCATGGACAGGAGGGATGGGTTACAAGGGAAGGAATTGAGGAAAATTAGAACACACCGTGCAGAGCCTGGAACTAAAGTCCTCCAGAACCTCTACAGATCACTCCAATCCACAGTGACACTACCTAAATCCCAGCCAGACATGACAGGAGCTACATCTAGACCAGCAGAGAACCGTTAACACTTTTTTCTTTCAAGGCATATGTGGGAATGTATGCCACGTGTGGTGAGGGGAGGGTGCCTGTGGACCCCAGAGGAGTCAGATCCTGCAGAGCTAGACTTACATGTGATTGTGAGCTACTGGACATGGGTGTTGGGAATCAAACTCAAGTCCTTTGAAAGAACAATATGTGACCTTAACCACTGAGCCATCTCCCCGGCCTCACCCGGGAACACTTATGACTTATCAATTCTTTGTACTTGAGGTGCTATCACAATGGTGTTTGACTCACACACCATTGTAATGGGAATCAAAACCCTTTCCTGCTGCAAGCAAAGTCCATGTGGGACAATGAAATCCAGGGTCAGAAGAAAACACAGCTTTGGGTTAATTTACTCTTCCCTTTGTGGTAAGTGAGTTTCCTTGAAACTAGATTCGATAAACATATATTCTCTCCCTGTTAAGACCTATTATGTGTATTTAAGATAGAACCACACATTTAGGGGCTGGAGAGATGGCTCAGCAGTTAAAAGCACTGGCTGCTCTTACAAAGACCAGAGTTTGGTTCCCAGCCCCCACATGGTGGCTCATAACCATCTCTAATTATAGTTCTAGGGGATCTGATGGCCTCTATAGGCTTCTGTGGGTACCAGGCATGCACATGGTGAATGTATATATATTCAATCACAGCGGTCACAGCTACTTGGGAAGCAGAGGCAGGTGGATCATGAGTTCCAGGCCAGCCTGGGAAGTTTATAAGGTTCTGTCTATCTTTTGTTTTCCTGGTGGGGATCAAACCTCAGGCCCTAAACATGCTAGGTGTCTTAGATCTTCATGTTCCTTTATGAACCTCACTGACAAATTCCACCAGTGTTTCCTGTGCAGTTCTACCCTCCCCACTGAGAATCGGCTGCAGGAATGACTGTGTGGTGGATGGTTCGCTTGGACAACCCCAGACTTGGGAAGCTTGTCTATTAAAAAAAAAAAAAATCACCTGGTGTTTAAGATATGTAAATCACCCACATATCTATATTTTTTTAAACAGGATAGAAAACGCTTATTTTTAAAATAAAAGTCCCAGGCTGGAGCCCAGTGATGAGGATGTAGATAGTGCCAAATCTAAATGCCCTCTCAAAGGACTGCAAGTCTGGGAGGCTTAACCTAGCCGGTCATGGGCCCAGGCTGAGGAATGCTCTAGGAGTCATCTATGAGCAGAAGAGCAAATTGCCAAGGGGCCAAATCCTGCAGAGGGGAAGGCGCCACTGGGAAGCACTCAGGGAACGAAGAAGCTCCTCCTTCCTCCCCCCCTCCCCCCATTCCCCTCTTTTCTCTCTCCTGTCCCCTTCTCTGTTGGTGGCGGCGCTTTCAAAACTGAGAGTTTGCTATCTCTGAGCGGAGGGCTCAGATGGAGCCCTCAGAGGAGCTCCTCCTCAGAGGAGTCAGGTGGGTCAGCCTCAGCAGCCCTGTAGCCATCCACAGATGAGAAAACTTCTGAAGCCCCAGCAGTGTGTTAATACACGCAGTTGTCTCCCTCCAACACCATGATCGATGCTGGTTGATGAGAGGGTCCTAAAAGCACAAAGAGAGGTCCTCCACCTCCCAGTATTGTGGTTGCTTCCCTTACTTACATTGCGCATGGAGGACAGCCTGTCTGCAGGCTAAAACTTTAGCCACCCCAGGGGATGCGGCGGACAGGGGAGTCTCTGGAGGGTCGACGGAAACCAACCTAACACAAAGACTGCAAAGTTACGTGTGGCCAGCAGAGGCCTCTAGCGGGCTGAGGAGAAAAGTAGCCCAGGTGAAGACAACTCTGCCAGACACCAGGCTTCAGTCCAGTTAGCACCTGCACGAGAGAATAACTGGACAAAGACACGAGCCCTCGCGTTCCGCTGACTCTCTCCATGCTCTGCGCAGGCTCTGACTGTCCAGACCCCAGGACGTAGCTGTCTTTGTCTTTTCTATTGTACTCTTTGGGACCCCACTTTTACTCTGTCTACTGCAACTTCAGCACTTTATTCTATATCGTTGTTTAGATTTTTAAATGATTTTCTTATTCTCCTGTGTACTTCTAATTCTATTTTCTCATCTGTTCATTACTGGATAAAGCTTTTCCTCCCTCATTTCTTTTTGATTCTGTTCCCCCTGTGTTCCCCACTACATGTCCTAGTATTTTAGCATTACATTGCTAGCTAGTTATTACTTATTAATTTTTCAGGGTTTTAAATCTTTTCATTATTGGAAAATATTTATCCTGTTTATATGTGTGATTATATTTGACATGATAGGTATCTTGAGGAGGAGAGAGAAAGAGAGGGAGATTGGGCACATATGACATCAAAGCAGATAGGAACCTATCAGGAGCAGGCAGCCAGCGAGAGAGTCTGGGAAAGGTCGCGGGGAGAGAAACTGGTTAGAAGGCCATGTTCCGACAGCTGTGTAAAACACCTTGACTGAATCCTGACTCAAAAAATAAAAACAAAGCTTCTTTTCAATTCCCTTTTCTTCATCTCAAGGCAACAAAGTATGTGCAGTGTGATGGTTTATATCTCTTCGTCCCAGAGACTGGCACTAGTAGAAGGTGTGGTCTTGTTGGAGGAAGTCTGTCACTGTGGGGATGGGCTTGGAGGTCTTCCTCCTAGCTGCCTGAGCATGCCCAGTCTGTTCCTGGCTTCCTTTGGATAAAGACATAGAACTCTCAGCTCCTCCTGCACCGTGCCTGCCTGGATGCTGCCATGTTTCTGCCTTGATGATAATGAACTGAACCTCTGAACCTGTAAGCCAGCCCCAATTAAATGTTTCTTTTATAAAATTTGCCTTGGATCATGATATCTGTTCACAGCAGTAAAACCCTAACTAATACATGCAGTTACTGTTTTTTCCTTGTATTTATTTATTTATTTATTTATTTATTTGCAGAACCAGATCAGAACATTCAAATATGACCATTTAAAGTATAGGTTCGTGTCAAGTGTTGTAGCTCTTGCTTGTATTCCTGGACCTTAGAACGAAGGCAGGCGCGATTGCTGGGAAATTGACGCCCATGTTGAGCTACACAGACTGTTCCTGTCAGGCTGGGCTCCAGAGTGAGAACCTGTCTCAAACACAGTAAAAGTGAGAGGTTTGTATGGAAGCTGTGGGCGCTGTGGCAAAGTACCTGCTGCGCATGTGCGAAGCTCTGGGCTCCACCTCCAGCCTCAACAAGCTCACAGACCCACACCACTCCTTCCTTGGCTGAATGTGTTTGCACCGCCTGTGATTCCAGCGCTGGAGAGGCCGGAGCAGGAGGGACACAAATTTGAGATCATCCTGAAGTACAAGTTGACTATATGACTGTCAGAACTACATAGTGACGGTTAGTTACAAGTTTAGCCTAGGTTATATAAATTTTTAAAAATTAAAAATTTATAAATAAAACATACAAACAGGAGCAATGACAGTATGATATTCATCAGGAGTTTAGCAGATCCCACTGAGTTCTGGGAGTCGGATTTACAGACTGACACATTGACCCAGTGTTTGTTTGCTTGTGGGGTTTTTTTTTTTTTTTTCTATTTTTTGTTGTAAGCCTTAGAGACAAATGTTATTATATTCTGTTGCCTTTGAGGCACAAATTCTTCCCACCTGCCTCTCATTCTTCTGCAGCTTGTAGTCTTCCTTAAAGTGACTCTTCATTTCTTAGGAATGTTGACAAGATTATTTTAATGCTTATGTATGAGTGCATGGTGAGTGTATGGCACATGGGTGCAGGTGCCCATGGAGCCAGAAGAGGGAGCTGGATCCCTTGGCTGGAGTTACAGCTAGTTGTGGGCCCAGTGTGGGTGCTGGGAACTGAGCAATGATCCCTCAGGGAGTGCAGGAAGCGATCTCAAACAGTGAGCTGTTTCTACAGCTCCTACGAATGTGCTCTTTGTCAGCCAATAAGAAAAAAATAGTTGGACTAAAGGTTTGCTTGTAGAGTAACAATGTTTTTTAAGAAGGTGAATTCCTCTGTTGGGTCTGGAGAGAGAGCTCATTAGCAGGTAAGAATGCTGGCTGCTCTTCCAGAGGACCTTGGTTTGGTTCCCAGCACCCACAAAGGGCAGATCCTAATGAGCTGTTACTCAGCTCCAGGGGTCCATATTTGATAGTATGGTTCTCAAAACTTTAGAATTGGAACTTTAAAACGCCATTCTTCCTCCCTTGAGGAAATGCCTCCATGAAATCCAGCTGTGGGGCATTTTCTCGGTTAGTGATCAAGGTGGGAGGGCCGCTTGTGGGTGGGGCCATCCCTGGGCTGGTAGTCCTGGGTTCTAGAAGAAAGCAAACTGAGCAAGCCAGGGGAAGCAAGCCACTAAGAAACATCCCTCCATGGCCTCTGCATTAGCTCCTGCTTCCTGACCTGCTTGAGTTCCAGTCCTGACTTCCTTTGGTGATGAACAGCAGTGTGGAAGTGTAAGCTAAATAAATCCTTTCCTCTCCCCTGACCCCCCAAAAAGCCCTCCATTCTTATAGCTGGGTATGGTGACTCATAGCTATAATCTTAGAATTGGGACAAGTGAGGCAGGAAAATCACAAGCTCACAATTAACACAGGCTGTTAGTAAAACCCTGTCTCAAAGAAACAACTGTTTACATTCAGAGCTGCGCACTCCCCACAGCAGGGCCTGTGGGCTGTGGATGGCTCGCAGGTATTAGATCAAATCCCTGCCAAGATGATGATTAACAGAGGGGGGCTACCAGGGCGGCCCTGGAGAAGCTGCTGAATTCATTCTGCAATGAATTCACACTGAAATGTCCAGAATGAGAACAACCAGAGCAGTCCAGAATAGGAGCATGCCACCCCACACCCAGAATGAGCGCGGGCTGGGGTGGGAGGGGTGGGGGACCTGGGGGGGGATGAATTTAAACAGTGCAAGATGCCCATGCTTAACTGAATGTCTCCTTAAGTCTGACTAGCCTCCACCTTCTCTCCTCATCATGCCTATTCCTCTCCCTTTCCTAAACATTTGGAATATGACACTTAGGACTCCTGAAAGCTGCCCTCACCAGCTGACCTCCAGACCTCTCTCTGCACTCCCGAAGCTGTGCTTTGGTTCCTTGAAGTAAAGGTTTCCTTCCCCTGAACTTTCTGAATACTAGGACTATTTCTTCCTTGTGTTAGGTCGACCATGCTTAGCCCAGAAAGAACACTTCCATCCACGCTCTCTGAAGGGGAAGAACAGAGTAGCTCATAGCGGCAGGCAGCTAAGTCAAAAGAAAGTAGTAATCTGCTGGGCAGTGGTGGCGCACGCCTTTAATCCTAACAATTGGGAGGCAGAGGTAGGCAGATTTCTGAGTTCAAGGCCAGCCTGGTCTACAGAGTGAGTTTCAAGACAGCCAGGGCTGCACAGAGAAACTCTGTCTCAAAACAAAACAAAACAAAAAAGTAATCCAAAAGAAAAGTATATTTCTGTGTCTAGAAATATGAGGAAATTGTGTAACATCATAAAAATGGACATCCGTGCAAGAGGGAATAGCACAATATGATTGCTACATATGGAAATCATGATGGAAAAAGTGTGTGCGTGTGTTTGTGTGAGAGTATGAGTGGGAGTGTGTATGCATGTATGTGTGTGTGTGTGTACATATTAAGGTCCAAAAGAATCACATCAGTAGTTATTATATGAAGGTAGAGGGCTTAAGGATGTTTTAATTTTCTTGTTTAAATTTCTCTCAAAGGTGCTGTAATTTAGTTTGTGTGATGATAATTACATCAGAAAAAGAAAAGAAATCCAGCCATACTCTGTGGCTTTCTGAGCACCCAGCTGGTTCCCGATTGGGCCTGAAGTGAGCCGGGACAAGATGGCTCAGGACAGAACTGCCAACCACATCCAGTGAGCAAAGAAGTCCCAGAAAGTTGTACACTGTTCACCAAAAACTCAACTGTCGAGTTACAGCTTCAAGTGCCTGCGAATACAGCATTTAATGTTAAGTTAGTATATGGTCTACACTTGCCAGCCGTTTAGAAGCATCTTCTGGAAGCACACCCAGAGCCCACAGAAGGATTGCTGCAACCTAGAGGAAATGCAGAACCCCTGTACACATGTCTTGAGGATGACCCAGTGACATCTGTCCTTTTGGCAAGCCAGGATTGCCAGCGGGCATTCTATAACTAAAATAGAGGGCATGCCAGTTTGCTATTTTTTGTTTTTATGGACAAAGATGCCTTCAAAAAATACACCAGAGGAAAATTTAAAGCAACCTCTTTAACAAATGATGCTGGGGAAACTAGGAGCCTCGTGTAGAACAGAATTACATAAATGTAGATTTGACCTACTGCTATTACTCCATGTAATTTAATTGTATGTGTGTGTGTGTGTGTGTGTGTGTGTGTGTGTATGTGTGTGGTTTGCCCACATGTGAACAATATGCATGCCTGGTTTTGTCAATGACAATATAGTAAATTCATTTTCTAGGTTTTTTAGGGAAAACGAGCCGGTGTTCTAGACTCAGAAAGACAAACACCACATGTCCTCTCTGATTTGTGGCTCTTACCTTCCAACTCTTTAATATAGATGCTTGGGAGACAAGGGGAGGGGAGACACCAGGGAAAGAGAGCAGGACCCATGACCGAGCCAGGAAAAACCACATTCAGGGTACATTTCCTTATAATCAGATCCGAGCTGAAGTTATCTGTGCTGTGTTTAAATCCTAAAAAGTCATGATTGATTGGATCAGCACCTGATGGCTTCTGAGAAGCCTTCAGTTTCTGATTAGGTTTGTGAGGAATCGTTCTTCATGAGTACTTCCAGACGGATTTCCTCTTCCCATTAGTCAGGCCCCTGAGGCTGTCATACTGGAGCCATCTCTGCGTGGTTGACAATTCCTGCTGAGTTGCATTTTCATTCTTATCATTATGCCTTTCTGCTTTTATGAGTCCTTATTGTGTAAATTTAACTTTTCTGGAAAGTCTTGGGGAAAATCACCCCACCACCACCAAAAAGAAAATCTCATTACTAAAAGATGTTAATGGGGGTTGGAGAGATGGTTCAGCGGTTAATGTTGTGCACTGCGCTGGTATCAGACCTAAGCTCGCTTCCCAGGACCCACACTGGGAGGCTCACAGGCACTGGTAACTTCAGCTGATTACTCTGCCTCCTGAATACCACTTCACCTAGCTCTTCCTTGGAATCTTTTTTTTTTTTTAATGTATTATATGTAAGTACACTGCACCTGTCTTCAGATACCAGAAGATGGCATCAGATCTCTTTTATGGATGGTTGTGAGCCATCATGTGGGTGCTGGGATTTGAACTCATGACCTTCGGAAGAGCAGTTGGTGCTCTTACCCATTGAGCCATCTCTCCAGCCCTCTTCCTTGGAATCTTAGAATACTAAAGGAGTATTGTATCAGTGGCTCTCAACCCTCTTAATGCTACTGTGAGACCCTTTAATACTCCCTAACCATAAAATTATTTCATTGCTACTTCATAACTGTAATTTTGCTACTTCTGTGATCATAATGTAAATACCGCATATGCAGAATATCTGATATGTGACCCCTGTGAAAAGGTCATTCAACCCCCAAAGGGGTCAAGACTCTTAAGTTGATAACCATTGTTTTCGATGACGTGTGCAATATCTCAATTTTCCTTTCCTTATCTTTAGAGGAATTAGAACTCTCTTTTCAATCATGATGCCTTCTCTTGTACCGTCACCTTTTTTCTGAATTATGGTTGAATATAAAATTGTCTTTTTTCCCCCAAGAGAAGATACTGAAACTTTTGTATTTTATTTCTTTATGGTAGTGCTGGAGATTGATCCTAGGTCCGCATGCATGCTAGACACAAGGTCTACCACTGAGCCATATCCCTGGTCCTTTGTTCCTTAATTTATTTTAATAACTCATTAAGCAACATCTTCTAATTCATCAAAATTCATTAGTTGTGATTCTGGGACACATTTAAATCTGGTAATTTGGATATATTTTCAGCATATTCTTATAAATTTCACGTTTACAATTATTGTGGGGCTAGGAGGGTTTTTAAGCCACAACCTCAAATCAGAAACTGTATGCCCTAGTTTTTCCATAATAAGCAGATAACAAAGGGAATTTATAAACGTAAACATTTAATGTAAGGGCTTACATTCCCAGGGGGTTAGAGCCTGTGGCCATCACGGTGGGGTGCACGGTGGCAGGCAGGCATGACACTAAAGCAATAGCTATGAGCTCACATCTTGATCTGCAAGTACAGGGCAGAGTGTAAAATTAATTATTTTAATATAAGTGTAATCACTTAATTAATACACTGACTGTATTTCTTTACCATGGCTAGCCCCCAATAATCACAGAGAGGAACCAAGATTTACTTCAAGCTGCATTCCAATATCTATCTGGGCAGTTAAATGTTCTACCTTAACACCCTATGATAATCTGGCTACTTCCCACCCATGATCCCATAATACTTGCATATTACTATTAATCTGGCTCTTTGGGCTTCAGATGTGTCTTCCCATGGCGTCTTCTTGGTTCCTCTCCTCCTCAGGCTCCTCCTCTTCCCCTCCCTAGGCTGGTGGAAGTCCTGCCCTGCTCTCTCTTCCGCTCAGCCACTGGGTGATCAGCATTTATTATCAAGGCAGAGAATAAATGGTAAGAATTGTTCATGTAAACTTGAGACAGGAGAATTTTGTCCTGAGCATTACAGTGTGTTGTGGGTTGGCCTAATGCTGTTTGTATTCCGATGTTAATTCCCTTCCTCAAGAGGGATTGCTCCGGTCCATCTGGTAGTCAGAGGATCTCATGTGAACCTTCTCCCCATTTTAACTGGGGAAAGATGGGGCTGGAGGTTTGAGAGTGGGGGCAGGTAGAGAGGTAGAAATGGACAGGAAGAGAAGAGAGGATGGAAGAAGAGGGAAAGGAAGCCAGGATGGGCCTGAACCACGTGGGCAGGAGAAACTGCAAGCAGTAAGGGGTCTTATAGCTGGGGAATAAATTAGTATAGTGTTAGATCTGCCCAATCTAAACATATAGCTTATAATTATAATGACTGAATTGTGCGTGTTTTATATGGGTTTCTTGGGGTTGGAAATTCTAGCAACAATACAAGATGTGAGGACAGAGAAATCATCATGTGAATAACACAAGGGTAACCTTTACACAGTACACAAAAGCATTACACCTACAACAGAAAGAGACACTGGAAATAGTAAGAATCTTTTGAAACCTCAAATCCCTCCCCCAGTGACACACCTCCTCCAATAAGGCCACACCTCCTAATCCTTCCCAAACGGTTCCACTAGCTGGGAACCAAACATTCAAATACATGAGCCTATGGGAGTCATTCTCATTCAAAGCCCCTCAGTGTACCTATTAAATACTTAGTGCTTCCAGTTGCAGAACTTGGAAGGTGTTGTTTTGAAAATACAACCATAGAAATAGAACTACATAGTCAGTAAGGGGGAAATTGATCATATCTCAAGAAATAGATAAGATCCTATAGATGAAGGCCAGCTCCATCAGGGGTGTTATTCCCTTAGAGTAACTTTTGAAGCTCATAAAGCCAACCAAAGACCATTCCTAGACCACTGGAGGGCAAAGAGGGGCTGTGTGCAAGAAAAAAGCCAGGGCTGGGCGGTGGTGGCGCACGCCTTTAAACCCAGCCCTTGGGAGGCAGAGGCAGGCAGATTTCTGAGTTCGAGGCCAGCCTGGTCTACAAAGTGAGTTCCAGGACAGCCAGGGCTACACAGAGAAACCCTGTCTCAAAAAACCAAATTCTGCCCAGTGACACCTGTAAAGACCTGGGCTCTATGCATTTCCCCGTCCTAAAGCCTAACCAGGTTGGGAATTCTTCCTCTGAGCAGACAAGGAGTGGCACATGGTTCTGTCTTCAAAGAGACTGTATTTAGCCTAGCCTGGTTGCATGTTGATAATCAAGCTCTCCACAGTATGTGGACATGCATAGCAAGGGCTGCCCGCTGCCCACGTGTCTCTCTGCAGCAGTCAGTATACATGCTAGTCAATAAATACAATAAATGTTTCGTTATCAGCAGGATTCCAGAGGTTGGTTGGCCAGTTTCTAATGTTCCTAGGGTTTAACGTCCTACAGGTCTTGCTGCTCGGTGAAGCTGAGCTCTGCATCACGATGAGAAATGTGAGTGCTTGGTGCTTCAAAAACATCCTAGACCTGAAAATGCTGTGGCTGCTTTCAAGAATATGGCCAAATCATGGGTCTGCCAGCAATCACCGTGTGTGAGCTGGGAAGTGTGAGGTAGTAATGAGAACTGCACCTTCAAAGCTGGCTAACATGGTAAGAGGCAGCCAGGAGTACTTCACTGGTTCCAAACCTGTCCTGGGTCAGTCTGCCAACCATCAGGTTAATTGTCAGTATTGAGGTGTCTACCTCTGTTACATTCCTGGAATGACAACTTTTAAAAGAAACTGTTAATATATTAAATAGTCTAGAACTTTATGGCCATTAGGGACTTTAAAAAAATGCTACCTCGCTCCCCATGTGTGTGTGTGTGTGTGTGTGTGTGTGTGTGTGTGTGTGTGTGTGTGTGTGTGTATGTGTGTGTGTAGGTACCCTGGAGTTTTAGGCAGTTGTGACCATCCCATTGAAGATACTGGGAACCTAACTCAGGTCCTCTCTGGAAGAGCAGCAAGTGTCAAGTGCCCTTAAGCTCTGAGCCATTTCTCCAGCACCCCCTAGAGAGGCTAAAGGTGGGAAAATGGCAGAAATTCCTGTCCTGTCTTGATGCAAGGTTTCCATTTGGCAGATACTGTCTCTGACAGTCACACCCAGCTCCTGTCAGACTCCTGTTTCTGTAGCTGGTCCAATATTCATACCACAAACACACTCCGAGTTGTTTCTCAAGTTCAAATTCCCATGAAAATTGAAGAAAAAGAGAAAAAGGGAAAGAAATCCTGTATCCTTTAAAAGTTACCTTCATTCTCATATTTGCCAAGAACAGAAAACATTCCGCTTACCCCACCCACAACATTTTACATATCAAAAGGGAAAGCCCGACTCCTGCTGTTTCTGGAGGAGCCCAGGGTTTGTGACAGAGGTTCTAAAAATTTGGGTCACTGATCTCTTTTGAATTTTAATGAGAGTAAAAGCTCCTGCTAGGAAAATGCACACATATGAATTTTCTTGGGAAAATTCTTGGGAGGCTTGGGAGTTCTTGGGAGGCTTAACTACCACGTTTCCTGTCTTTGAAGCTTGTGTAGTAAATGAAATGTTCCTGTTCTACTGAAATTTACATTCTAACACATGGAAACAGAAATAACAATGTCTGGGGGGTTGGGCTCCTGGAAAGTAGGCAGGGACTAGCTGAATCAATCATTAAGGTGGAATTGAGACCTGTTAGGAAAGAGTGGAGGGAGGGGAGGGGAGGGGAGGGGAAGAGGGCATGGAGAGGCTTTGAGAGAAGCTGTAACATGCAGGGCTCCCTTCACAAGGAGCCCATCTGGACTGACTCACGGTTTCTTCAGACCTTTCCCAGACAGTGGTGCACTGCGTTACAATGTATCCATCAGTATACTGGGTTACATTCAGTCCTGGGAATCCTTCTAGTGGGTTGTCTGCAAATCCTGAGGGTCATCTGGGGACTCCCAAGACTTGGAAATTGTAGTCAGAAATTAGGATGGCCTATCTTTCATGTTGTATGTTAACTGTGAAGGAGCCTTCCTATCCCTGAACTCTTCAATACCTTTCAATCCATAGCTACATGATGCCATTAGTGAAAGTGGTAACGTGTAGGCTTCCTGGAAGAATTAGGACAATAACTATTTTTGTAACTGGTAAATAAAGGGAAATATAAGTATTTATTTTGCCTTAACTATATAAGTCCTATGACCAGGAAAGCAAATACTGGGTTAGAGCAAGTATACCAATTTACATGGAATTCAAGAAAGAAAATGACACAAGGGCAGAAATAGACTGTGGATACTTTACAAGCCTTCATGAGTTGATAGGCTGGACGGAAGCACATAGAGAGGGGGAGCAGCTAGGACATCCTTCTCAACAATGGGATACAACAGTGCTTTTCCAAGAATCCAAACCTGAGTCTGGGCAAGCATCAGAGTCCAGCTGTAATGCAGAGGAAGTAACAGTACCGTGTGCTCCCTGCAACCATGCACACACACATACACACACACATACACACACACACACATACGCACGCACATACACACACACACACATACACATATACACACGTGTACACACATGCGTACACACACACACACACGCGTACACACACATATACACACGCATACACGCACACACACACTTATTCCTTCTCTTGGATGTCAGCAGTGGCTGAGAGTCCCTCACTCATTCTCACGTCCATACATAAAGCCCTGAAGACGAAGGAACAACCTGTTGAGGGGAACAGCTGCCTGCAGAAGACAGGCCTGCTAAACTGGGAATGCATGCATATCCCCCCTCCCCCACTCCAGCATTCAAGTTAGAACCTCCGCTCCCAGATTCATCAGATTCATCCCTGTGACCTGAGTATGGGACAAACAACTGGTCAGAAGGAGGATTTATTTGGGCTTCTGCTTTCAGAGGACCTGGCCCATGGTTGTCTGCTCCCCATATTTGATCAGGATATTGTGGCAGTGGAAGTGTAGGGCAGAGGAGAGCTTTTCATCTCATTCCTACCAGAAGAGATGGTGGGCGTGGGGTGGGGAGATGAGGGGGGTGGGGAGGACAGATACAATACACCCCCAAAGGCCCTGCCTGCAGCAGAGCAAGGTAGGGGTGGCATTACATATTCAAAAGATGACACTGAGAATTCCTAGTGTCACAGCATTGAGATGTGGAGTCTAAAGGCCCCTTAGAAGGAATCGGTCCTGACCTGAGAGAGCAAGACTGTCAGAGAGCCCTATTGGAGTGCCGTGCTGCCTGGCAGGAGCCTGACATTGGCCAAGGACAAGGCTTCAGGCAGGAATTAGGCCTGACCTTAGGCAATGACTAGGGAGTAAGCTCAGGCAGGAATCTGGCATTAGGGCATGACAGGGAAGTTAAGTTTAGGCAAGAATCTGATGCTAGGCTACAGTAGGGAAGTGGGTTAAGGCAGGAATTTTAATCTTAGGGTGGAATGAAAGAACCAGGCTCGCTGGGCAGTGGTGGTGCACGCCTTCAATCCCAGCACTTGGGAGGCAGAGGCAGGTGGATTTCTGAGTTCGAGGCCAGCCTGGTCTACAGAGTGAGTTCCAGGACAGCCAGGGCTAAACAGAGAAACCCTGTCTCAAAAAACCAAAAAGAGAGAGAGAGAGAGAGAGAGAGAGAGAGAGAGAGAGAGAGAGAGAGAGAGAGAGAGAGAGAGAGAGAAAGAAAGAAAGAAAGAAAGAAAGAAAGAAAGAAAGAAAGAAAGAAAGAAAGAAAGAAAGAAAGAAAGAAAGAAAGAAAGAAAGAAAGAAAGAAAGAAGCAGGCTTCAGACAAGGTTTTGGGCTTGGACAAGGAGGTGGGCTCAGGTATTTTGGTCATTCTGACAAGCCCTTGGAAACAACTATCATGGGACTTTGCTTATTGCCTTGATTATTTTGTGTTTACTGTCTTTGTTCCTCATTGTACCACTATCGATCTTAACACCTGCATGTAATTAAAATGGTATAAAAGTGGATTGGAAATTATTAAACCTGCCCTTCAGTCTCAGAACTGGCTGGGGTCATGCTGCAATGTTGTCTAATCGTCTTTTTTTCTTTTTAATCCTCACTCCTGCACTGGAGAACCTGTTGACTGACTGAGCAGGCTTGGTCAGGGGGCGGCGCCCTCAACATTGGGCTCCAGAAAACAGGGTACAGGGAAGGACACTTCGGGAAAAGGAAGTGCATAGAGGAAAATTTGGGCTAGTAGTGAGAAACCTTGTAGAAGGACAAGGTAATGGTAAATGTGTTTTGTGTATGTGATTAGAGTTATACTAAAATTTAGAGAAGCAAAGGTAATTCTCATAGGTTCCTTTAGTCTTTGGACCCTGACTAGAAACAGTTTACACCCTAGACATGAGAGAATGGGTTAGAGAAAAGGAGTCCTTCCCACTGTCTGGGGAGATTTGGCGAAAGAGAAGGAAAATGAACATAAACTGTCTCAGAGGTCTCCTAGGGACAGAAGAAGGTTGGGAGACATCCTGCCTCCTTTGGCTCCTACTAGAGGAATGCTTGGTTCTGGGTTCCTTAGGTAGGAAGAAATCTGGGTCCTTTTGGGATCCCTAATTCTCTTCCCTCTCTGTCTATTGTCTGTCCTTGGCACACCAATCTGTCCATGTCCATCAAAATTGACTGTTATGTTATGTCAATTTTATGTTATGTCTGTGTTTTCATTTTGTGGTTTGACTGATTGTTGTTCTGTGTTACATTCATGTTCAAAAGAAAAAATGGTTAAAACTTTATCTGCTGGTTGTGCACCCTTTGATTTAGTTTTAACTAATTTCATTAAAAGAGAAAAAGAGAAAATAAATAGCCGTCTCAATTGGCCTTTGGAGCCCTGCACCTGTAGTTAGGAGTCTGGCACAGCTGAGAGGCCCTGCCAGGAGCTTCTCCTCTGTACAAACCGATCTTAAAGGGGCCAGAAGCTTCTCAGCTTCTATGGTAAGGGAGCTGATGGTCGTTTCTCCTAGAAAATCTCTGCAATTATGATTGTTGGGTTCAGGACGTGACAAGGAGCTCCTCTCTTGAAATTACAATTAGAAAACATAAAAATTTGGTTTGGTCTAAATTTATAAAATGTGTATAGCTGCCTCATTCTGTTTCTGATTGGTCTTAAAGGTATAAATACGCCCTGCATGTCTTGGTTATAGAGTATTGGCTTATAAGTTATTGGGTATGATTTTAAAAAGTGTGACATTGGTAAAGAAAGTTAACTTAAAACTGGTAACTCAGGGTTGGAATCATTTTAAATAACAACATATGGTGTGAACTAGCCCAGGAAATCAGGCCTCAAAAGATACTTCTAAATTGAGATAACATTTTGTCTAATTCTTATCCTAGAAACCAGACTTATAAAAGATAGGACTAGCCAGGCAGTGGTAGAGCACGCCTGTAATCTCAGCACTCTGAGAGGCAGAGGCAGGCAGATTTCTGAGTTCAAGGCTACTCTGTTCTACAGAGTGAGTTCCAGGACAGCCAGGGCTATACAGAGAAACCCTGTCTCGAAAAAACCAAATCCAAAAATAAATAAATAAATAAATAAATAAATAAATAAATAAATAAAAGATAGGATTTAGGGCAGTGTCTCTTTGAGGTATTAGAGGCTGCACTGTCATGTGTTTGTATGTAAGAATTGTCAGCCAAACTTTGTAACATTAAAGTAATGCTTTTGTTATTGATTTTAAAGAAAACAGATTATTTAAATTGATGTTTGTTTTCCAAAGTTATGGTTATGCTCTAATATTGCAAAAGAAACATAAAAATTATGGTAAAATTGCCAGTGTTCCATTGACTACAGTTTGCAGTTTGATCGCAAGCTCACAATTCTTAACTCATCCATATTTTATAATTGGGATAATTTCAAGAGTGATAAAAGTTAAAAACAGCTGTGTCCAGTATGGGCTCGCTGCCCCTTTTATACAAGCTTTATTGGATACAGTAGTAGAAGCAAAATTTAATCCTCCAAGATTGGAAAGGCGATCTCAGTGGAAATTTATTTGGTATCAAACAGGTTCCTGATGAACTGTTTCAGGAATTTGTGGATAGACTACTAAAAGCAGCTAGTAAGTAGAATTTTTGGAGACCCTCAAGCAGGGGTTCCTTTTGTTACACAATTGGCTTGTGAGAATGCTAGTCAGCCACACAGCTATACAAAGCAAAGACAGACTTATATTCATCTTTGTGCAGAAACTGGACCTTCATACACTTGGGGTCTGGCAATGGCTGCTGCCTTGCAGGGGACTTCAGTACAGGTAATGTTTTCATGGCACAAATGTGATAAGGAATGTTTTAAGTATGGGGGCATAAATCATTTTAAGAAAGACTGTCCAAAGAATTAAAGACATAGACAGTAGAATTGCTCCTCTGGAATCTGTCCTTACCACAGGAGAGGTAATCATTGGGCCTGGCCTCAGGCAATAGTCTCAGATTAAGAAATATTTACATTTGAGTTAATGCAAAGCTCAGAGCTGCCTCAGAGGCTTGTGTGACACTCCCTGCCTAGGGAAGTTTTTTGGGCCCTCACCTCACATTAGGGAATTGCTCTTAGGCCAAAGCAGCATTATTACAGATCTATCAAGGTATTGTTCAAAATAAAGTTCAAATTTAAGATTGATGAACAATTAATGAGGCTATGGAACTTATGAAGTCATTAAAATCTGGCCTGCCTACGTCATATAGAATTATTATGGATTTGGAGAGTTGTTTTTTCCTTGGCATCATGATAATTGTAAAGGGTGTACTTCTGGTAAGCTTGTAGTAATTAAAGGTTTTGCCTCAAGGAATGGCTAATAGCATCACCTTATGTGAGAAAAATTTTTGTCTCTGCTTCAATACAAGAACCTAGGACTTTGCATCTTTCAGTGTATGTTGTTTGTGAGGCCTTTGTTCTTATACGATGGGCTTTAAAATTCTTGGGGATTAGTTTTGGCTCCAGAAAAAATTCAGAGACAAGACCCCATTCAGTATTTGGGACATCAGTTATACCCTAAACAAATTGTAGCACAGGAAATTCAAATACGGAAAGATAATTTACTTACTCTGAATGATTTTCAAAAGTTATTAGGAGATATTAATTGGCTAAGACCTCATCTTAAGCTTACTACAGGGGAACTTAATCCTCTGTTTGGTACCCTCAAGGGGGCTGCAAATCCTAATTCCCATCCACAGTTAACTGATGAGGGGTGAATGGCTTCAGAGAGTAGAGGAAACTATTAACCGACAACAGAGACATATATATAGACTCTGATCAGTTATTGGCTGCCTGCATTCTTGCTACAATTCACATGCTGACAGCAGTCCTTTGCAAAAGGCACCATTAATGTGGATTCATCCTTCTTTGTCTCCAAACATTATGAAGCTATTGCTGTGTTAATACAGAATTGTATAATAGAATCGAGAAAATATTTTGGGAAGGAACCTGATGAAATATTTATTCCTTATTCCAAATAACAATTAAATTGGTTATTACAAAATACTGATATTTGGCCTATTGCATGTACAAATTTTCTAGGCAAAATTGATAACCATTACAATTTGCCTCTATGCATGCTTTTGTATTCCCTGTTCATTTATGCATGCAACCCATAGAAAATGTATGTACAGATGGGTCATCTAATGGGAAGGCTGCACATGTGATTGGATCTCAGGTTCATTCTCTTGAGTTTCCCCCTGCTTCAGCACAAATAATTGAACTACGTGCTGTAGCTGCTGTTTTTGAAATGCTGAAAAACCAAGCTTCTAATTTGTATACTGGTAGCCCAATATATAGCTCATGGTTTACAATTACTCAAAACTTCCTTTTTCAGATACTGCTAATTCTCAAATTTTGCAATTATTTATGCAAATATAACTCAGTTTAAGAGAACAAACAGTTCCCTATTTAGTAGGCCATTTAAGAGCTCATACTGGATTGCTAGGACCCCTTAGTAAGGGCAATGCCACAACAGATTTGTACACCAGAAAGGTTATAGGCATTACACAGGAACAATTAACCAAATAATCTAATTCTTTACATCATCAAAATAGTAATAGCTTGAGACAGCAATTTGGTATTTCTAGACAATGAGCACATCAAATCGTAAAGACTTGCACTGAATGTCCTCAATTTCTACCTGTACCACATAATGGTATTAATTCTTGAGAAAATGGATACTCATATTTTTTATTTTAGAAAATTAAAATATGTACATGTGACTATTGACATTTTTCAGGCTTTCTAGTTGCCGCTGCTTTAACAGGAGAAGCAACTAAAAATATAATTAGTCATTGCCTAAATTATTTTTCTATGCTTGCTATTGTAAATCAGATTAAAACAGGTAATGGAACTGGCTGTTACAGTCAAGCATTTGAGATGTTTTACCGACACTTTGATATCACCCATATTACTGGGATTCTTCTTTAGGACAAGGCATTGTGGAACAGATCCATGGAACTTTAAAACAATATCTTCATAAAATAAAAAAAAAAAGGGAGTTATATCCTCCATATATACACCACACAATTATTTAAATTATGTTCTTTTATTTTAAAATTTTAGAAATTTGGATGCCAAGTAACTCTCTGCTGACTGTCTATGGCACCCTACAACTAGGCATACTTATGCCTAGGATCCACATACTACCATATGGCATAATACCAATCAGGTATTTCATGTGGGGAAGAGGGCATGTTTGTGTTTTTTCTGCAGGATGCTGAAAGAGCATGCTAGCTGCCAGAGTGATCAGTATGACATGCTGATGCTGAGACAAAGAATGATGCCAACCTGTGAGCTTGCTGAGTGTCCTGACAATGGTGACAGAAAAGCTGTTTTGGACATATGCTCCTGACCCACCTTTGCTTGCCTATATCCCAGATTGGTCAAGCTGCCTTGCCTCAAACTTTCAGACCTTGTGGGACAGAGAACATGGAGATTGTGAAAACTGACTTAGAAAATTTAATCAAATAGAGAAGTTATTATAATGAGTCTTCTCTATCCTTTAGCGTGACCAGTTAGTCTGACTCAATCATGGACTGGTATAGAAATCAATCCAGTATTGGAAATGACAGTCTTCATTTAGAAGACTGGTTCTGGACATTTTCAAAGACATACTTGGAAACTGACCGCTGCCTTGTATAAAGTCACATTGGCTATAGACAAAATTGGAATGGGATCTAGATTTCAAACAGGTATTAATGCATGTGTTAAGGCTCCCAATCTTTTATTAATTGGCCATGTTAAAATTATTTTTGTTTCCTCTATAGTATTTAATGTAAGTTGTATCGATTGTACACTTTCTAATGTGTTAGTGTGTTGAGAACTGGGATGCCTGTTATAGCAGTCTATCAACCAGCTTTTGTTTTATTGCCTAAGTATTACAGGACCTTCATATTCTGAAAAAAGCTTTCAAATACTGGAGGAAGTGAGTCAGACTTTAAGTAGAAGCAAGATGGTAGTGGGCTTGATTATTGCTGGTATAGCAGCTTTAATTACATTGATAGCTAGCACCACAACCTCTGTAATTGCTTTGACAGAAGACAACAAGACAGCTACTTTTGTTAATCACTTAGCAAAAAATGTTACTAATGTTTTGAGTATTCAAGAAGATTTAGATAGGTGTTTGGAACAACAGATTGATGTTCTTTATGATACTATTCAAATTATTAGAGAGGAGGTTCAGAGTTTAAGAGTAAGAAGCCATCTTGAGTCGTGCTAAATACCAATGGATTTGTGTTACTTCTAAAGTTTACAATGATAGTCATTATAATTGGGAAAAGGTTCAAAAACACTAGTAGGGTATTAGGCATAATTCCAGCACCTCTCTAGATGTTTTAGCTTTGCATACTGAAATTATGAATTTAAAGAATGCTGCTCTGCTGGGCTTTGATGCTGCCAATATTGCTGGCAAAATTATCCATAGCCTGAAGTCAGTATTTCCATCCTGGTCAAGCTTTGAGAATGGCACACATGACTTGATCATGCTAGCCCTTCTTGTCCTGGGAATACTTCTATTCCTGCTCATCGTGTTAAATCTTGTCTTTAACAACATTAATCTGTTGGTGGCCAAGGTACATGGCTTGAAACTAAAAACGAACTTCCACACAGAGTCTTTAATATAGCAGGCTGGCAAGCCAAGGACAGGTAAAAATCTGACAGAGTCTTACCAACCTAAGACAGAGGCATGCACCAAAAGGCCATGTCTATTAATAAATACTAATAAGGCTGTGTTTGTTCAAATAACACAAACAAGCTGCATGTGATCTTAATGACGGGTAAGGAAGGCCTTCTTGTGAGAACAACCTAAGACAGGCTCAGCCTTGTTTTTGAAAAAAAAAGTGGAGAGATGTAGAGAGCCTTATTGGGGTGCTGTGCTGCCTGGCAAGAGCTTGACATTGACCAAGGACAAGGACAAGGGCTTCAGGCAGGAATCTGATATTAGGGCATGATAGGAAGGCTAGAATCTGATGTTAGGCTACAATAGGGAAGTAGGCTATGGCAGGAATTTTAATCTTAGGGTAGAAGGAAAGAAGCAGGCTTCAGGCAAGGTTTGGGGCTTGGACAAGGAGGTGGGCTCAGGTATTTTGGTCATTCTGACAAGCCCTTGGAAACAACTATCATGGAACTTTGCTTATTGCCTTGACTATTTCGTGGTTACTGTCTTGCTTGTTCCTCATTGTACCACTATCGATCTTAACACCTGCATGTAATTAAAATGGTATAGAAGTGGATTGGAAATTATTAAACCTGCCCTTCAGTCTCAGAATTGCCTGGGGTCACGCTGCAATGTTGTCTAATCGTCTTTTTTCTTTTTAATCCTCGCTCCGGCACTGGAGAACCTGTTGACTGACTGAGCGGGCTTGGTCACAAGACCATTTTCCCCAGAGTGCGTTTCCAAAAATCTTGTGGGGAGGGGCTTCCTCGGTGAATGCCCTCTCTCCCTCTCTCTTCCCCTCCCCCATCCCCATTTCTCTCTCTCTCTCTCTCTCTCTCTCTCTCTCTCTCTCTCTCTCACCATTTTTGTCCTTCCACTAAGTCAGGAAGAGGTGACAAGGCCTCCTGGAAGCAAGGAGATGGCAGAGTCATACCCTGTGATTTCCCAGCATCCAGACTCTAGGGCCCAGGCATGGTAGACACACTTAGCCACAATGAAGTCTAGGAAGTAGGGTCTCATCTCAACTACTTGACAATCAGCTAAACCCTTATAATGGAAAGATGGTGAGGGAATATTTGTTAGGAAGCAATCAGCAATCTCTGCCACATTCACATTAAGCTGATATTTCTGATCTGTGGTCCTACTTGGGGGAAGCCAGAGGCATGGTGGGACACCTGCTTTTCTGTGATACCTGCTTGACTCCGGAGATCATTTTGTGTGTGTGTGTGTGTGTTTGTGTGTGTGTGTGTGTGTATGTGCGTGTGTGTGTGTGTGTGTGTGTATGTGTAAAAACTGTGTGTAGAGTCAGAGCAACTGGCCTAGATTATCACTAAGGTCAATGTTACAGTAACAACCCTTGGTTTCCTTTGGAAAAGTGGATTTTAATTTTATCTTCTTACCTTCTCCTGAGAGCATTCACCACATGTTGGTGGTTCCCTTCCAGGAACTTCTAATGCAATGAAATAGAATTCTTACAGACTAAGAGATAGAAAAAAAGTTATTTTAGCTGGTTGGCCTAGTCAGCTATCTTTTGCTGCCATAAACACCATGATCAAAAGCAACATGGGAAGGAAAGGGTTTATTTGGCTTACATGATCCAAGTACAGTACCGTCATTGGTAAAGTTGGAGCAGGACCCGTGGAGGAAGGCCGCTCACTGGCTTGCTTTCCCTAGCTTTCTCAGCCACCTTTACTTATTTTTTATATCCAAACAAAATCTTGAGATTTTATTTATTTCTAGGTAGTGTATAGTGGTTCTGTCTGCATGTCTGTCTGTCTGTGTGCCACGTATGTACAGCACCTCTGGAGGCCAGAAAGGGGCATCAGATCCCTTGTCATTGGAGTTACAGACATTGTGAGACTCCATGTAGGTTCTGGGAATTGAACTTGGGTCCTCTAGACAGTGTTCTTAACCTCTGAATCAGCTCCTTAGCTCCCCAGCTCCCTATCTTATACAGCCCAGGCCCACCTTCCCAGGGATGGATGGCCATCTGCAGTGGAATGGGCCCTCCTATATCTGATCAAGAAACAAAATAACCCCACAGGTATCCACAGGCCAGTCTGATGGAGGTGATTCCTCAATTGAGATTCTTTCTTCCCAAATATTTGTCAGTCTGACAAGAACTGACATACATATATTAGTCATTTAGTAAACAAAAGGAGCAAATACAAAAGATAGCTAAAATTCATTTTTTGAGAGATATTTAGATACAACAAGAAACACCTTCAAACCATTCATCTGAAAGATGGCATCACATTAACCTTTATCAATACACATTTGTGGTTGTCTTCTGCCATCCTCTAGTCTAGTGGTTCTCAACCGTCCTAATGCTGTGATCCCTTAATACAGCCCACCATGTTGTGGTGACCCCAACCATAAAATTATTTGATTGCTACTTCGAAAATGTAAATGTAAATTTTCTGCTGCTATGAATCATAATGTATATACCTGATAACAACCACCATAGGGTCGTGACTCACGGGATAAGAACCATCACTCTAAGGTAGTCAGAACCACAACCATCAGTTTGGTTGAGTTAATTACCCCTGAAGTTTTCCCCAAGAAAGGCAACGGCTGTGATCCTAGCCTACGTTCTTTGGCTGTGTTCCCAGTTAAATGTCACAACAGTAGCTGCCTTTGGGATATCTATTCTTTTTGTTCACAGAAGAGCCTCTTTATTGGAGATTCTGAGTAATTACATATTATGCTACTCGTTCCTCCACATAATATAAAAATTGTTAATTTTCCTTTTCTCTATGGTAACTGCTGGGGTATTTCAAGCCTGTGCCTGTTCTCTCTTAAGTCTGTAGCCAGTTTCCCAAGGGGGTAAATCTGGAAATATTTAAAAAGCAGAGATAAGCAGTTTAGGGTGACAGAAGCGTGTATTTCAGGCATGATCCCTCTTCGACTCGGCTGTTCCCTGAGGCGAGTGTGCATCTTTACACACCGGGACTTTTCTGGTGCCCTTATTCAGCATGGACCCGCTCTTCACTGCCTCTCAGACTTCCAGTCTCCTCCATGCTTCCCTGTCAGCTCCGTGTCCCCTCTACATCAGGACGCTCTTCGAGCGATCCTCACAGAACCACGTGTTCCTTTTTCAGCTAGGAGAGAGCCGTCTACCACTCATTGTGTACAGAGTGCGTGCTGTTGCTGCTGGCTTTACCTTTTAAAACTTCATCTTCCACATTTACACATCTGAGCACACTCTTTTCCGTCAGAATTCCCCCAAGTCTTGGTGTGATTCCTGTGTGCAAGGTGAACTGGTTTTCCTAGAATGATAAGGAAGCCCAATTATCGGGAGGCAAACGACTTGTCAGAAGGCAAGTGGTTTGGTTACTCTGTAAGTCCTGACGTTCTCGGCTTTTCATCTACAGACACAAATCCCGTGAGCAGAGCGAGGGCAACAGATGCTCGTGCCCATAACTCTGAACCTTGGACAGGGGGAAGGCTACTGGAGGGGGCCACACAGCCATAGCTGTGGGGCAGAGCTGACAGCTGACAACCAGCTGAGCCAACCCAGCAGCACGCCTTCTGGTTCTCACGGGCTACCATGTGGGGCTCAATTAGGTCAGTCTTCCTGCTCAGATTACTTTCTTCCAGTGAGACTGAGAAAACTGTAGTTAGTGCTGTTCATCTTTGGTTCTAGGAATGAAACTATACTATGTATTCATTTACAGATCTATAAGGCTGTCTGGTCATGATCCTGCTTGATACAGTTTTTATCACAAAATAGCACGTATAGTTTTATTGTCTCATTTCTTCCAGCCCTTAACTCCCTGGGGTGAGACAGCATCTGCTTCTGCAAGAGAAATAACTGCAGCTTTTCTCTTGTTTTTCCTGGGCTTTGGACTCCGGGGAGATTAATACACTCCATTCTTTTGCACAGAAACTTAGAGACAGACAATTGTAAATCTATTGTGTTACATGTAAGATTCTTGTGAAAAGAATTCTTGTGTGTGTGTGTGTGTGTGTGTATGTGTGCATGTGTGCCTAAGAAGTGGTAGTGAAAGGATAGGAGGCTTTGGGGGTGTGGCTCACTGTAGAGTGCATGTCTAATATCTATGATCCCCTAAAAAAATAGTAAACAAGAACAAGTTTCAAGACATTTCAAAAGCCTTTAAGGATAGTAAATTATCAAGTGGGAATTTAATCTCAGAGATTAAAGATCCCACATCTTTAAATCAAAACTGTCTCTCCCAAATATTTAGGTTATTTATGGCTAACACGTTCACAGTGTGACTTCTTAGACCAAGACTACATTGGATTTCAGGCATTTAGACTTAGTATTCAGTCCACAGCTTGTTAAAGCACGGAAAGTGTTGATGTAATTCTCTCGTGTCTTTGCAGTTTTCCCAAAGCACAGGAGCAGGAATGCAATATGGGCCAATTAATTTCTAAATTTCTTAATGCATGTCAGTACTGTAGACTGTTAGTGTGGAGAATGGACTTCCTGTCTTATGATAAAACTGTACTGGCCGCTTACCCTGTCCTCCAAAGAGGATGGGGAACAGGACAGAATGGCCAGCAGAGGAAGACAAATGAGGTTATCAAAACACAGCACAGGGCCTGCTCTTAAAGGGTAGGAGGCTAGACTCTCATGTGGGACAAAAGGAGACGTAGAAGCAAAGGGAGTTGATGTGAACACACGCACCTTATTTCATGTCTGAATGTCTGTAAACCACATGCATGCAACACCTTAAGAGGCCAGAAGATGGCGCCATATCCCTTGGCACTGGAGTCGCAGTTGGCTGTGAGCAGCCACATGGGTGCTGGGAACTGAACCCAGGTCCTCTGCAAGAACAGCCAGCGCTTTAACCACTGAGCAACCTCTCCAGCCCAGCACTGACACATAACCAGACCAGGACCCAGGGTTTTGCAGGGAGGTAGATGAATAACTAGTTTTTTTTTCCTAAGTCATATTTCTACTTCCCAATCAAACAACAAATAAACAGGCCCCCAGTCATTACATTGAATGGTTCCTTAGCTCTAGTGCATCACATATCTGAGGAAGCTTCATAACTCTATAGGATGACAAACTGAAGATGGGGACACGTGGTCAGGAAAGACAGACCTCCAGCCCCAGCACTGAGAAGTTAAGGCTTTGAGATCTGTCCACTCTGCTCCAGTTCAGAATCCTAAATCAGAAAACTGCTGAGAACTGAACCCATAAGGTTTGAAACCTAGGTTGGCCAGTGTTTCCTTCGATCTGATATAGGTGATAGAATAGGTTTAAATGAGGCCTATTACCAATATCACATGGTTAGGGAAACAGAGAAGGAACCCCAAATGTACTCCTTCATAAGCTGCTTGTATTGAACTCTGGGCCATCTCTGCGCCATCCAATGGCTGTTCAGCTGGGGTTCCCATGGTGACCCCCATGCTTAGCACTGCGGGTATTCCAGGCCCGTCATGGTAGGACCTTTTTTTTTTCCCCGGCCTTTCTTTGGCCCCGGCTCTCTGGGCCTAGCACTTAGCTTCCTTCCTGTCACCGTTCATTAAGGACACCCCAGCCTTGGGACTGGGCACTCTGAAAAGTGGGACACATTTGAATCTTTGCCCTCTTGAAGTCTGTTGGTGAAGATGGCCGTGAGTTACTGATGCTTGGGTGAATGCCAACAAATCCCAATTTCTGCTCATGATGAACCAAATTGTTACACACTCTATGGATCCGTATGGTTTTTATTGAACACCATCTACTCAATACACGTCATAACTAGTTTTATAAGAGATAACTCACCTATCATAAAGTTCACTACTGCTGGGCAGTGGTGGCGCACGCCTTTAGTCCCAGCACTTGGAAGGCAGAGGCAAGCAGATTTCTGAGTTCGAGGCCAGCCTGGTCGACAGAGTGAGTTCCAGGTCAGCCAAGGCTACACAGAGAATCCCTGTCTCGAAAAACCAAAAAAAAAAAAAAAAAAAAAAAAAAAAAAAAAAAAAAAAAAAAAAAAAATTTAAATTAAAAAAAAATAAAGTTCACCACTTAAAAGTATACAGTTCAGGGGCTTATAACATAGTCAAGAGTCAGGTGTCCAGCGCACTGAAAAAAAGTGCAGAGTGCTCCTATCTCCCCAGATGAAGCCTATTCCCTAGCAAGCACTCCCAGTTCCGTGCAGCTCCACCCAACCCTGCAACCTCTGATTTACATGATCACTGCAGAGTTTCAATTAAGTGCTTGTTAGACAGTTCATACACAGTACATTAGAACAACCTCTCCATAAGCCTAAGTCTAAAACCCAAAGCTTTGAGCCTGCTTGCTACCAGCTCTGTGACCTTGGCCAGGCTAAATTGGTTTAGCTTCCTCATGTGAAGAAGTTGAGGTGTGTAAAAGGAATTTCAAGTTGTTGGTTGTTTTTTTTTTTTAAGCAAGTCAACAAAACCACCCAACCCCCAGCCCTCTAGCTATGGTTTCAATATTCCACCCTAGAGAACCCGTCCCGCGGGCCACGGCCCTCGCCCAGAAGAAGACGCTTCCTCTCTCGCCTTTCTTTGGAGCTGTCTATTTCTGGGTTGGCAAAGCAGAAGCTCCGGGTGCCCGCAGGAAGCCTCGCCCAGCTTGGTTCCCCACCCTCCAGCGCGCCCCTGGAGAGGACCTGCCCCGAGGGGCGGAGTCAGCCACTCCAGCAGCCAATGAGCGAGTGGCTGGGGCAGGCGCCGGGGGCGGGGCTGCACTTGACAGTGGCGGTCGCCGGGCAGCCAAGCGGGCGCAGCGGCGGAGCGCGGCGCGGCGCGGCTCGGCGCGGGCAACGGGGAGGGCGCAATTCGGCGGCCCTGGGTGGAGCAGCTGGCGGCGGCGGTGCGATGCTGCGGGTGTCCCCGGGCTCTGGCATCGCGGCCTCTTCCTAAGGTACCAGCTCTGCTCACCCCTCCTTCGCCCCGGGAGACCCGCGCGCCTGGGCAGTGGCTTTGTGGAGCCGGTGGGTGGGGCTGGGCGGGGCCGCGCCGTCGGGTCGCTTCCCTCCCGGGAAGAGGTGGGGGAGGAGGACCGTCTCGCCAGCAGCTGACGGCATCCCCACGCTGCGTGCTCCTGCAGCCCCGTTGTGTTTTCAAAGAGGGGTTTGTTCCGGGACAAAGTTAGGTGCGTGGAGTTTGATGGATCCCTGGTCCCCGAGGCCTTGGAGGGACCCGAGCCACTCTACACCGTGCGCTGAACTGGAGCGCAGCGGTCCGGTGCACTTTCCCACAGGAGCAGTCCTGCGCACTTGGAACGCTGCAAGAGGAAATAGCTCTGAGGGACTCTCCTTGGCTTTCTGCAGTCGCATCTACCCCTCAACCTGGTGGCTTTTGGTTGGCCACAGTGCCCACCTGGTTTAACCAGTGTACTGTAGAATAGTCCATCAAGAGCTATGCTTTAAAGCCTTCAAATTTTAAGCCTATCTTACTTTCTAACCAAAGATCGCAGATACACTGCGCACAACGGGCCAGCTACGTGTGTTGAGTTTAATATCTCATTGCTTTGTGGTTCGTATTGGGACAGGGGCTGTGAAGTGTGGGAGGGGGGAGATTGATGAAGTTCTGACCCACTTCTCAAGAGTGAGAAAGGAAAAGAGTGCAGAACATAGCCAAAAGTTTCAACTGTCAAAGTAGGACAGGTTGGATGAGTACGCTTTACAAGGCTTTCTTGTAAAGAAGAATGATTAGACTCAGACCATGCTGGTTAAGAGCACCAGCTGCTCTTCCTGAGAGGACCTGGGTTTGAATCGCAGCACGCAGTGCTCACAAACATCTGTAGCTCCAGTTCCAGGAGATCCAACCCCCTCTTCTGACCTCCACGAGTACTGTGTGTACATGGTATATATGTATGCAGGCAGAACGCCCATACACATAAAATAAAAAATAAATAGGTCTGTAAAAAAAAATAGTTCTTAAAAATAAAGCCCTGGCTTAGCCAAGAATGTTGAAATCGGTCTACGATAAGATATTTTGGTAGCAGTAGTAACATTTAGCTACTGCTTAATCTCGCAATTAGCAGATTTTTAAAAATGTGTTGAATTCTATTCAGTTCTAATTCTTTCTGATCACACATAGATTTTCACATTTAGACTCTTCCTATCACCCACCACACCTTCATACTTTACAGTCTCCTAAGCCAGGTCCTTATAATTTACCTACACACACACACACACACACACACACACACACACCATATTTTATCTTACAAAAACTCATTTAAAGCCGGGCAGTGGTGGCGCACGCCTTTAATCCCAGCACTTGGGAGGCAGAGGCAGGCGAATTTCTGAGTTCGAGGCCAGCCTGGTCTCCAGAGTGAGTTCCAGGACAGCCAGGGCTATACAGAGAAACCCTGTCTCGAAAAAAAAACAAAACAAAACAAAAAAATTTTAAGAAATTTTCTTTAGTAGTGTGCAGCATTGACTCAGTGTCGGGCACTCTCTAGATGAAATTTAGATTTTTTTTTATTATTATCACTCCAGTGTAGCATTATTACCTTTCCTGAGTTGTCTGACTGCCCTGGAACTCCCGTGGTCTCCCTGCCTCCCGCGACCACCAAGGGTTGGGATTACAAGCACGTGTCACCACATCAAGCTGACAACTTTATTTTAGATAATTTCTTAAAAACCACACAGCAAGTGAGTGATTAAGGTAGGATTTGAACCTGGGCCTGCTTGACTTCCTGCCACTGTTCTGTGGCATCTCCAGGTTTTTGAGAGTTGCCCTGCTCTAATACAATGTATGTCATCTTGTGGCCTGACATGTCAGACTTATTCATAGAATATTTCTTCTCTCCGGGTCACTGCGTGCCCTGTGTATGGAGGGTCAACCCCAAGTCTCCCCCCAAGTCTTCCCCCATGCTCCATCCCATAGGTCTGATTTTGGATGTCTAGATATGTGAAGCCCTGGCCTTTTCAAGCACCCCCACCCCCAACCACCCACCACCCCGTTGCAGCTTAAGCAGTAATCTACTCGCTCTGTCATCTGAGGCTATTTTAGTTCTGTGCACAGGAGCACATTTTGCTGATTGGCAGCAACACATCCCCTACAGTGTTCACAGTGACTCATGTGTCCTCCTATCCCAACTGTCAGACAACTCCTGACAGAGGCCTGGCCTACTTGAAAGGAAAGACTAAAATGAATTTGGGGGGGGGAGAAATATTAATCCAGAGAATCCCCCCCACCTCAAATGCCCTCGTACTGACCAGGAGTGAATTCGATGCTCTGGGTGGGGATGGGAAGCAAGCCTTGTCCATAGTGGGAAATGCCTCATCTCCAAGGCGGCCTGGTGGCCTGAGGATAGACACGATAGCACACCTGTTTCTAATTTGAGGAACTTGTCATTTGACTGGCCAGCATTAAAAAAGTCTTAGCACACTTGTGACCCAGTAAGTTTTAAAGCTGTCCCTAAGAAAATAAAATCTGTTCTAATTTACAGTCATTGTTATAGAATTTTTTTTTTTTTGGATTTGGTTTTTTCGAGACAGGGTTTCTCTGTATAGCCCTGGCTGTCCTGGAACTCACTCTGTAGACCAGGCTGGCCTCGAACTCAGAAATCCACCTGCCTCTGCCTCCCAGAGTGCTGGGATTACAGGCGTGCGCCACCATCGCCCGGCATTTTCTTTTTTCTTTTCTTTTCTTTTCTTTTCTTTTCTTTTCTTTTCTTTTGGTTGGTTTTTCGAGACAGGGTTTCTCTGTGCAGCCCTGGCTGTCCTGGAACTTACTCTGGAGACCAGGCTGGCCTCGAACTCAGAAATCCACCTGCCTCTGCCTCCCAAGTGCTGGGATTAAAGGCATGTGCCACCACTGCCCGGCAGTTTTAGAATTTCTTTTCCCTATCATCAAGTGTGTGTGTGTGTGTGTGTGTGTTTTCTTAGTATGGTTTTCAACTCTCTTTGGTTCAGGATGATTTCACAGCACTAAGCTTAAAAGGAAACAAATAGATTTGGGGCTGTGACCCTGCTACCTGAAAATAAATCCCTATTCTTGGCATGCGGCTGCTATTACCCTAAGTGGTTACAGTCTCAGAGTCTGCTTGTGTCCTTTAGAGTTTCAGATAAAGCCTCCTGTGCAATGGTTCCGCCCCGTTCTCTCCAACAGCAGTAAGGTTTGCGTGTCTGAGACAGCTAGTTCCGCTATTCCCCATCTCTTGCTTCTAAACCACAGTGCCCAGTACAGCCAGAGACAGGTACAGCATGATGTTTGATTGTTGCAGCATTCTTGCCACAGAATGAAAGGTACCAAAAAATGTGTGCGGACTAAGTGTAAGGACCCTTACACTTCTTTAAAGGGCGAGCGACCTGGTGACGTTTTCCAGTTTCCTAAACGTGTCACAAAAGCAACACGTGCGAAGATGCCATGAACTTGCAACCATCCAAAACCAAGTCTTTCACTGTGTTCCTAACACTTCTCATGAAACAACAATCCATTTTGCTTTTCTTTTATCATATTGCACTAAAATATCTCCACTGGGAGATTTGGTTTTTTTTTTTTTTAATGTCATATGGGAAGGACAGTTTTAGGGCATGTCATTTCCAACCCTGTGTGTACAGGTCATCCGGCTCACTAAGGTTTGGAGCTCCCTTCCCTGATGTCCTAGCTTGCTTTCCTGTTGCTGTGATAGAACACTCTGGCTAACAGTAACTTGAGAAAGAAACAGTCTATTTGGTTTACTGGGTGTGCTAGTTTTTTGTCAACTAGACCCGAGCTATAGTCAGCCGCAAAGAGGGAAATTGTAGTTGAGGGAGCGTCTCCATCAGATTGGCCCATGGGCACATCTGTGGGGGCATCTTTTCAGTTAATGATTGATGGGGGAGCAATCATTCTCCCCCCGTGGCACCCTCAGGCGGGCAGGCCCTGAGTGGCCATAGGAAAGCATCTATGGAGAGCAGGCCAATAAGAGGCATTCTTCTGCAGGTCTCTCTCTGCCTTGGTTCCTGCTGCCAGGTCCCAGCCTTGAGCTCTGGCAATGGGCTGTAAAGAAGTCCAGTTCTCCTCAAGTTGCTTTGATTACGATGTTTGTTCCTCTGAGCAACAGAAACCAAACTAGGACACAGGTTGTGCTCTGTGACTGGGGAAGGCCTAGGCATGCATCTGGGGACAGGAATTGAAGCAAAGACCTCACAGGATATTGATGACTGGCTTGCTGCCTCTGGCTCCTGCTCAGGTAGCTTTCTTACAAAACCCAGCACCACCAGGATTGGTACTTCCCACAGTGGGTGGGCCCTTCTGTACCAATTAGCAATCGAGAAAATGCCCACAGGCCATTGTGGCAAAGGCTATTCCTGAAGGGAGGTGAAGTTCCCTCTTCTCAGCTTTCCCTGACCAGTGATGGGCAGACAATGTGTTTGCATGAACTCAGCAACAGACGTTAAAGTAGCTTGATCAGGAGGGTCTTTCTTCTGTCTGGTGAAGCATGTGTATATTGCTTTGAGAAGCACTATGAAAATGCCCATCAAAGAGAAACATTTTCTTTAGTAATCTGTTCTTTATGCCCTGCTGATCGCTCTCCTGCCTTGGTGCCCACATAGATACATCTTGCAGTGCCAAGTCATACATGATCTTTGTTCAAAAACAAATGATACATTGTTGCACTAACTTTCCCTGGGGAAATGTGAACAAATAGTTGCTCGCCCCAGATACTGCACTAGAGGCAAACCCAAGCAGGATTCAGTCCAAGTCTAGCTTGGATGAATGACTTAAGCTGGGGTCACCTGCAGGAGTGTGACAGCTTATAGGCGCCTCCTTCACTGAAAAAGAATAGCCACCCCCAGCAGCAGAGGCTTATGTGTCCCGGGGAGGGGAGGAGAGGGGAGGGGAAGGGAGGGGAGGGGAGGAGAGGGTCCCATGCTGCCCTGGCGCAGACCCTACCCTCCGCTAGGGAATGTTAGTGGGCTCCATCTTGTGCTGGCCTACTGTGAGCAATACCAGTTGCTCTCATTTCGAGATAGCACTGGCATGTTATGCCCAGAGGATGGATTCCATGACATGCAGCTCTGTAAAAGTGAGAAGGAAAGGGACAGCTGTGGCTTAGCTGATGATGTGTGTGTGCCCCACTGTTGTCACATTGTCACCAATGTTAATAGATCATCAGTCTTAAAAAACCACTGTTCTCGTGGCTGTTTAAATGTGGATAAAACATCAATGGCTTATGCTGGTCTGCTTATTGGACGGTAGGCTCTAGGAAGGCAGAGACCATCTGGGTCCTGTTCCGTAGGAGATGGCAACCACTTGGGACAGCAACATGCAATTATCAGGTCTAGAATGAATTTGAACACCCTCTGTGGAAGGCCCGGGAACACTTGTAGGTGTCTTCAAATTCTGATGCCTATAAGAAAATGTCAAATGCACATTCAGCAGTGAAACCTGCCTCTGATCTACAGAGGACTTCTTTAAAAATATTGGATGGCGTTACAAAACTAGCTCATGGTAGATTAAATTTTAGGGCTGTTATTGTTTCCCATGGAAAGAATTCATGTTTCATATCCAGGTCATAGTTTACATGACTTAAACTCACTGCTTGCTTGAACTCTATCTCAGTGTTTTCTTGTTATGCAGTCAGCGTATTGTGTAATGAACAGGGAAAACGTCTCCTTTCTCCAGCCACTGAAGCAGGAGTCAGAGCTGCGGCCTTCCCTGGATACACAGCCCTGAGAACCTGTGCCCACCTTGTGTTTTAATGCCAGTATAGAGTTTGCCATGCTGCAGAGAAAAAGTAGGAAGAAAAGGAGAGAAGGAAGATAGAAAAGATAGGGATAAAGGCGTGGCGGGGGGTATGGAAAGAGAACCGCCAGCTTTGCCATACAGTGTAGACCTTCAGCTGTCCGAGGCTCGGCCTCCTCACTGCGCCTGCTCAAGCAGAATGCACCAATCACGGGAAGATGGACAATTACGTCAACAGGAAGTACGGTGAGCATACCAGGTCCGGCATAGCTCAGAAGCAGTCCCAGGGACCTGCAACTAATGCACATCTCCCAGACAACCCTAGTCGGTGTGTGTCACAGCCGGCAAAGATACACCTGCTTCCTTCACAGTGACAGTGGGGTCTGTACACATAGCTCACGTGTAGGGTTCTAAGCTACATCTACGCTGTGGCCGAGAGGAGACTAATTGGTGTGGGCAGAAGGTTACGACGGACCATGCCTGCCTACAGATGTTGTAGTTAAATTGTGGCACTGTGATGGTAGATGAGGGCTGGGTCTTTTATCTAGTAGGAAATAATTTTAATTGAAATTTTTTATCAGTATACACCAATAAAACTTAAACATAATTGCTTTTGTTAAGTATTGTTCGCATGAGGCAAAGTAATGGAAATTACAAAAAAAAAATAATTTGAAACTTGCTTACTGAATACAGAGAACAGGATGCCAGAAAATTGATTGCACAACGTGAAGGATGTTCTAATACCTCGGGTCTGGTTTAATCTGATGTAATAAGAAACATAGAAATGATTGCCATTAATCAAGATGTTTTATTTTATTTAATGATTTATTTATTATATGTAAGTACACTGTAGCTGTCTTCAGACACACCAGAAGAGGGCATCTGATCCCATTACAGATGGCTGTGAGCCACTGTGTGGTTGCTGGGATTTGAACTCAGGACTTTCAGAAGAGCAGTCAGTGCTCTTAACTGCTGAGCCATCTCTCCAGCCCAAGATGTTTTATTTTATATACTCATGTTTTCCTAGAAGGCTAGCTTGGCATTGTCACCAGAGCTTCTTCCTGCAGAAACACCTGGCCAGGAGGAGAAGGAATAGGGGTAGTGTGGGCAGGAGAGGCGGGGTAGGGGGCTGGGAGACAGCTGGTGGGAGCCTCTTCAGCAGGCTGTCTAGAGAGGAGCTAATTGTCCCTGAGGAGTCACTGGGGTTACAGTGGCCCACAATATGTGTTCCTGAGAGAGGTGGTGTAGGCTCTGATTGGTTAGCAAGACCCTGCGATGTCAAAATATCAAGATACAAAGACTAAAACTTGTAGTTAATATATGGGGGTGGGGTGGGAAGTATTTTGATGTTTAACTAATGAATTAGTCCCATAGATACATAGAAGGTTCTATAAAAGGAGCAGAAACGCCTACCTTGGGGTCTGATGGATGCACTCATCCAGTAAACATTAATTACGTCTGAGTCATCATGCCAGATGGCCCAGCCATGCTGTGCTCTGTCCTTAATGGCCACGGTCGTCAGGTATGCCGTGTTGATCCTGAGAAAGCCAGAAAGCATGAATTACATAATAAAGCGCCCCACGGGTGGGTCACCATAATGAAAAGGACACGCCACATAAGTCGATTAGAAACCGATGAACTGCGAGCTTGCAGCTGTCATGATTGCCTATACAGGACATGCAGAAGATCAAGACTCTCCAAATTCTAGCATGGACATTTGGCAAGCTGACGGGTTGCTGAGGGACAGAGAGTCATTTTTCCTGGGGGTTTTAGTCCCTGGAAGGTTGTCTGTGGACCCGGTAGATGACCCACCCCTGGGTGAATATGGAATTTGTAAGCATTTCCCACTTGCAACCTCTAGCCAGCCAAGAAACATGTACTTGATCCTGGGTACACAGATGTCTTCATTACAGTTCTATTGCAGTGAAGAGGCAGCCATGGTCCAGGCAGCTCTTTTTTTTTTTTTTTAATTTTTTTTTATGTACATTTCAAATGATTTCCCCTTTTCTGGGTCCCCACTCCCCGCAAGTCCCATAAGCCCTCTTCCGTCCCCCTATTCTTCCATCTACCCCTTCCCACTTCCCTGTTCTGGAATTCCCCTATACTCTTGCACTGAGTCTTTCCAGAACCAGGGCCCACTCCTCCATTCTTTTTGGACATCATTTAATTTGTGGATTATGTCTTGGGTATTCAAAGTTTCTAGGCTAATATCCACTTATCAGTGAGTACATACCATGATTGATCTTTCGAGACTGGGTTACCTCACTTAGTATGATGTTCTCCAGCTCCATCCATCTGTCTAAGAATTTCATGAATTCATTGTTTCTAATGGCTGAATAGTACTCCATTGTGTAAATATACCACATTTTCTGTATCCATTCCTCCGTTGAAGGACACCTAGGTTCTTTCCAGCTTCTGGCTACTACAAATAGGGCTGCTATGAACATAGTTGAGCATGTGTCCTTATTGCATGCTGAAGAATCCTCTGGATATATGCCCAGTAGTGGTATAACAGGGTCCTCAGGAAGTGTCATGCCCAGTTTTCTGAGGAACCGCCAGACTGATTTCCAAAGTGGTTGTATCATCTTGCAATCCCACCAGCAGTCAGGAGTGTTCCTCTTTCTCCACATCCTCCAGGCAGCTCTTATAAAGGAAAAATATTTAAGTGAGGACTTGCTTATGGTTGTTGAAGTTTAGTCCATTATCATGACAGGGATCATAGTGGCAGGCATGGCCCTGAAGCTGATGTGCACATTCTGGTGTGCAGGCTGAGAGAGAGACAGAGACGGAGAGAGAAAAAGAGGCAGAGAAATAGAGATAGACGTGCATCTGGGCCTAGCATGGGCTTTTGAAACCTCATCCCACCTGTACACACACACACACACACACACAGACACACACACATACACACACACACTTCTTCCAATAAGGCCATACTTACTCCAGAAAGACCATACCTCCTGATAGTGCCGCTCTCTGGCATCTAAGCATTCACATTATGAGCCAAGGGGGCCAACCTTATTCAAAGCACCGCATTGAGTAAGGGAAATAGGAAATAGATATGAAAATCAAGCATTTGCTACTAATAAATAAATTTATTTCAAAACAGCTCTTTGAACACATAATATTGCTGTTTATTAAAGACTACAGTAAATTTGCATCCTAATGAGATGGGTCTGCTTGTTTGTTTTGATATAAAGAAATTATGACTAAATATTAGATACTCCAGAGCATGACACAGCCTCAATGTTTTTCAGAGTTGGTCAATATTTTGACCGATCAATACTGACAATACTGCTTCTCATAAATGCATAGTATTATAAAATGGTAGAAGTGTGTTTACGGCCATTTTCAAAAATGATCGGGAATTCTATTTTTAATCCTGAACCAAAATTCTTTAAAGATTTCTTTCTTGTATGAAATTCAAGTCAGCAGCCCAAGCAACAGTTTTTAAAATCAGTCTTTCTAAGGACACTGATCAAAGGCGCACTGATGGAATAGCTGCTGGTGGGGAATAGCCGCAGAGAAATATTAAGTCTCTGACTTCCATAATTAAACAATTATATTTCAAGACAAACAAGCAAACAAACAAACTAAGAGGCTTTGCATTACAGTAAAAGCACAACGGTTGACGCTGTGCTGTTCTGCAGTCAGAGCCAAGGTTTCGGGCTTTGTCCCTTGGCATGTGTTGTGTGCTCCCTACCAACGCCACAGTAGAATCACATCATACGATACAGGCTAACGCCGCTAGAAAAACCTCCGGCTTGTTACAGGTTTGCTTTTGGATTCTCTTTTCCTCGTTGTGTGTTCAGGGGCCTTTTTACCGTTGCCAACTTTGTTGTGACTCACAGTTTAAGAAACTGGGGCCTGAACAGTAATGTATAGCAGCTACTGATGTTTATTAGTGTTTGCATCCTATCGGCTACTGTAAATCTCTAGATATACACGGAGCAAGGTAATGTAAGTCTATTCAGATCTTGGTGTCCTCCATACCATCCGTGGTATGCATGGATTTTGGTATCCTCGAGGGTCCAGTTCCCCATGGATATGGAGAGTGATGAAATTGAATGTTTGGGGCATAAAAGGACTGTGACTCAGACAGATCTGGACTAGCTCTCTCTTGGTGCACGAGAAGCAATGGATGTCTGTTGAAGGCCGTGTGGCTGGCATCGCCCTAAGGGCTTTGCATTTCCTGTTTAGGTCGTTTAATCCCCCTGTGTGGCAGAGACAGTTACAGCTGCGGGGAGCTGAAGAGCAGGCAGGTCAGGTCTCTTCCCAAAGTCACCCTGACAGCCAGTGAGAGCGCTGGAGCAAGCGCCTGGCACGTCCTAAGAACTGTCAGTCACTTCAGCACCAGGCTCCTGCATATGGACCTCCTCGTCCATCATGTGGGGTTTCTTCCTGGCTTGTTGGTTCTAAGTCTGTATGGCCGCTTGCCTCAGGTATCCAGGGCATGGATGCTACTGCTGATTTGGGAGACTCTTGTGTGAGGGTCTTGTCAAAGTCGCAGGTGCTTCCTCTTTTAGATTCAGCGCAGCCGTGTCCACCCTCAGGACAAGACTCTGCCTTGCCCTTCACCATCACACACACATACGACTCCCTTACCGATGTCTTCCAGTCCAACTTCCCCAGAAACCCACGTCCGCTCACATGAACAATCAGATGAATGTGGGAGGCGGATGGAAAATGAGGCACTTTAAATGAAGTGGAGCAGAACGTTCTGTATCCCCCAAAGGAGGCTTCCCCCGCTCGCACAGCAGTAGAATGAAATCCCCCCAAAGTAGAACAGCAATACTTCCATCCAAGGCTTACGTGCTGAGATTAGGAGCTGTCATCTTTACTTGCTGGTCTTTAAATTCTAGATTTGTCGTCTTCTTCAGATCATATGCACCTTTCAGCATCTATCTAAGCACTGACTAAACAGTGTATTTAACCACAGAGTCCACAGCTCCGGGTAGCCAGCAGATCGTAAACACTCTTGCAAATATACTGGAACCAGTGAGGTTATCACAGTGCCCCAAGTGTGTATGTGTGTGTGTTTGTGTGCATACATGTGTGTGTTCATGCATGTGTATGTGCATGTGTGTGGTGCATACATGTGTGTGTTCGTGCATGTGTATGTGTGTATGTGCGTGGTGCATACATGTGTGTGTTCATGCATGTGTATGTGTGCATGTGTGTGTGGTATGCATACATGTGTATGTTCATGCATGTGTATGTGTGCATGTGTGTGGTGCATACATGTGTGTGTTCATGCATGTGTATGTGTGCATGTGTGTGTGTGGTGTGCATACATGTGTGTGTTCATGCATGTGTATGTGTGCATGTATGTGTGTGTATGTGTGCATGTGTGTGTGTGTGCATGACTGCATGTAGAGGCCCAAGGATTCTGGGCTCCATTCTTGCCTACCAAGTGCCTTGTCCACAGAGCTGTCCCTACAGCTGTCAGTGCTAAAACACTTCTAGAATATTCTAGTATGTAAGTGAATAACCATTTGAATATTTAGGTAAGAAAATAGGAGAAAGTAGAAACCATTCATAAACCTACCCTCCCCAAATATAATTGGTATTTGAGTTTTTATTCCTTCCCAGGATATTTTTCCAAGTTTTCATGCAGTTTTTACAAAAAATAAACCCATTTAATATTCTATTTTATAAGCTGATTTTTCCCAGAAAAAAAATTATCCCAGATACCTCTCCATGACAGCAAAATTACATAGATTATTTTAGGCAGACTGAAGCCATCAGGCTGCTGTTCCTGTGCTTAAGACATTATAATAGCCACATCTTGGAGCTGACGAGATGGCCCAGTGGTTAAATATGCTTCCTTTTCTCCCAGAGGACCTGGGTTCAGTTCCCAGCACCCACGTGGTAATTCACAATCCTTTGTAACTCCAGTTCCAGGGAATGTTGCCTCTTCTGACCTGTATGGGCTCCTAAACATGGGGGGCACATACGTCCACTCAGGAACTGCTCCCCAACACACACACACACACACATACACGCACACATACACATAAAATACAATAATAATGAATATTATTTAAAAAGTGAGTAAATATAAGAATACTCGCTTCTTGGTATCGGAGGCTTAGGCCTGTGTCCATCTTGATGCTGGGGTTTTTTGTGCCTTGTGGAGTTTTCTAGCAGCCCGAGCTCGGCTTTGGCTAAGTGAGACCTCTGCCCTGGGGCCCCCTCTTCCCAGGCTGTCAGCCTCCCACTGTTTGTGTACGGACAACATGGAGTCCCAGAGTTCCTGGTGGCTTTGACATGGCCGTCCAAATGGACTTTTCTTGCCCAGCATCCAGTGATGGATCAATGTCATGAGACACACAGCCTCATTCGCCGCCTCTTTAAACCAAGTCCAATAAAAACCGTGCCATTAAGAAGCCTCCCCCAGGTCCACCCCATCTTACAAGTGACGTTTCTACAGCTGGCTCTCAAAGATTGCCTCTCTTGGGAGCAAAGCTACCAAAAGCAATTGAAGGCTGCGGATGCTACCCAAACTGCATGGCCATTTAAACCCCCGCTCTGTCTCCACCCCCCCCACCCCCCACCACCCCCCCAGTCTTGGTGGCTGCTCAGAAGTGGACTGCTTCCAGCTTCTCCTCCAATGACTTTCCCTGGATGCAGAGTCTAATAAGCAACTGGGTAGCCAAACTGACTGCCAAAGAGACAAGCAGATGTGCCCTGTCCTCGCTGCCGCCCCTCTGAGCCAGCTGAGTGTGTTACCAATGAGATTTACTTCACCCTGCTTCCTCTCACTAGATGGTGTGCCCACGAACAAATACACAGATTCCTTTTGATTCTGTTTCTCCAAAAACTCGAAAGCCATGTGCTGACTAATTGGTGTTCTTTTGTTTTTCAATGGCTGTGACTGTTATATTTGCGCCTGGCTCCACCTTGCCTCCGAACCCTTACCAAAACCACAAACAAATCAAAAGTGTGTGTATGGATACACCATCAATATAATATACAACTGTACACATTTTTAAATGAATGAGAGGCATCCTTCTCTAGCTACAAATGGCTTTACTCTTTTAGTTGCCCTTGAACTGATTAGCTACTCAGTCCCCTTCAGGGATCCCTGTCTCCTGGCCAACACGGCTCTCTCTGCCACCCCTCCCCCAGAGTGAAACCTAGGCCGCCAGTTCTACTCCGTGAGCCTCTTGTCTCTGAACATTTTCATATCCCCAAATTTCTTTCCTCTCAGCAAAGACATGGATGCATCTGCAAGAACAAAGTTCACCATGTTTCCTGTGGCCCTTGCAACTGTTAAGGTTCCCCGAGACTGTGTAACTAATGTAAAAGATGTTTTCCTTAAAGGAAGTCATTAACCTTTCACACAGCAAGGTTCTTTGTGGCTAATTGGATGGAAGCCATCGGAAGGGCCACTGCCCTCTTACGTCATGGATGCTGATCCAGGCCATTACGGTTTAGGTACCACGAAGCACTTATCTACCGGCATGGCTTCCCCGTGTTGGCTTTATAAGTGCCTGCTTCATCCGCAGAAGTGGTTATGGGTCCTGCGGGTCCTCAGCAGCCTATTTAAATAAGCTATCAATAACCTTAAAAGCTTTCCAACCCTGATGCTCACCACCTCTTACCGGAGACTGCAAACTGGATGAGCACCTGCCTCATGTTTTATCTTCTCCTGAGTGTTTGTTAAACAGGGTATTTATCAGGGATGCCAACGACATACAAATGTGTTATGACATGTGCTTTTCCTTGGACTTTTTAAAAGTGAAATGGAGAACTTCATTCTTTGTTATATTATGTCCTTCTACTAGCTGTGTTGAAGAAATAGTATATGTGTGTTTCCTCCCTAGTTAGCAGAAGATGGTCGGGGCTGGCACAACCTTCTGAGCTTCCAGCTGGGGCTGTGAGATCAAGAATGTAGATCAGGAAGCAGGCAGAACAAGAGCCCAAGCTGCAGCCCACCCCCACCTCACACCAGCACAGTGCCTCAGGCCCAAACAGTTCAGAGTGGTAGCCAATACCAGCTGGACCCCCTCCCTGTCCAGTCTCTTGACTAAGGTCTCAAAGAACTCCAAAGTGTAAGAACTACAACCCTGCTGCTGCTGCTGCTGCTGCTGCTTCTGCTGCTTCTTCTTCTTCTTCTTCTTCTTCTTCTTCTTCTTCTTCTTCTTCTTCTTCTTCTGCTGCTGTTTCTCCTCCTCCTCCTCTTCTTCTTCCCCTTCCTCTTCTTCCTTTCTTTTGTTCTTCCTTTCTTTTGTTTACTCTGATCAAACGTTACTCAAATTCTAGAAAAAGTTTGAAGTGGCCTCATATGCCCCTAAGTTCTACAGTGGGGAGGGTACAGAAGAAAGAGATTTAAACTCACATTCATTAACTTCCTGACATAGAGCGAACCCAAGAAATCATGGATTTGAGGGAGGCTCAGGATGTCCCGCTCCCAACATGGCCTTAAGGTTGGGGAGATGCTGGGCTGTTTATGAATGGCCAGACAGGCTGCCACCCACCTTTGTGACAGATCTATTGCTGTGGCTCCAGAGGACACACAGTCCCACAATATTAGCTACAACTCTGGGTCGTTAGTCAAAGTGTACCTCGGAGCTCTAGAACTCCGCCAGCACACCTTGCAGGTGCAGGTCTCTGGAAGCATGTTTTCTTCTAGATCCCGGGTGAGACCACGTCACATTTATTTCATTTTCATTTGGGCTGTGAGCTCCGTGTGAGCATTGCTGTTGAATGACACAAACAAATGTAATGGAGCCTCCATTTAAGAAACGATGCGTCTGGGGACTGAAGAGATGGCTTGCGGCTCAGGATGGGTGGGGAGGGTGGGGCTTGAGTTCCCAGCACCCACATCAGGTGGCTCACAGTTGCCTGTAACTCTAGCTCCAGGGGTCTCTGATGCCCTCCTCTGGCCTCCAAGGCCATCAGCACACACACAGGACACAGATACACAAACCCATACGTCTACGTAAAAATAAAGCAATGGATCTTTTTAAATGACTTTGTCTGAAATAGTACGTATCAAAATCAAGTGGAGTCATGAACACGCCTGTTTCCCATCCTGTTACATTGCAAGAGCCTGGGTATTATTCTTTATTGGACCACACCCACCTGCCAGTGAAGGCCTGAGCTGGTAGCATGCTCAGGAAAGGGGAATAAAAGCAAGCAGCATTCAGTTTGGAGATTATTCTATTCATCCAATGTCACTGCTGTAGCTAAGACTCTCTTTTAGAGGGGAGCCTGTCTTAGTCAGGGTTTCTATCCCTGCACAAACATCATGACCAAGCAGCAAGTTGGGGAGGAAAGGGTTTATTCAGTTTACAATTCCACATTGCTGTTCATCACTAAAGGAAGTCAGGACTGGAACTCAAGCAGGTCAGGAAGCAGGAGCTGATGCAGAGGCCATGGAGGGATGTTTCTTACTGGCTTGCTTCCCCTGGCTTGCTCTCTTACAGAACCCAAGAGCACCAGCACAAGGATGGCACCACCCACAAGGGACCCTCCCCCTTGATCACTAACTGAGAAAATGCCTTACAGCTGGATCTCATGGAGGCATTTCCTCACCTGAAGCTCCATTTTCTGTGATAACTCCAGCCTGTGTCAAGTTGACACACAGAACCAGCCAGTACAGAGCCCTTGGTGACTGTTTCCCTTTGGGGTTGGTTGGCTGACTCTGCTGAGCTTTTGCTCATGCATCTTATCTGGGAACTTGAGTGAGGTTTCTGGGATTTTGCAAAGGCATTTGCTTGTGTGAGGCTCTGTGTGAAGGGAGCTCCATTTGGCTGGAACATACTCTCTCTTCCTTTAAAAAGTCTGTTACCGTGAAGAGATGCTGACCAAAAGTGGCTTGCAAGGTGGGGAAGGTTTATTTTAGCTTACAGGTTAGCTAGAAGGAAGACAAAGCAAAAAACCAAAGGTGGGAACTGAAACCACACAGCAAGTAATCAACAGAGCTGGAGCACTCATGTCACCATTAGGATAATTAGACAATTCTCATGAGCAGAGAGAGTGTTGGATCTATGGTAGAGCTGCATGTCTCTTAGATATAAGGCACTGGCCATGAATTAAACTACTTGAGGCTTGGTATATGCATGAATCCCCAAAGAACTTGCCTTTCCCAATACATACTTCACAATGGAACAAGTCATTCTTATTTCTTTCCAGTTGATTGATTGATTCTTTGATGGACTAGGAACAGTCTGTCTGTATTTTTATTATGCCTTTTAAAGTGCTTATTCTGTCTCATGCTTTTCCAATATTATTAGCAGATGCAGTTTAGAATGTAAGACCTTAGACATCCATGGCTCGCTCGGTTAACATTTCAATAGGGTCCTGAAGCAGTGACTTGGGGTGCATACTGAAATGCTGTTTCGTTAAAACCTTTTTTTGGCCACATGAGGAGGTGTGTTTGTGACAGCAGCTTTCTCCCAGGTCCTTGGGTGGCATCTTTTTTCCACTGTGACAGTCACCCAGAGTCTGGACAGTTGTTTTATAAAACCGATTGCTTAGCAAACTCAAACCAGGTAATTTAGGTCCCTGAACCGTTCTGAACTGGGGGCTATAGGTGCTTTTCTTTCTTGCTTAGGATAATTACAAGCCAATTCTTCCCCTTCTTAGGTTTATTTATGGTACAGAGTTTTACCGTCCTGTTCAGCTCAATCTATTCTGTCCCATCAGGAGGAAATGTGACCATCAGTGACTTTGATTTTCCTGGGATTTTCCAGATGTCTCAGCGAAGCTGCCCTGGGATTTACAGTGTAGAAATCTCTCCTCAGTGAAACTCAACTCAGAGTGGTAAAGGGAGACAGTCCCCTCTGTCACGGTCACCAGTGCACGTGTCTGTCCTGAAGCGGAATTCGATGCAAGAGCTGGGTCTGTCTGCAGCATTGCAGACAAACCGAGAGGCATTCCTGACTGCCCAGGATTCAGCGTCAGTTCCATTTCTGTAGTGGTGAGGAAATACCATGACCCAAAGCAACTTGGGAAAGAAACGGTTCTTCTCAGCTTACAGGTCCTGATAATAATCTAATAATCTGTCACTGAGGGAAGTCAGGGTAGGAGCCTGGAGGTAGGAGCTGGTGCAGAGACGTGTGGGGGGGGGGGGGGCGGGGGAGGGAGTGGGGGAGCTGCCTAGTTTTGCTTTCTTACCCAACCCTCTTGCCCAGGAGTAGTACTCTCACTTGTGGCCCCTCCCTACGTGCTGATAGGCTGGAGGCATTTTCCTAACTGAGGTAGCCTCATCCCAGATGACTCTGTAAGACCCCAAAAACCGAGGGTGTCCCAGCACCCCACACCCCGGAGGGTGACACCCAAATCACTCGCGAGAAACGGTCTCGATGCAATAGCATGAGGATTTCTTTATTTCCAGAATTCTGGGTTCCATAGCCGCCGTGCACCACGCAGGGTCAGAGGACTATGGACCACAAGTGCCGAATTGCGACAGCTTTTTTAAGTTTACGACAGAGCCCGCGAATCACAAACCAATCATTTCTTAGCATGGAGAGCCCACGAAATGCGAGCCAATTGATTTGTACCACTCCATAGTTTGTAGGCCAATCAGTTTAAATTATCGGAGCCCGCGCTCAGTGAACCAATTAGTTTCCTATAATGTCTACAGCTGCGTGAACTACTGCTTAGGAGTAATGGCGTAAGTTTACAGAAGCAAGATAAGCTTAGCCCATTTCCAGTTACCCTATGGGGCCAGGATCACCTATTCAAGGCCTTTCTGCTAGGTCTAAACAAAGGGCGGGCTCTGGAATGTGACCGTTTACCTAGTTTCTAACAAAGCGAGATAGCATTTTAAACTACTGATTTCTTGGGGGTCATTAGAATTAGGCTGTATTATTTTCTATCTTTTCAACTCCAGCTTGTGTCACATTGACAAGAAAACTAACCAGGACAAGTGTAGCCCTTGGACTATGGAGTGAAGAGGCCAGCTGTAGGGACAGAAGAGTTACAGAGTCGCACTGGCCAATAGAAGAGCCCGAGGCAGACCCTGCTTAGGTCTTCACACATGCTCAGTGGTTAATCTCACCCCCAGCTCCTTCACCCAAACCTGGCACATGTAAGTGGGTTTTGCTTGGTCCTTTAAAACTAGAGATTATAGCCGGGCAGTGGTGGCGCACTTGGGAGGCAGAGGCAGGTGGATTTCTGAGTTCAAGGCCAGCCTGGTCTACAAAGTGAGTTCCAGGACAGCCAGGGCTACACAGAGAAACCCTGTCTCGAAATAAAAATATATATATATATAGAGAGAGATTATGGGGCTTGGAGAGATAGCTCAGTAGTTAAGAGCCCCAACTGCTCTTCTGATGGTCCTGAGTTCAAATCCCAGCAACGACATGGAGGCTCACAACCATCCGTGACAAGATCTGGTCTTGTCTTCTGGAGTGTCTGAAGACAGTTACAGTGTCATTACATATAATAAATAAATAAGTCTTTTTAAAAAATAGGGATTATGGTGCCTGCTTCACAGGTTTGTTGTAGGAGCACACGAGAGTCAGTGCCCTGCGTGGGTGAGCCATTTTAGGAAAGCCAAGGCCAGCAAAGACCACGGCCTGAGCGGGAGCTGTGTGTGCATCTGCCCGTGCCATTCCTGATAGTCAGGAGCGTGGCTCTCCATAGACGATGCCCATCCACCTGCTGAATTCATCTCTTTCACCGCACGCAAGTTGTAACTATAATGTCTTAATGAGACCTGAAGGCAAGACAAGTCAAACTCAGAATGATGTGTAGAGGTGCTCCTGCGTGTGTCGGTGACGTCATAATGACTCTGTCAATTAGCCCGGGAGATTCTCTAATCAGCCAGGCTATGCGGACTCATCGGCACTGGGCCCTGTATTGTGTTTCTGCATTTCTAATGGAAACCCGAATCATTAAGGGGGAAAGCATCATGTTTTGTATCTTGATAGGGAACGAAAGAAAAGGCCGCTGATACTTCCCTTCAGGAAACTCGACTTCACACAGGAAACAACGTCTCCTCATTCATTTTACATTTCAGTCTCAGAATGGCCCCGCTGTGGATTGTATAATTAGAAATATAATGTTTGAATCCAGAAGCTAGGGAAAATGTCAGGCACATTTTCTGCCCTCTCCCCCGCATGCACTATATTTATTTGGTTTGTTATCTTCTTGCTTGATGAAGAAATTTACTAAATATGTGTGCTAGAAAAAGAAAACGGGATGATTCACCGAATTCAGCATTTGGGACTTTTACCCTATTTATGTTTGGGGGTCAGAAAACACAGAAAGAGTTACTTGTGGTGTTTCCATAATAATGTTTTAGTCCACAAGAATTTGTTAGTAAGTATCTCTCCGTGAGTGCCTGTGAGGACAGTGGAGGGATTTCCTATGCTTGGAGGGTGTGCCCCAGGAAGGTGTGCCCCAGGAGGGTGTGCCCCAGGGCACTGTAGCCTCTTGACTTGCAAAGCTGAGGCTGTTTCACTGTGAACCAGCATCGCACATCTGAAGGAACTTAAAACCAACGGCTGAGAAACACCTACTGTTTACTAAAACATCTTGGTTTTTCAGTGATTTCACTTTCAAGTAACCCATTTGGATTGTTGTTGTTGTTTGATTGATTACTTAAGATTTCTTTTTATTTGGTGGTGTGTGTGTGGGGTGGGGGGGTACAGCGCATGTAGAGGCCATCAGGCATCCTGGAAGAGGAATTACAGGTTATCGTAAACCTCCCAACCTGGGTCCCTTAGGTCCCCCAGAAGAGCAGCAAACACTCTTCACCACCCGGCCATTTGATAGCTCCTTTTCTTTTCTCTTTTTTAAAGATGTATTCATTTATTTTATGCATATGAGTACACTGTAGTGTCTTCACACACACCAAAAGAGGGCGTCAGATCTCATTACAGATGCTTGTGAGCCACCATGTGGTTGCTGGGAATTGAAATGAAGACCTCTAGAAGAGCAGCCAGTGCTCTTAACCAATGAGCCATCTCTCCCACCCCATCAGTCCCCCATTCCAAGTAACCTTTATTGGTTATGTTCCCACAGACAGACTGTGGGTTCATCATAACATTCCAATATTGGGGATGACATGCAGACCTTCAAAGATGGCCTGCATGTTGATTGGTGATTGTAGGAGAACGCGAGTGTCTTTGGTCCTCAAAGCCTTCACTCTTAGACTATGCTCTGACCCCAGGGTCAACTCACTCCTTCGCTAACACAAAGCTTCTCACTCTGTGGGCCACAACCCCACAAGGTGGGAGGGGACCGCTGTCACAGAACTGAATATTCAGGTTGCAAAAAATTCTCCCACAGTAAAATATTTCTGACCCAAATGCCGAGTGAGTCCGGTGCTTTGGGCTGAGCTGGCTGGTGTTGCCTCTGGGGACTTTCCCACAGCCTTGGTTCAGAACGCATGGGACTGGCTGTGGCATCGTGACCTGCGGTGCCAAGAGACACGGCCTGAAACACCCCAACTTGCATTTGCGACTGCTGTGTGTTATGAGTCACCTGTTTTTACTGCATGGGCAAAGATCTCCGCCTTTATAGGAGCAGTGGCTTTATTACCGAAGGCAGAGACGTTTAAATCCTTTTTTATTTCTGTCAAGCAGCATGTAAATATCAGGTTGATAGGACTTTATATTATATTATATTATATTATATTATGTTAGGCATACAAGCAATTCCATCTCATTAGTGTGCAGATACGCTTTCACTTTTTAAAAAGTGATGAAGTTCTTTGTATACCAAAGGATTGTTTTAAAATTAATTTTCTTGAGGTTTATTATCAGCCAGCGGCTATAAAATGCAGGAGGCTGTCTTTCTTCACCTGCTGTCACCACGTCTGCTGTCTTTGCCAGAGTGGACTTTTAACTGATGCAGGGAATCTGGGTTTGTGCTTCAATTGGCATATTTTTTTCTTTTCTTTTCTTTTCTTTTGTTGTTGTTGTTGTTGTTTTGTTTGTTTGTTTGTTTTTTGGATTTGTTTTTTTCAAGACAGGGTTTCTCTGTATACTCCTGGCTGTCCTGGAACTCACTCTGTAGACCAGGCTGGCCTCAAACTCAGAAATCTGCCTGCCTCTGCCTCCCAGAGTGCTGGGAATACAGGCTCGCGCCACCACTGCCCAGCTTATTTTTCTTTTCTGAAGTTGTTTTTTTTTTTTTTTTCCCCAGTGAGGACAATAACCTGTCACACCGAATCCAGTGTAAACAGGAAATCTGACTGCAGTAACCAGACCAAGGGCGAACTTTGCAAAGCCAAGTTTCAATGAGTAACTTGCAATGCCTTTAATCAGGAGGCCGTTGTTTCTAGAAAGATGGGTTAAGTGTGCCCCACACTGCTTCAGTTCTTCTTTTGGCTGCAAGAGGCCCCAGCTGCTCTGTGTGATACTTTCTTAAAGCCTGGCAAATGTCTCTGAGTTACTTGCCGCTTCCAGATTCGGAAAAGTTGTGAGCTTCAGAGTTCAAATTTCATTCTTTTTAAAATTTTATTGTTTGTCTGTCTATCCGTCCATCCATCTACCCACCCATATATCCATCTATCTAATGTATGTGAGTGTTTTGCCTGCATGCGTGTCTGTGTACCACATGTGTGCAGTGCCCATAGAGGCCAGCAGAGGGCGCAGACTCTTAGAACTGGAGTTAGAGCCAATTGTGAGCCACCATATGGGTACTGAATAGAACCGAGGTCCCCTGGAAAAGCAGCCAGTGCTCTTAACCACTGAGCCATCTCTCCATCCCCAAACCTCATTCATGAGAAATCACAGAATAAACTCCCCGAAGGATCAGAAAATTAGTTCTGTAAGTCAAGGGTAGTTAAGTCAATGAAGCAGACTGGACTAGAAATATGACGTATTCTCTGTGTCGATGAGACTGTTTGCAAAAACAAATGTTCCCGTGTACAGAACAGCATAATGAAACCCATTACTTTGTATGCCAACATAAAAAATTAATTTAAAAGTATCTTTATATGCAAATAGATGATGCCTGAGTGAGGCTGTGGGTTCAATTCCCAGAAGTCACTTGAAATAGCTAGGCATGGTGACTTGTGCTGCAGCCCAAGTGCTGGAGAGGCAGACACAGAAGATTCCCGGGGCTTAGTGGCCAGTCAGCCTAGGTTACTCTGTGACTTTCTAGCTTCTACAAACATATACATACCATGCTCACTTGTGTGTTCTCTCTCTCTCTCTCTCTCTCTCACACACACACACACACACACACACACACACACATACACACACACACACACACACAAAGGAAATAGAAATCTTGCCATGGTTACTTTGTTATTTTTCGAAGTTTGATATTGATACTAGTAGTGACACATGCTATGCATCCAATAAAGAAATAAATATTTCTTTATTGGAATTACCTTATAAAGAACTTCTCCTAGGGGATAATGGATTGACTTATGATTACTATATTCGGACAAAATGAATTAATGCACCTGTATCATCCTTAAAGAGATGTCACCAAGGATAAAGTGTCAGATAATATTATTACAAGCATCCTGAGATACTTTAAAACTATGTCTATAGCTATGTTTTTAAAAAGATTTATTTATTTTTTTATTTAGGTGAGTACACTGCAGCTATCCTCAGACATACGCTAGAAGAGTGTATCGGATCCCATTAGAGATGGTTGTGAGCCACCATGTGGTTGCTGGGATTTGAACTCAGGACCTCTGGAAGAGCAATCAGTGCTCTTAACTGCTGAGCCACCTCTCTTGCCCTATAGCTATATTTTTGTTGGCACTGTTAATGTATATGAAAGACTATGATGATGACAAGAATATTTTAAAATATTTAGGCATTTTAACTAGTATTATTTCTAATAATAAACAGAAGTAAATATATTAAGTAGTTAGGGAGATGGTCCCACTGGTTAAGAGCAATGCTCTTACAGAGGACCTGAGGTTACAGAACACATGTTGGGTACCTTTACGAACCCCTGTAACTGCAGCTCTAAGGGATCTGGTGCCCTTTCCTGGTCTCCTTGTGCAGCCACACTCATTGCATATATGCCACAGATATGCATGCATATACATATTTAAAAATAAAATTACATACTAAACTCCTGGACGGATAGTAAGAAAACAGTGACAAGGGAAAATTAAGCCGCAGTTTGGTGGTGGAGGAGGGAGTGCTGGCATGATCTGTGTGTGACCAAGCAGCTGAAGGAAGGCCCAGCCCAGGTAACCATTTCACAAGGCAGCTTTTTTAAAAAATCTATTTATTCATTATTATATGTAAGTACATTGTAGCTGTCTCCAGACACCCCAGAAGAGGGCGTCAGATCTCATTATGGATGGCTGTGAGCCACCATGTGGTTGCTGGGATTTGAACTCAGGATCCTCAGAAGAGCAGTCGGTGCTCTTAACCACTGAGCCATCTCTCCAGCCCCACAAGGGAGCTTTAGTGGAGTCGTGGGAGGGCCATTATAACAGAGGTGTGGCTGGTTACCCAAGACTCCAGCTGCAGGTGTAACTCTCAGGACTGACTTATGCTACGTGACTGTCAGTCCTATACCTACAGTTAATGAGTCTGACAGCTGGAGATAGAACGGGGGACTCCTGCTCCAGTTAGTGAGCACCCCTTTTTCTCCTCTCTTCGGTATTTAACACGATGCTTGGGATGGTTTCCAATCATATTGGATGCCCGGTGCAAACTATCTGGAATCATCTTGCCCGTGAACATGAAATTCTTAGGCCACAATCATTTGCCGCCATGTGTATTTATTAATAAAGGTGGTATTTAAACATGGGGGATGTTCATTGAGGTAAACTGGTGGGATTCAAGGAGCCCTTTCAGGAGGGTGGTACAATCCTCATTTTCCAATTACTTGTGAACCCAAGCTGAGTGTGAACCACTCAAGAAACTGTGGAAATATGTTGGTTCCAAAGGTTGTGCGGAATCACAGTTGTGTCTCTGAATAAATGGTCAGAGGGGACACTTGGCATGTGCCGTAGGGCTTTACCACTGTGAAGAGACATCTTGGCCATGGCAGCTCTTATAAAGGAAAACATTTAATGGGGCTGGCTCAGAGTTTCAGAGATTCAGTCCATTATCATCACGGTGGGGATCATGGCAGTGTCCAGGCAGACGTGGTACTAGAGAAGGAGCTGAGAGGTCTACAACTATCTTCAGGCAGGAGGAGACTGCGATCTCCACCGGGCATAGCTTGAGCATAGGAGATCTCAAAGCCCATACCCACGGTGACGACACACTTCCTCCAACAAGGCCACACCTACTCCAACAAGGCCACACTTCCTAATAGTGCCACATGAATCTATGGGAACCATCCCTATTCAAACTACCACAGGGTGAGAAAATAGAGTTAAAGACTTCCCTTCGATGGGAGGACCTGTCGTGAAATAGGAGGTAGCATCTGGGACTTCATTACGCACTGAGGTGTACTGGCAGGAAACTAGACCAGGAAGCTGACATCTGGCTCCTCTGGTTCAGAGCCCACCTGAACTGAAGCCATGTGCCAACTATCAGCACACCTGCAGAGACACCATTTCTGTTGTGTGGAGAGGTGGAAGTCTTAGATTTTGGGGGGGTAGGGGGGGAGAGATGCTTTGAGAGTATTTCCCAGTTTCTAGCCCTTTTATTTTGCTCTCTTTGGCACTAGAGATGGAAACCAGGGCCCTGAGCATGTTGTGCAACCCACCTACCATTGACCTACACCTACCATTGACCTACACCTACCATTGACCTACACCTACCATTGACCTACACCTACCATTGACCTTTTGCATTTTCAGACAGCCTTACCACAGAGCCCAGGCTAGCCTCAGACTGTGATCCTCCTGCCTCTGAATTCTTAGTGCTGAGATTGCAGGTGTATGTTCCTCCCATGTCCAGCTGGGATTATGCTTTTCTTCCATAAAATTTGTCAAAGCAAGCAAGTGCGGGATAGACCACTATCCAAACGGCTCAAGTGCCCCAGGAAGCAAAAACTGAGTGCCACAGAAATGGGACAGTGGAGAGATTAGAGCAAGAGAAACTTTGGGAATGACTGAGTCAAAAGAGAAGTGAGCTCAGAGGGAAAGATAGTGTGGCACTTTGAAATCAAAGGGCGGAGGTTAACAAAATGCAAACATGAAAGCATTACCATGCAGAACAGAAGGGAAGGACTGAAACAGTCCCGTTGTTAGGGGATACAACAGGAAGCGGGGCTGTGCCTTCTGGGAAAGCAGGAAACCAGTCCAGCCAGATCGTGTTGAAGGGAAACCAGAGCCATTTAATTATGCACAGAAGTGACAATTCCAGGTTGTACCCAAGAAACTAAGGTGTCTGAATCAGCCCAGAACTCTGTGTATAAAATATGATGAGGACACGGGCAACCTGCCTTCTCAAATTCCACCCCGAACATAAGGCCCACCCACTTCTCAAACTCCACCCGCGTGCACTTTGCATAGCCACAGGGAGGGAGATGTTAAGAGGACAGAACACGCGTGCCTGGTTGGGGGGGACATGAAACAAGGTGCTAATGACAACTGGGCTAGAGAGATGCTTCGCTGGCTAAGAAGGCTTGCTACTGGACTTGCATAGGACCCAGGGTCAGTTCCCAGCACCGCATGGCAGCTGACAACTGTATGCAACCCCAGGTCCCGGGGGTCTGCAGTGTTCTTCTGGTCCCACTGGGCATTGCACACATAAAAGGCATAAGTGTACATACACACATACAGGCAAAACTCCCGTACACAAACTAAAAATAAATGAAAAATGCAAAATATAGTTGATGAAGGCCTTGCCAGTTTGAACAAGAGAGAGTGAAACTGTTGAGAGGACGGACTTCACAGAACAGGACAACTTTCCAATAACAGAAACAACAGAGACGTCTGGGAGGCGCGGCAGACCTCTGACTCCGACCTTGTAGCTCCTGCCTGCCACTGCTCTTCGGGAGAGACTGGCAGGTGATGCATGTCTGTATTCTTACCTGTGAGACAAGAAGATTGGAATCTGTGGGGCCCATGAATGAGCCTTGTTGTAATTTAAAAATCCCTGTAAGGACGTAAAGAAGAGAAGCATACAAAAAATAAATAAAATAGAAACACCTTGGTGCTAAGGGTCGGTTCACAGTGGAGCTGCCCTGGGGAAATCCGGATCCATCCTGTTCCTGTCATGTAGCACCCCCTGCATCGTCACTTGTGATCTAGGTTCACACAGAGCCAGCTCCCTGCCCTCTTCCCCAGACCCTCCTGCAGAATCTTCTCATCTGTGAGACACTTCTCCTCCAGTTTGGAAAGCAAGAGGTACATTCAGGCATGCTGGCCAGTGCGTGTAGATTCTTGTACCAATTGTGCCCCCACTTTGTCACAGCAGTCTGGTGAGGTGAGGTCACTTTTTAAAGACCCTACTCACCCAGCATTTAAATATCGTGCGGTAGGTCATACTTCATAGTGTTGGTTGTATTTATTTAATTTTGCTTTTGACAGTCTGTCGTCCAGGGTAGCTGGGAGTGTACTGTGTAGCCCAGCCTAGCCTCAAACTCATAGTCATCCCCCTGCCTCAGCTCTCCCATTCTGGGATAACTTTGTGGCACAAGCCACAAAGTCCAGACTTGGTCATATTTATACAGTGTCAAAGGTAAAGCCCAATTGAATGTTCTTATTCTTTTTGTGTGGGGCAGGATGGGGGGGGGGAGATGGGAGGGATGTCCGAGACAGGGTTTCTCTGTATAGCCCTGGCTGTTTGGAACTCACTCTGTAGTCCAAGCTGGCCTCAAACTCAGAAATCTGCCTGCCCCTGCCTCCCAAGTGCTGGGATTAAAGGCGTGCCACCACTGCCTGGCAAATGTTCTTATTAAGTGGGGGAGGGGTCGCTTCCACCTCTTAACTGTGGAACTGCGCGCTGCCTCTGTGTCCCCAGGGTTCTAGGGCACAGCTGGGGAAATCAGAAAGCTGGAATTGCTCTTCTTATATGGCCTCCCGAAGAATTGGGACTCATTTAAGAGCGATATTGAGCATCAGTAAAAATTCCTTCAGTGAGATTGAGGCTCTGTGGCCAGAAGGGCAAATCTAGGAGAGTAGGTAGGAGTCAGGTGACAGCGCCTGACAAGCAGCCTCACAGGAAAGTCCTGGTGAGTCTTAGACAACAATCTTGGTCAGGTTACATTTGAATGGCTGATGAGCTACTCTGAATAGAGAACTCAGAGACCAAGGAGGCAGATTCCACCGGAGGAAGAGACAGGGCGGGCAGATAGTGGGCTTAGCGCACCTTGGGCTGAACTGGAGAACTTAACTGGAGCTGATCCCAAAGAAGGCAGATTGTGGAATCCAGTGCGTCTCAAACAGTAATACCAGCAGGAAAAGTAGTCTTGAAGGCTATGTCTACATCAACCTTGCAAGCGAAGTCAGGGGGTCCAGGATATCTTTTGGCGCTCGCAGCAATCCTGCAACCTGGAGTTACCCAAGAAATTTTTGAAGCGCATGCTCCGTCTGCATTCCAGGTAGGAGAGAAGGGCAGTTGGGATGCTTCGGGATCTGAAATATGAGCCCTCTGGTGGCATTGGTGTGTAAGAAGCTTGCCTTTACCATGCAGCTGGGGATGTCTAAGAAAACCCAGGGAGGTCATTGCCTTTTAGAACAGTTCCAGGGCAGACACCTTAATATCTTTAAAACCCTTGTTTAGTGGGACTGAAAGTAGAACTGTTTCAGCTCTACCCAAGAGCCAAATGCTAACGGGTAGAGAACAGGAGGAAGCTCTCCCTTGAACATTCAGTTAAATATAGGGAAGAAAATGACAGTCAGCACAGACAACAGCTCAGGTCTTGGTTATGGAAGTGGGGCGAGGATATTCTCAGAAACGACCCTGGGAGTCAAAAGGGGTTGTTTGTCTTGTTGTTGTTGTTTTTGTTTGTTTTTTAAAAAATGACAATTGAGATACTGACATTCCTTATTGATGCCTCAGAGAGTGGTGCACTCTGTCCTTTTTATTTTATTATGAGCCATCCTCTGGGTGATGTCAGGGCATCTGAGAGTTTGCAACATCAGTTCTCTCCAGTTTCGTGAGCATGAGATAAACAGACAGACAGAGAGCAGACAGATGAGAGTGAGCACATTATTTCATAGAACAAAGAAAAGCCTAAGGCATCTAGATCATCCGTGGGATTCTTAGCCTGAGCTGCACTCGTTAATAAATAGTTGCATTAAAAGAGGCTGGGCATGGTGGTCCATGCCTTTAGTCCCAGCACTCGGGAAGCAGAGGCAGGTGGATCTCTGAGTTCGAGGCCAGCCTGGTCTACAGAGTGAGTCCAGGACAGCTAAGGTTCTAATTACACATAGAAATCCTGTCTCACAAAACAAGACAAAATTAAACAAAACAAAACAAAACAAAAAAACACGTTAAAGGTCTTGGTGTGTGGCACAGTGGTGGAGCACATGCTCAGAGTCCGGGAGTCCCTGGGCTCATTCTATCCTAATCATTGGGTTTAAAATGGGACTCTAAGTTTTTCCCTCTCTTCATCCACAAATACATTGCTGAGTGGGCTTAATATTTTCATCTGTTAATCATGTACTAGGAAATTCTGTGTGCTAGCAAAATGAAGGCTCGTTTGAAATTTTAACTCTGAGACAGACTCATTTTTTTCCCTTGCTAATACGAACAAATCTACAGGGACCCTCTGTTTCCAGTCAGATGGAAAAAAAATCTATTTTAGGAAGCGGCCCTGACTATTTTTAAATAGTTTTCAGCCATTTCTGAATCAGAGGCATGAATCTTGCTCTACTGCTTTGAGGAGTAAACAATAAATCCTAGCTGTAAGGGAAATATCAACAAACTCTGCTCAAGTCCCAGGTTTAAAATCCTCTGGTGATTTAGGCTGAGACCCATTGCTGAGCTCTACCCTTTTATCTTAAGTGGTGGTGAAGACTGTCTCTTGTATTTCAGAAGTTTTTGAGAGGCTTCTAGAATCCCTCTGGTAAAGCCTGTGGGCGTCTTTATCTGTGCTAAATACAATGTAGATATGGAGAAGAAGTTGTTTGCTGAGAACAATGTCTCTAATAGGGCCAGAACTGACAGGTGCACTTATTTACAAATATCGCCCCAGCCTTTAGCTTAAGTGTGGTTTAATTGACTGCAGATTAAGTAACAAATGGAATTGAGACGCAGCAGAAACCTGAAGCTAAGTTAGATAATGAGAACTTACCTTACCCTGCAGCTCGACCAGAGCAGGAGGGGCATCTGGGATCTCTGAGCAATAGCAAGCCCTGAAACTTAATGCCCCCTCCCCCTCCCGAGACGACTCCTTTCCGTAGGCAAGCATAGCCTTTGAGCATCTCTGTGCTGCTAGGATTCTTTCTTACTCCCTAAAGGCTAAATAGATCACAGGCTGTGAGTTGTATGTTTGCATATGTACCTGTCTGTCTGTGAGTTTAATTTATGGATAGATGTGTACCTACAGATATATGTGTGTGTGTATTTAGATTTTTAAAACATAGAAAATAAGTCTTAGTTGGCTGAAAATTATTCACAAATTGTTCATCTGTGCCTTATTGTATGTATGTGTGTATATGTATGTATTATGTATGTATGTTTTTATGAGATAAGATTTTATGAAGCCCAGACTGACCTTCTGAGAATGACCTAGAGTTGCCAATCCCTCTGCCTCTGCCTCCCAAGTGTTGGGATTACAGGTTTGTGCCGCCACACCCAGCCCACTTGTTCTGTTTTTCAAGCTCATTTCTGCACAACACGAGAGTGTTTATAAATGGCACGGGGCATGCAGAAGAAAGGCAAGTCTGTATAGGAACATGTCTGGCTAAAAGCACCCAGGTACACAGGGAATGCCTGAGTATATTGAATGGAGATTGTGTGTGTCATTGGGGGACCCTGTTTTGTTTTTGAGACAAGGTCTCATGGCCCCAGGCTGGCCCCAGACTCACTAGAGGAAAGCCTCTGATGACCTTTGAACCCCTTCTTCCACGTGATTGTTGGTTTGTTCCATCTCACACTACAGAGAATTTCAGGGGACACTGGCTGTTTTGGCATGTGAGATTGTTCCCAGCCCATCTTGAGTTGACATCAGAGGACCCAGAATTGAACTGCAGTTCCACGATTACCTTTTCTAACCTGGTGGCTTTCTAACACGCCCGTTTGTCATTTCTGTTTCTAACGGAAGTTTTGGAGAGTCCCATCCTGGTGATGGGAAATTAAGATTCTCCTCTTGAAGATCTTAGTGAGCTGGCAGACTGTGGGTGTGGGGGGCGTTGCGTGGTAGCGAGAGAAACTCAGGGTAGCCCTCCAGGACGGCCGAGTGAGATGGCCTAGCAGAGGCCCTACGGCCCCACAGGGCCGGAGAGTTTGTGGGCAGAGAGACCAGCAGCTCCAGAGAGTTGGCAGTGGCAGGAACACAGAACCCGCCGAGAGTTGGTGGGTCGACCTTTTTTTTTTTTAATATTCCCCTCAACATCATTAATAAAAGAATGTAAGAATCCATCATCTAATATTAAATACAAGTACTGCGAAACGATTCAGCAATTATCAGTGTGCACTGATCGTGCCGAGGACCTGAGTTCACTTACCAGCACCCATATCAGGTGGGTCTCCCACGCTAAACGATCTGATGCCCTCTTCTGGACTCTGAAGGCACCTGCATGTGTGTGCAATTACCTACACACCGACATAGGGATATATGTAAACTATACTAAAAAGTAAATTCATAAAATAAAATTAGAATCCTATTCAACTTTAATAGACCTCACTGGCAAGAGAATTACAATAATTTTGTGTTTGTTAACACAGATAGTCAGGCGCGCGAACACACACACACATACACACACAAGCAATTCCTTTGCTCTTGATTTGGAGCCAATTCCTGATTGAAACTAGCTTTAGCCTATTTAAATTTCAAGAGTTCTAAACAGTAATAACGACATTAGGTAGCGAACTCTCTGAAGTGGCATATATGCTGTGTTAGCAAGCTTTCGTGGAAAGAGTTCACATGAACAGATTAGATTTCATTTTAAAATGGGTTAAGTGGAGGCTGGAGAGATGGCTCCGCGGTTAAGAACACTGACTGCCCTTCCAAAGGTCCTGAGTTCAAATCCCAGCAACCACATGGTGGCTCACAACCATCCATAATGAGATCTGACGCCCTCTTCTGGAGTGTCTGAAGACAGCTACAGTGTACTTAGATATAATAATAAATAAATCTTTGGGCCGGAGTGGGTGGGGTCGACCAGAGAGAGCAGGGCTGACCAGAGCAAGCAGAGGACCTGAATTCAAATTCCCAGTAACCACGTGATGGCTCACAACCATCAGTACAGCTACAGTGTAGTCATATACATAAAATAAATAAATAAATCTTAAATTAAAAAAAAATAAAATGGTTCCAGGCAGTGGTGGTGCACATCTTTAATCCCAGCACTTGGGAAGCAGAGGCAGGCAGATTTCTGAGTTCGAGGCCAGCCTGGTCTACAGAGTGAGTTCCAGGACAGTTAGGGCTATATCAAAAAAAAAAAAAAAAAACAAACAAACAAACAAAAAAAAAAAGCAAAAAATAAAAATAAAATAAAATAATGGGTTAAGTGATATAAATAAACATGAACAATTTAAGCAGTCACTTAAATGTTGGGGTGACAGTTTAAGATTAGAAACAAATGTTATTTAAAATGATTCAAGAGCCAGGCAGTGGTGGTGCATGCCTTTAATCCCAGCACTCTGGGAGGCAGAGACAGGCAGATTTCTGAGTTTAAGGCCAGCCTGGTCTACAGAGTGAGTTCCAGGACAGCCAGGGCTACACAGAGAAACCCTGTCTCGAAAAAGCCTAAATAAATAAATAAATAAATAAATAAAATGATACAAGATACGACATTAGATTTTTTCTATGTGAGCTACAGTTTATGTAAAGAAGTGATCAGTGTTAATCTTGGGGCCGTGTTCTTGCTCAAATGATAGAATATTTTGTTGTGTGTCAGGAATAATTAGGGTGTGATTCAAACGATAATTTTGTGTGAGGGAAGCATAAGATGTGATCTGCTGCTAGGAGTTTAGAGAGGCATATTTTGTTGTGTGTCAGGAATAATTAGGGTGTGATTCAAACGATAATTTTGTGTGAGGGAAGCATAAGATGTGATCTGCTGCTAGGAGTTTAGAGAGGCATCACCCAGTTGAATCAGAGTATAAGCCACGTAGGTAGTCAGCTTCCATTTTCCTGGAGGCGTTATTATAAGGCAAATGAAGCAACTCCACTATTTTCATTTCTGACAGTCTAACCACAGTCCATAGTGTGAATGGGGCTGGAATTCAAGATTCTTTTGCCTCACTGTCCCAAGGTGTGGGATTATAGGCCTGGGCCACAGCCTGGATGTGAATTACTTATAGCGGCACATGAAAAATGTGTGTCCAAACTGGGCATGGCGGCATACTCCTTTCATCCTAGCACCCAGGGGGCAGAGACAGGCCATTTCCAATTTGAGACCAGCCTGGTCTACACAGTGAGTTCCAGGACAACCAGGGCTCCATACGTAAGTGGGAGCTTAGCTCAGAGCATCCAGGCTTCTTGTGTGTTGGTCATACGCAGTTGGTGGCCATTGCGTTGGACTGCATAGCTCTCAAGCAAACACTGGCCGCTAAACAGTCCAACTCGAACTTTTAGAACATCACATTGGGCTGGCCCACTGGCTACCAGTTAGTGTCCCCTGTTCCCAGTCATTCACGTGTTAGTCCATGTGAGGGCCTCTCACCCATCCAACGTGTTGCATCATGTTTGGTCAAGTATAGCAGAGAGTCCATTTCTCATAAATAAAAATATATGTGGGAGTGTTGTATGGTGCCAGGTGCATGCAGTTCCTGAAGATACCAGAAGGGGGCGCCGGACCCCCGGGACGGTACTTACAGAGGGTTGTAAGTCATCACGTGAGTGCTGGGAACTAAATCCTGTCCTCTGCAAGAGCAGAAAATGCTTCTAGCCACCAAGTCGCTTCTCCAGCAAGCTTGTGAACTATGTTACATGTAAAAGTCCACCCAGTGGTTTCCCTTGCCGCCTCTGTGCGGCCACAGAACACACAGACTGTAGGGAGAGCTCTGAGACACAGCCACTTACTACGCGAATTTTCAGCTTCCCGCCTCTTTTTATCATCCCTGGTCCCCTTAACCAATCACTCTCGGCCCCTGTTCCACATGGACCGCAGGCTTCTTGGGGTCAGAATCTATACTGTCGTCCACCATATCCCATCACATAGTGCGCTAAGAAAATAGAAACCTAGCAAACCAAATAACTTGAAATCCAAGAAGGATGTGTTTGGTGAGGAAGTAGAAAAATTAGAATCCTGTGCACTGCTCTTAGGAATCTCAAATGCTATGGAAACCTGTCTGACAGTTCCTCAAAAAATTAAAAATAGAACTACCTCAAGAACCAGCTATTCTATTTCAGGTTCTATAATTGAAACGAGAGAAACCAGAAGCAGGCATGTGGAGAGATAGTTAAACGCCTACATTTCCAGAAGCACTGTTCACACCCAGAAGGTGTTAACAATACACACGTTTGCCCAGGGGTAATGGCTCAGTGCTGCGTGGTACACGCCTGCAATGGAATCTTATTTCACCTTAAAGGAAGTGGAATCGTTGGTGCACGTTACATCGTGTGAATTTTTATGTTATTTTTATTTTAAATGATGTGTACGGATAGGTGTCTCTCTGTGGGCCTGTGCACGCGGAGGCCTGAACACCTGTAGAGGAAGCCCGGCGGCGGCAGGGGAAGTCCTTGGTCCTTTATGTCCTGGGAACACTGTGAGGCCTGTTCCATTGCACCACATGGTGGGTTTTGATAAGAAGAGACAGTCCGTGATTTTTAAGCTTCGTTATAGAAGAGTAGAGTGAGAGAGGGGAGGTAGAAAAATGGAAGCCAGCCATGACCACGTGGAAAGAGGGGGAAGAGAATGATAAGAGAAAGGGAGAGAAAGAAAGAAAAGAAAAGAGGGTAAGAGAGAAGGGCAAAAGGGAGGCGCAAGAGAGAGACGAGAGAGCGAGGGGGGGCAAGGAGCCCCTTTTATAGTGGGCTGGATACCTGGCTGTTGCCAGGTAACTGTGGCAGGGAAAACCTGGCTGTAGCCAGGGGTGACAGTGGGGGGTGGATTCCAGCCAGAATACTAGGGGCCTGAGGTGTGACCCTACATGACGGATAGCCACAGGGTTATGTCCAACAGTGGTCCTGTGGGATCCATGGGGACAGTGGTCCTGTGGTGTCCGTGGGTGCAGTGGTCCTGTGGTTTTCATGAGACACTCTTTTACCGTGAGACAATCCTCCCCAATCCTCAGCTCTTAAAATCTTCCCAGCCCTTCTTCCTGGACAGTCCCTGGGCCTTGGGGAGTGTGTAATATAGCGGTCATGTTTTGACTAAGCACCCCATAGTTTCTTATTTTCTGCTCTCTGTTGTGAGTTTTTGTATTAACTGCCTTCCACTGCACAAAGAAACTTCTCTGATGAGGCCTGAGATCTGCACTAATCTGTAGAGCTATAATATAATCTATAATCTATACTCTTTACAGTGAGTTTGATACTGTATCCATTTAGCAAAATAATAGTAGTAAGCTTACTCCTGGGACCTATGAACTCCACAACTATGGGGTTTTGTCCAAATTTAAGGTATTGGGCATGTGTTTCTTCCTGTGGTATGGGCCTTAAATCCGATCAGAAAGTGGCTTGTTGACATCGGCGCCACTGTTGATCATATGGGCATATCTTACCACACCAGTCATTAGTGTAGCTCACAAGGTCACAGCTGCGTAGGAATGTGGATGACTCCTCTGGTGCTATGAAAGCTAGATACCAAGGGAGGGACCAAGCTACCTTGATATCTCCATGTCCTGTCACCAAAATATGACAGTATTTCCGGTAGGCAATTGTGTTAATCTGGTTTCTATTGCTGTGATAAAACACCATGACCAAATTCAGCCTGGAGAAGGAAGGGTTTGTGTCATCTGATACTTCCAAGTAATGACAGTCCATCACCGAGGGAAATCAGTGCAGGAACTCCAGCAAGGAACCTAGAGACAGAACAGATGCAGGAAGCACAGAGGAATGCTGCTTACTGGCTTACTCCTAACGGCTTGCTTAGCCTGCTTTCTCATAGCACCCAGGACCATCACTGTGGCACCATCCACAGTGAACTGGGCCCTCCTCCATCAATCCTAATCAGGAAAATGGCCTCCACAGATCTGCTTCTGTGCCAGTCTGATGAAAGTGTTTTCTCAGTTGAGGTTACCACTTCCCAAAGGACTCTCGCTTATGTCAAACTGACAGAACACCCAAACCAAAAAGGAATGACAATAGCCTGTATTGTTTAGTGGAACTCTACAATACCCAAGGGAGTATCTTAGTTAGGGTTTCTATTGCTGTGATAAAATGACCAAAAGCAACTCAGGGAGGAAATCACTTCCTGGAAGACCAAGGCAGGAACCTGCAGGCAGGAGCTGATGGGGTGATGGGACTCACTGGCTTGTTCCCTGTGGTTTGTTCAGCCTGCCAAAGACACCAGCCCAGAGGTGGCACCAACCACACTAAAGCAGACCCTCTCATATCAATCACAAATCAAGAAAATGCCCTAAAGACTTGCCTACAGGCCGATCCTGCAGGGACATTTCTTAATTGAGGTTCCTTCTTCCTAGATGACCATCATAGCCGGTGTTAAGTCAACCTAAAAACCAGCCAGTATAGGAAAGTGATCTACATCTAGGGTGGAATTTTTATTTAGCAAATCTATGGATTCTGGGAAAAGCACTATCCCATGTGTAGGGCAACTCTAATTAAATTCATATTATATAAATATATAATATACACATAATACATGTGGATATATAATGTGTTTATATATTCTATTATTGTATTATGTATTATGTACACTATAGTATTATATTACATTATTATATATAATTATATAACCACATATTACATAGTATATCATGTTATATCATGTTATATAATCATATATTATTATATAATATTAGATTATATATCTCTGTGTATTTGTGTATGTATACATGGAAGCTTATAGAACAATAAGTTTCAGTATTACTTTGTTAAACATCTCTCTCTTTTTTAAGATTTATTTATTTATATGTAAGTACACTATAGCTGTCTTCAAACAGCCCAGAAGAGGGCATCAAATCTCATTACAGATGGTTGTGAGTCACCATGTGGTTGCTGGGATTTGAACTCAGGACCTTCAGAAGAGCAGTCAGTGCTCTTAACCGCTGAGCCATCTCTCCATCCCCACAAACACCTTTACTGCTAGTTACCCTCTGCCTACCCTTTCCTCTGCTCCCCTTCCCTTCCCACTCCCTCCCCATTTAACCTTCTCTCCCATTATTCCTCACTTTCTCTTTTCGTTATCTTTATTTATATTGATAATGACTTTATTTACTCGTCTTTTCTATGTGCTGAAATGCCCCTGGTACTGAATTCTCCCCCTATCAGAGCAGAGTAGGATGGAAAGGAAACCCCACGCGCGGCAGACACATCTGCAGCAGCAGGGTCTCACATCGCAGCCAGCACCGCCAGTGACCTGTCCTGGCTTCTTGACTCTGTGAACGTCTGTTATTCAAAGGAACCAGATTTCAGCAATCAGAGAAATCTGGTTAATCCTCAGAGCACTGCTTTAGTGGGAAAGTAAAGCTCGAGTTCTGTCACGTGCCGTCAGGAGTTATAATTGTCCGGGAATGCGTTATCTTGCACCAGAATGCAAACAAGCCTCTCTCCCAGCTCTAAATACACCCCCCAGTTTATCCAGGTTCCAGTTTTAGAGACAACGTTTGCAAGCTGCTGTGAGCAGGCAGCTCTGTTCTCTGATAGCTTGGTGCACACGAGTGATTAAGGATGGATTGCCAGTGTTGAAGCAGAAGACACAGCCATAAAGATCAGTAAGATCATACATAGGAAAAGCAAGACTTGCTCTTGCCTTCTTGCTCCCCTCTTGCTCTTCCCTTCCTGTTCCCTCCTGTTCCCTCCAGTTCCCTCCAGTTCCCTCCTGTTCCCTCCTGTTCCCTCCAGTTCCCTCCTGTTCCCTCCTGTTCCCTCCAGTTCCCTCCAGTTCCCTCCAGTTCCCTCCTGTTCCCTCCAGTTCCCTCCAGTTCCCTCCAGTTCCCTCCTGTTCCCTCCAGTTCCCTCCAGTTCCCTCCTGTCCCCTCCTGTTCCCCATCCCTTCCCCACCTCTCGCCACGTGCTCATGGCCGGCCTCTGCTCCTCTACTCTCTCTCTCTTCTCTCTCTCTCTCTCTCTCTCTCTCTCTCTCTCTCTCTCTCTGCCTCTACTACCCTCTTGACTCCCCTCCCCATGCCCTAAATAAATTCTATTCTATACTAAAAAAAAAAAAAAGAAAAGGAAAGAAAAACTTAGCTTGTGGAAAAGATGCCAAGGTATAAATCAATGAAAAAGTTACAAAAAAAAAAAAGATAAAGGTAAAGGTACATAATTTCTGAGTATGAAAAATTTAATAAAATATAATCATCACATCATCATAGCAATAACAATAATGATGCTATACCTGCACCAAAGATAGAGTTAATATTGGCTTGGTTTATTTGTTTTTTTATTTTATTTTATTTTATTTTTTGGTTTTTTGGATTTTTTTATTTTTTTATTTTTATTTATTTATTTATTTTGAGTCAGGGTTTCTCTGTGTAGCTCTGACTGTCCTGGAGCTCACTCTGTAGACCAGGCTGGCCTGGAACTCAGAAATCTGCCTGCCTCTGCCTCCCAGAGTGCTGGGATTACAGGCGTGTGACACCACCGCCCGGCTACTAACCCTCACCTTCTCTATTAGTTACTGTTCTGTTGCAGTGACAAAATCCATGGCCAAGGTAATTTATAAACAAAGAGTCTGTATGGGATTATGGCTCCAGGGGTTAGAGTCCGGGATGGCTGACCCTGGTGTCGATGCAGAAATGGACACTGAGGGCTCACACCTTGTGGTTCACGCGCCAGCACACAGCCACGAGGAGGGTGAGGCTCTTAGCTCTTAAAGCCCTACCCGGTGACTTCCTCCAGGAAGGCCGCACCTCCTAAGCTGCCCCAATACTACCAACAGCTAGGTACCAAGTATGTAAACTTAGGAGACTGTGTGGTGGTCATCACGCCACCACATTGTCCTACTAAACAGAGGTCATGAGACAAGATCAGGACAAGATGTTTCCTGGGGAGCAGAAAATGCAAAATGGTGAATAAATATGACAAAAATCAAAAACACCCTCATGCCTTTTAGTAGTTGAAGGAATGAAAACAAAAGTAATGACGACAGCGCCTTATCAGATCCGTTTATCTCCTCCTCCTCTCCCTTCCCCTTCCCCCTCTCCCTCCATCATCCCTGTCCATTTTCAGGGCCAGAGTCCTGCAGTGCTGGGGGGTGTGGCCTGAGCTGTTGCAGCCTTTCTGTTTTTGAGAAACAGGATGTAAGAGCTGAAAAGGAGGGGGGAGGGGAAGCTTGCCTTTGCAGGCATCTGAGCAGGAGAGGTAACTCACGGTGCCACAGAACATGCGTGGAAGGGGCTTCACAGCAGGTATTTGCACTGGCGAAAGACCAAAGACCAAACAAAACAATCTGCAAATCACGGAGCTCTTGCAGAGGACCCAAGTTAGGTTGACAGCACCCACGTGGGATTGCTTCAAATCGGTCGCCTGTTACGTCAGCTCTAGGGGATGTGTTGAGCTCTTCTGGCCTCCGTGGGCCATATGCACATTTCCACACCCGGACACGACTCGACCAGCCTGGTGTCTACCATGCTCTGCTCACTTCTCAGTTCACGAATTCTCTTCCACACACCAGCCACACTATCCAGTGTTCTCCCATTTCTGAGATGTCCGTTCCACCAGCGAGCTCCGCCATTCCTCTTTCTGCTCATTCGACAGACATTTACTGAGCAAATCCCGTATGTCAAGCACTGTAGGGTACAGAGACCGATTATTGGAACTGTTTCCTGGGGGTGGAGTGGTTCGCTGTCCACTTACATAGCATGTTAATCACTTTTCTGTCACGGTAACAAATATCTTGAGGTAATCAACTTACAAAGAAAAAGTTTGTCGGGCGATGGTGGCGCACGCCTTTAATCCCAGTACTCTGGGAGGCAGAGGCGGGCAGATTTCTGAGTTCGAGGCCAGCCTGGTCTACAGAGTGAGTTCCAGGACAGCCAGAGCTACACAGAGAAACCCTGTCTCGAAAAAACCAAAAAAAAAAAAAAAAAAAAGAAAGAAAGAAAAAGTTTGCTTTGATGCCAAGTGTAGAGAGGTGTGGCTGGCCGGCTTCCTAACTTCCTAAAGGTGTTGTCCTTCACAGGCCCAGGAAGCCAGAGAACAGTTAAGGAAAGAAAGAGCATTCCATGTAACCAATGACTGAAGACCTATGACTGGTCCCCACCTCTTAGAGCTCCCGCCATTTCCAAATATCACCTCCCTGGACATCAGCTGTCCAATATGTTGGTTTTGTGAAGACATTTAAAATCCAAATGATAGCCAGGCAATGGTGGTCTACACCTTTAATCCCAGCACTCATGGAGGCAGAGGCAGGCGGATCTCTGAGTTCGAGGTCAGCCTGGTCTACAAAAGTGAGTTCCAGGTCAGGCAGGAACTCTGGCTTTCAACAAACAAACAAACAAGCCAAATTATATAAAGGAGACAGAGATCCTTTCGTAAGCGATATCTTAGCTGGTTGTAGGACTGAGACCCAGCCGTGCTGACCTCCCCAACCAAGCTGTGCTGCTGTGAGGCGAGGACAGAAGAGCTTGTGTGGTAGTCTGACTTGGCAGGAACCTGGCTGACTGACTGCTGAGGGAGAGCGAGAGACCTGCATCACCGCTTTGTGTGCCCTGATGATGTTCTAAAGTGGCATCCTCTTCTAGCTAGAATAACAGTAATTAATAACTAGCGCCCTGAGTGTCTTGCAGACACCAATGCAGTTATTCCTGACCCAATCCTCCTGGAGAAACAGTATTATCTTTGTAGAGGGCAAGAAACTGAGACCCAGAAATATTAATTAAATGATTTCCCCAAGTCACAGCCATTATCAGTCTAACTAAGCCCCTTGATTCTGTGTGTTATGATTTCGTGTGCTTGGCTGTCTTGTTTCAACACACTGCCACGGGTGGAAAGTCAGAGCCCATCACTGGCTCCATTAACCAAAGAATGTGCATTCTGGGATTGAAGTCCAGTGAACTAGAAGCTCGGAGCCTGACAAAATACTCCTACTTGCTTTGATAATCTTCCAGACCTATGCTTGAGAAAGCCCTATCACACTATCCAAAGCCCTTCCAAAACCTAACAGATCTGTGTGATGGCTGATTTCACACACTTAGTCTGACCCTCGCCGCCCGCCCGCCTGCCGAGTGTCTTCAAGATGGATTCACAGACTGTCGGTCCCCTACCTCGCAGACTTCAGGTGGGAAGTCCTTATGGCGGTTGCCTTGTTGAACCTCCCACCCCTTCAAAACTGTGACTTAGCTGACAGGTTCCAAGACCGCGTTCTTGAATGTGAGAGAATTGGAGACGTTTTTTACTGTCACTTTTTCTAAGCCTGAAGCTTTGAGGGAGGAGAGGATGTGAGTATTTGGATTCCTGTTGGAGAGCACGTTTGAAGGGGGTGACAAATGGACCCTCGCTTTGGATGATAAACTGGTAAGTGGGGTGTGCGTGCACGATTGTGTGTGATGGGAACCGGGGGGCGAGCTGCAGGCCACGGTAGAAAGGCCACTTACGTGTGTGCACACAAAGGCTTGCATGTGTGTGCAGAGTAACGGTGGTGCACGCCCTCGCTGTCCCTCACCCCCTCGCTCACACCGTGGGAGGTGCCAGGAGGTGCCGGGAGGATGCACAGCCCTTATCATTCCATCCCTAGCCTGGCATTTGTTTAAACAGAGCGTGAGAATGGAAGGGAGGGAGGGGTTGGACAAACAACCGCTCCTCCTCTCCTACCCAGGAGGCTTCGCGGCTTTTCCAGCGGTAACCTTACCCCTACCGCTACCCCATATATCCCAGCTCTGGAGACCAGTCTCAGAGAAACACACTCAGTATAAAGGCTGAGGTTGGTTGTGCAGCTCCGACGCTTTGCTCTGCGTTCTTGGAGGTGAGCACACGGCACCCTCGAGTGATGCGCTGCCCCCGTCTCCTCTTCTACTTTCTACTTGCTGAGGCTAAGGCTCAGGGAAGCACATTTGGCCTGAGCTCACAGTCCCAATAGAGAAGCCGAGAGAGGCTCAGGTCCGAGCCCTCTTACCACCCTCCAGCTCAGACATTTTGCCTTTGCCCTCGGTTTTCTTGGCCACAGAATTCTGGCTTCCACGTCCTCCCTGTGTTCAGTCCTCAGCCAAATTCTCCCAAATTCCCACAGTGTTTGAGCTGACTGTCTTCTACGAGACTTGCCAGTTTTAACAGTGTATTATCGTCATTTATACAACACAGGGCATGCAAGCAGAGATTGTTTCTTTTTGTTTTTTGTTTGTTTGTTTCTCCTTGCCAGTGTGTCTTCCCTGGTACCACTTATGAGGTCTGCCATCTGCAGACGAGAAGGAAGAGGCCCCTCTGATGAGAACTGGTGGGACATTCTGGGATACAGATTTGGTAACGGGCGAAGCTGAGAAGGATGGGCCTCTGGGTTTGTTAAATTGAGCAGACCTTGCACAGTCCTGTGCATCTTTCTCTCCACGTCTGGGCCCTGACCTCCCCAGGACCTCTGTGGCTCGGGAGTTGTGACTGTCCCACTTTTCTCAGAATTCCTGTTCAGACTGTTTCCTGTCGGCAGAGTCGAAGCTTCCACAGATCCCTGGAAGGCGGGTGGCAGGGCAGGGCTCTGCCTCCTTTCCCTTCCCAGTCACACCGAAAGATCTTCTTGATGTCAGCTGTTCTTAAATGGCACAGACTGACATGCCACAGGGACTTCAAAACACTGTGTGAAATGCCCTCCTCAGCTGTTAATTCTGCCAGGAATGCCCACTCTCTGTCCCTCTGTCTGTCAAATCTCTGTCTGTCTCTGTAAGGGTCGGAAAATCTCGATGAACAAAAACCCCAGACTCAGTATGCAAAAACAGAGTGTTTATTCTGCATAAGGGGGGTGGGGTGGGAGTGTCAACCATTCTCTAAAATGGTGACCCTAGACAAAGGCACGCAGGCCTTCATATAGGAAACCAGAGGAATACTCTAGGGTTAGGTAATATAAAATTTCACTGGTGGGTGCTAGGGAGTCACAGGTAGTCAGCGGTCTGCATTCCTATGCCATGTTTAACCACGTGATGAAATAGGGCTGCCCAGGGCAGGCGGCCCATTCTGAGAGGAGACCTCGTCCTCGACTCTCAGGACATAACTGAGAACAAGGGATTTAAGTTCACATCCTGATCCAGTTTGGGGCAGAAGAGACTTGTCTTGAGAATGAACCCATTGCTGTCTTTCCTGCTGTGGGCCGCCCTTAAACACATGTTTGGGTGTGTTGTTCAAGAGCTTTACATTTTTTCTCTTTAACCGTTTCCTAACCACTCGGTCTGAGCTACTCTGGCACAACGTTTCACTCATAATTCTACTGAAATAATTGCCAATAAGTTAGTAGTAGGCAGGGGCCAGGAGGAAGGAGCTAGGGCAAACAATTTGTGAGTATAATTATTACTCCTGTTCAGCATACAGCCTTACACAGGACACTAATCTGAGTGCTTGTGCTACCATTAGGCAGTCATAGGCGGAATAAGCTTGTTCGAGGTCAGCCTAAACTGTGTGTTAAGGAACAAGGCCAACAGATGGCTCAGATGCCACTGCTCCTACCCTCTCTCTCTCATAGCAAAGATCTTAGCAAGTCTGGAAGATAGCCCTTGTGTCTTGCTTCGGAAAGCCTCAAACTGTTGCCCCCAAAGGGAAATCACAGGTTTTTCTATACTATACTTCCTCAAAAAAAAGTACCAAAGTCAGATTGCCTTGACCCATCATCTGCCTGCCGCAGCCTAAGCGGATGAAGACCCGTGTGGAGAGGACTTGCTGACACTGTCCCCGGCATATCCTGATGCGCTATGGCCTCTCCAAGGACAGGTGTGATCGACTCTCTTGCTGAAATACAGAAAGGCCACGGAGAAGTGGCCTGTGTCTCCGCATGCAGCCGACTGCCAAGCAAAGCGTTGCTGGCTCCCAGGATGCACTGGCCCCTCGGAGGGCGGCCTGAAGATGTTCCTACCCTCAGTACCACACCCTGCACTTCAGCTTCTGTGGCATGGCTACTGATGCTGCCCACAAGGTCTGTGAGTGTCTTCCTACCACTGTGGAAAACAGTCCAGAGTCCACTTTAAATCCCGAGGGCAGCATCCCTTGAGTGTGTAGCCCCTGGGAATGGAGGAAATTCCTCTGGTCCTGTCTCCTACCAGTGTCGGGGCAACCCCACTCATCAGGCCCCTCTGCCCCTTGGTCAACTTTTGTTGTCTCCCAAAAGGACTCCCTGCTTGCTTGCTTGCTTGCTTGCTTGCTTGATTGATTGATTGATTTCTTTCTTTTGGCTTTTTGAGACAGGGTTTCTCTGTGTAGCCCTGGCTGTCCTGGAACTCACTCTGATGACCAGGCTGGCCTCAAACTCAGAAATCCTCCTGCCTCTGCCTCCCAAGTGTTGGGGTTAAAGGTGTGCACCACCACTGCCCAGTAACTCCCTGCTTTCAAAAAGGTAGGTGTAATTTTGAGCCCATTACACTCAGGCTAGATCATTATGTTCCACATGTCAGCACGTGAGGGACATGAGATGGTGTCTCTCCTCTCCCCTATGTGGCCTGTGCCCAGGATTGGGTCAGTCATCTGTACAGACTTAGACGGATGTAAGCGAGGAGAGGAATCTCACTCAGTCTTCTCCAAGTTTCTCCCAGGTCACTTAACTGTTTATGTTTCTTTTTTTTTTTTAGATTTATTTATTTACTTACTCATTTATTTAGTTAATGTATATGATGCAGCTGTACTGATGGTTGTGAGCCACCATGTGGTTGCTGGGATTTGAACTCAGGACCTTTGGAAGAACAGTCAGTGCTCTTAACCACTGATCTATCTCGCCAGCCAGCCCTGCTTATGTTTCTATTTGTCTCCTTCCCTTTGGTAAATTGTTTAATCACTAATGATACATTGCTCATAAATAAGTATTTGAAGAAAATGCCTTCTAATTTTCCATACAGAAGTAATTTGTAGAGAATAAAATCATTTTTGCAGAAAAAGGTGAAGAGATACAATTTGTAATTTGGCTAGTACAGTTAATCCCATAAAGATAGCCGAGGATGTGACCGACCACAGTGTCACCCGTGTGTATGGAGACAGAGTTAGAGCCTTTTAGTTTTAATCAGTTTTAATGAGAGGTGGAATGGAGCAGAAAGGAAGAGAAAAACATGAGTGCTTTATGATTCCAAAGCTGAGTGTAGCTTCATGAAGATGTATGCTCTCTGTGTGTGCGCATGCGTGCGTTCACTTACGCATGCTCACTTGTGCGCATCCCGCAGGTACTGGGGCTTTGTGTCTAAACCGCAGCTTGTCCTGGGCTTCAGTCGAGCAAAGGCTGAGAGCTGCCTCTCTAGGGCCCCTCGGCCTCGGACCAGCCACCTCTGTGACTACTTCCTCTGGCCACTGTGGACACCACTTCTCTTTCTCCAGCTGAACTTTCAAATAGATTTCCCCCCACTCAGAGCCAAGTCATGCATTCCTGACTGGTTGTGCCATCTTGTTGGGCTCTTGTTTTTGGAGGGGAGTTTCAGAAATAGTGTTAGGTAAACACTGGAGAAATGACATTCATGGCTTCTACTTGTTTATAAATGATGCCTGCTGCTATTTTTAAGTGTTGTTCAATTTTAACGTGGTGTTCTGCCGCCCACTTGCATGCCTGTAGCCGTGTAGAAAGTATGGAACCGCGTGTAAGGGAGGCTGGTGCTGTGGTGCAGAACCCTGATGAGGATTTGCAAATGTCTGTCCGCCTTTGAGTTACCTGAGACAGGTCAATAACAGGTTGCTAGGGAATGTTGCAGAAGAGCTGTCTTCACTGCTGCATTTCTCTTTAGGAGCCGTGCTAGTTTGATGAGAAATGTCGTCACTACAAGTGGGTAGTTACACACTTGGTCCACAGCCCGTGGTTCTGTTTAGGAAGATGGAACCTTTAAGGGGTGTGGCCTTGTTGGAGGAGGTACATCACTGGGGGTGGGCTTTGAAGTTGTATAGCCCCACCCCACTCCCCCTTTGCTTCCTATGCAAAGATGCTCTCAGCTAGCTTACTATTTCTGCCACCTTGCCATGCAGTCCTCACCATTATCCTCCCCCTCCCCCTCCCTCACCCACTCCCCCTCTTCCCCTCTTCCCCTATACCCCCTTTCTTCCTCTTTTTAGAATTATAAGTCAACATCTGCCCTTTCTTCCATAAGTTTCCTTTGGTCATGGTGTAGCCAATACAGGAGCCCACTGAGAACATGCAGTTCAGTGGTGTCTGTGAGCAAACACCTGGATGTGTAAAACTGGCAGACAGCTAAATGCCGACTGCGTGTCAGACACCGAAGCCCGCGCACCCCGAGCTGCACCCCGAGCTGCTGGCGGTGTGTGCACACGAAAGGCTACGATGGCAGTCCTCGTAGATGCCAGCCCTCCGTTTAGCGCCTGGCTGTTACGTTGCTATCAGACATAGCAACTCTTTTCCTTAAGACAGAACTCAAGAGTTGAAAGGAGGTGAAATGAAAGGAAGGAAACGGAGCCAGCTTTCCAGTCCTTATCAGAGTTAAATATTAATAGATACTTGGCATGAGGCAGCGGACATCGTTTCCTGATCCTTCGCGGTAGGGGCAGCCTTCGGGTTGGGTGTATGTTGCTGATTCTCCATTTGACTGTATTTGTTAGTCATCGTGTTTCCATGTCCTGATGAGAGGGTGACAGATCCGTATACATCGAAAGATATCATCAGCAGGTGAGGACAGGTCTGCCTTGGCCTGAATTTCTTGTCACATCTCCTGATCTACATAAAATATAAAACTAAGAGAGCATACTTTAAAGGATGTGTTGCAGACCATTACTTATTGAATTAAACAAAGGGCAACTCTTAACTGCCTGGAACGCTGACTCCAGTTCAGAGGATCCAACGCCTTGTGACTTCAGCAGTCACCAGTATTCATGTGCACTTTCTCTCTCTCTCTCTCTCTCTCTCTCTCTCTCTCTCTCTCTCTCTCTCTCTCTCTCTCTCCTTCCCTCTCCCTCCCCTCCCTCCTCCTTTATACAGAAACACACAGACACACATACAAAGATGCACTAACATATATACACACATACCCACATGCAAACACACATATACTCACAGAGAAATACATGCACTCACAAACACATAAACTCATGCACAGACACAGATGTATACACACATACATGCGGAGACACACATGCACCCTCACCCTCACACACAGACATACATGCGCTCACACATATACACACATACCGATGCACAGACACGTGTACATATGCGTGCACGCATGCACAGACATATGCACTCACACAAACACACAGGCACTCACATGCACAGACACACACGCACTCACACGCACATGCACATGCACGCACACACACTCACACATACCCACTCACCGATAATCATATACAGAGAAACAATTTTAAAAATAAAATTTTCGAGGCTTAAAAAAAAAAAAAGAATAATTTGTCTAAAAGTAAGGACCGGCATGATAGGTTCTCCTAACAAAGTGCCATCAGAGGAGCCTTACAGGGAAGGCCGTGGGCACCTCTAGCCGGGCCACTGTCCAGTCTGAAGCACAATTCCAGCGTCCACCATGTGTCTTACAGAGCAACTCAAAGGAGCCAGTGAGAGGCATTGAGGGGGCGTGTCCAGGACCCTGAGCAACACTGCCTCCTGGTGGCCAAGTGAACAGCATGCAACCCATACAAACCAAAGACAGCTCTCCACAAGTGCTTCACACACTTCACGGCTCTCCACAGTTGACCCAAAACCGTGCTGTACAAGTTTTGCTAGCTCCCCCCGCCCTTTGCTTGTCCAGACTTTCTTCTCCCTACAGCCTAGGGACAGCCTGTAAGTTATTAGCTCTTGCAGCAGGGCTTTTATCGCCTACTCCCAGTACTGGTAATGAGACTGTATTTCTGATGTATTGGTCACTTAATGTTTAGGAGAAAGAGTGAAGCGAATAAATAGTCTCTGGCTGCATTTCTATTTAACGCCATGTTGCTTGCAGGCGTGGATGGAGGAAAGAAAACGTGTGCATTATTCTAAGTAATTTCAGTTCAAAGTTATCCATCTTTCTCTGTTACATTCTTTCTCTTGTGTAAGGGGAAAATTATGTCAAGCGTGGTATATCTGAAGGTCCCATACGTAAAGACTGACTATAAATCCATAGTGTCAAGAAACATAATATAGACATGAAGAATGAATCCTACTTGGAATTTTTTTCTTTAAAAAGGAGGGGTGGGGGCTGGAGAGATGGCTCAGCAGTTAAGAGCACTGACTGTACCTCTAGTTTCAGAGCATGTGCATGGTGCACATACATACATGCAAGGTACATACTCTACATATAGCATTTAAGAAAAATAAATAAAAAGAGAGGAAGGGAAAAGAGGGACTGTTGGAAGAAGAGACCTTTATTACAGCAACAGCTGGCCTGTTGTGACTCTGAAGCTCTCTTCCCTCAGGAGTGAAGCCATCCCTTGAGCCAGGCGACCCTCACCCTGGTCCTTGTCTATGCCCCTGAAGCAGCTCTGAATGCTACCCTACGACAGCAGTTCTCATTGAAGAGAGCACTCCGACCCGGAGGAAGCCAGGCTGTCCGTGGCCTTAGGAGCAAGAATGTTTGTGATCATGAGAGCCAGACTCTGCCCTGCAATCCTGCAACCCTCGGGACTACTTAATTTAGTGGTCCCCGGAGACAGGCGTCTGGGAGCTGAATGCCGCAGGCGAACTCTCTCCTGACCTGGCATGGCTTACGAAGAAATGAATTGTAGGCCTCAAACTTTGACTTAGTAAATAGAATGAGGTAAATAAAGAAGGATAAGGAGGAAGCCACGCACAGAACGAGGAGGGAAACTGCAATTTAAACCACCATCTTCTAAGAGCGACCGGTTTTTAGTTCCTTAGCCATTTATAGTGGGGAGGTCTGATCTTAAGTTTAAGGACGTTTTAATTTGTGATGCTCCCTGGGTTGAGAACTGCAAAATATTTGGTGCCTTTTTGAAATCCACTGTAATTACATTTGGCCTTGTACAGACAGTACTCTGTGCCTTGTGTAACGACCCTTGGGGCATTTGTTTACTGTGACCTGCTGTGACAAAGGATGCAAAACAACAGAGTAATTGATTCCTTTTAAGTTTGGGAGGCCAAACTGGGCCTGTCTGCCTGGCTTCCCTCTAAACGCCTAAGCAAAAGCCCTTTCCCCCAATGTGGCAGCCTGTGTTTCTGGGCCCCTGGTGGCTTTGGCTCCAGCCTCTGCTTGCCTAACTGTGTAGTCCCCTCTGCCTCCAACCCTCCCCAGCACCCCAAATAATCCTGGGCAATCTCTCCGATGCAAATAACCTTAACTTGATCTCTGAAGAATGTTTTCTGCCACGTAAAATAATATGTTCCCATGTTAGGGGGACGAGGGTGTTAAAGCTGTGGACTGTGTTGAATCGGCATCCTAGACTGTCACACAATGAGGAAAGCCAACTACAGCAGAGGGAAGCTTTGTAAGGTCAATGGGTGCCGAATTCTGTAGAATATGTAGCATATGTATACATATATGGAGTATATGTATGTGTGTATATGTGTGTATGTGTCTATGTGTGTATGTGTATATGTGTATATGTATGTGTGTATGTGTGTGTATATGTGTAGGTGTAGGTGTGTGTATGTGTATACAAAGCATATGTACATGTGACAAAGATATATATGGGTCCTGGGACTCGAACTCAGGTCGTCAGGCTTGGTAGCAGTACCTCTACCACTGAGCCCTCTCCCTGATCCCTCTTCATTCATTATTCTGCTGGTTTGACACTGCCCACTGCTTCTGAGGGCCCACTACCCCCTGGAGACCTCCAAGCCCCACTCTAGTTGCACTGGCTCGTTTCCTCTGGCTGTGCAGTGCCTTTGCCTTGAAGAATTCACATTTTAACTGGTTGTTAGCCATGGCTCAACACAATGACATGAGTTCGCAGCTTCACAAGTGATGTCCTAGGAAGGGCAAAAATGTTCTCTGGCTTTCCTTTGTGGTTCCCTGAGCAGCGCAGTGTGGAGCCCCAGGAACAGCATTCCCAATAGAGAGCTGCAGTCAGAGGCTGAGGGAGCAGATATCACCACTGACGCACACTGACCAATGTCTGAAGTGCTTTGTGTGTGAAGTCTCTGTGCTGAGGCCGATGAGAGAACACACTGTAAAAGTTTGACTCTCCTGGGTATTAAGGCTGAAATTTTAGGACAGGGACCTGGTCACCTTGGAGGCTAGAAATTGGGAGTGGCCTAATTATGGTGGACCCAGAAGCCCCTCTGCAGCCCTGTGGATGCCACTGAAGTCTCGCTTCTCACTGAAAGGGCTTGTGCCAGGCTGAAAGCACTGGCCTTTCTCCATCTTTACCTCTGTGGAGAGCATCAAGCTTCCCAAGGCTGCTTCTCGCAGTGTACGGTGAGACAATCACCCCCATGTTTTAGATTCACTGGCACACAGTGGAGGCTTGTCCGTGCCTAATTAAAACCCAAATTCACGAAGTACTTACTAACATGAGAAACATAGGTATTAGCTTTTTGCATAAAATTAGAGCATTTAATACTCAGAACTACCATAGACTGACTGATCCCATTAGTTTAAAGAGTAAAATTGACATAAAACCCAAACTGCTTGAAGCTGAAGTCTCAACACTGACAGCCATTGGCCTACCAGAGGCATGAATGCTCATTTGTAAGGGTTTTTAAAGAAAATTCTTCCAGGGCTGGAGAAATGTCAGATTTGGCTTCCAGAACCTACACTGCAGCCCACAATTATCAGTAACTTCCCTTCTAGGGGATGCTGCGCCACCTTCTGGCCTCTGTGGGTATCAGGCATGCACCTGGTGCAATACATACATACATACATACATACATATGCAATACATACATAAATTTTAACAAAAGAGAGAGAGAGAGAGAAAATTCTTATAACAATGAACAATGGGAGTGTTGCCTGCATGAGTTCTCTTTCTTCTCAGAAAAGCCCTGATGTATGTTTGGTAAACATCGGCAGGGGCTGCAATTCTCGGTTTAGTTAACCACAGAACTGGAGTTCAAAACCAGGTGAACGCTGGCCCTGAGATCAGAAATACAGAAATAGCTGACAGCACCCTCGTTGCCAAGGTACTGAATAGGGGGGGGGGGGCGGAGGGAGGAAGGATTGACAGAAGATACAGACTCAGGTCATTCAGTAAGGAGAATGCCAAAGCTTTACTGAGGAACCAGCAATATATACCAGAGGCCAGAAAGAGCAACAGGAAAAAAAACAATTATAGCCATAGGTTAGGCACCTGGGGAGTCCTACCACATCTGGAGGGAAAACAGGAATCAAATTAAACCGCAGGGTGTTCTGCTCTCAGGAAACCTGTGCAAACAGCTCAGCTGGGGGCATTGAGCTAAGCTCACCGGTTCTGTGTTTGAGGCCAGCCTGGTCTACAGAGTGAGTTCCAGGACAGCCAGGGCTATACAGAGAAACCCTGTCTGGGGCGGGGCGGGGCGGGGCGGGGGGGGGGGGGAACAGAGACACCATGGCAGGCAAGAAGACAAGGCCTCTGGTCTTTCCGAGTATGTTTTGTAAAGACTCAGAAAGGTGCACCTACCACAGTCTCTTTCCCGAAAATTTCACTGGCAGCCTGTCCCAAATCCAAAGATGAACTGAAAGGTGCTAAGGGTGTTAGGCGTGAGGAAGGAGGGGGTACTTGAGGGGCAGACGGGACCACATCAGGAGTTCTGGGGCGAAACACAGCAGAGACAATGAAATGAACACTGTGAGGTTTAAAACGGGCAGTGGTAAAAAAAAAACCAATGCTTTTATGAAGGGGGGTGAGAAGTGGTGACTGTGGAAGTTTGGAAACCAATGTGTGGTGCATTTCGTTCCTAATCCTGGCAACAAAGAGCCACAAATGTAGTGGTTTAAGAATGGAAATTATCGAGCCAGACCGTGGGGGGCGCATGCCTTTAAATCCTAGTACTCAGGAGCTAGAGGCAGGTGGTTCTCTGGGTTCAAGGCTAGGCTGGTCTACAGAGTGAGTACCAGGATAACCAGGGTTACAGAAAGCCCAATGTGGTAACTGAGACACAGCTGTAACCCTACCCTTGGGAGGTGAAGACAAGAGGAGGAGTTTATAGTGGTTTAAATAGTAGGCGTGGCCTTGTTGGAGGAAGTGTGACACTGTGGGGGTGGGCTTTGAAGTCCTGTGCTCAAGCTCCACCCACGGCAGAGGTGACGATCCTCCAGGCTGCCTTCCCATGGCTCCTCCAGCACCATGTCTGCCTGCCACTAACGTGCTTTCCGCCATGATGATAACGGACTGAATCTCTGGAACTGTAAGCCAGCCCCAGTTTTCTTTTATAAGAGTTGCCTTGATGATGGTTTCTCTTCACATCAATGGAAACCCTAAGACAGAGTTCAAGGCCAACCTCAGCTACATAGAAAGTGTGAGACCAGCTTGGGCTACTTGAGACCTTATTAATTAATAATTAATTAATGAGTAAATAGTTTAACTATTCTAATCATTCGAATTATCTTGAGGTGGTAATTTGAAATGTTATTATTTGAAGAAATTAACCTGGCCTGATATGATGGCATTGCCTAAATTTTTTTTTTTTAATAATATGGGATTGGGGGTGGTCAGATAATAATTAATTAAATTTAGAGACAGGGTCTCACTGTGTACCTCTTGACTGCTCTGGGATTCCTTATGTAAACCATCCAGACCTCAAAGTCACAGAGGTCCGTCAGCATCTGCTGTTCTGAGTACTGGGATTAAATCCACATGCTACCATACCCAGTGAGGAGTGGTGATTTTTGAGATAGCCTCTTACTGTGTAGCTCAGGCTAACCTCAAACTTGTGGTCTTCCTGCCCCGACCACTCAGGTTTACATATGCATACCATTACGCTCAGTTGAAATTCTGGATTCTATTGGCTTCATAAAAATTGTATTTACCTCCAACCTCAAGTGTTCTGGCAGGAAAACAAATTTTTTTTTCATGAAAAATAGGTCCAAGAGGACAGATTTTATTACATTTTGTTTCGATGTCTTATGTTTTGCTTTTTAAGATTTATTTAAAAGCCCTGATCACATGGCACTAGAATTCATATTTATGGTTAAATAAATAATACATATGTTTGTTTGAGGAAAATCAAGTTTGAACGAGAGGCACTTCAAATCTCTGTGTCCTGAATTGATTTAGCAGCCTTCGTCTGGATTCGCTGTGTTCAGAATTCCTGCTTTGCCCCACTCTGTTCTTGCAGGAAGCATTTTACCAGCCTTCAGTTCTTCCCCTGCTTTTCTGCCTTAGCTGTTCTGTTCCCCTGCCTTTCTGTTTGCAGTCTCACACCTTATCTGACGAGTAATTCCTTCATCTTAATGGATAAGAGAAACCCAGAAAAACTTCACCTGCAAAATAAATTGTTTAACCTATACACTATGCCCCTTGGAGAATTCCATAACTTTCCAAATCAAACATGCTCTTAAAAGTTCACAAAGTGATAGCAATAGTTAGGCTCTTTTCAAAGTATTGCCACACCCTGTCTAATGCAGGGGATTAGTAGTTCTTTGGTTTCTGCCCCAGTCACCAAATACACAGCCCCCAAGCCATAGGAAAAATGATCAAGTTTGATAGAGAATTAAAGAAAGCATATCTGCTCCAGACAAAAACGTACTGTGAACTGTGCTTGAGCAGAGCTTACTATAGTCAAATTTCATCTGATTGACTTATTGGGCTGGTAATCTGGAGCCCCGTGATCGATTAATAATGTCTGCATGGGTGCGGAATTTGGAACTGGGGTTGTGGGGGTTTGAATATGCTTGGCCCATGGGAAGTGATAGCATTAGGAGGTGTGGCCTTGTTGGAAGGAGTGTGTCATCGTGTAGGTGGGCTTTGTGGGCTCCTAGAGCTCAAGCTCCACCCAGTGTGGAAGAGTTTCTCATGACTGCAGTCAGATCAGATCAAGATGTAGAACTCTCAGCTCCTTCTCCAGCACCGTGCCTGCCTGCACGCTGCTGTACTCTCCGCCATGATGATAATGGACTGACCCTCTAAACCTGTAAGCCAGACCCAATTAAATGTTGTCCCTTATACAAGTTACCTTGTTCACGTCTCTTCACAACAGTGGAAACCTGAAGATGGTGGTGCATACATTTTATCCTTAATAACTCTACAAAGTGTCAACATAATGCTCCCCCCTCCCACCCCATTTTAACGGGTGTCTTGTTGGAAGGAAAGCATTTGGATTTTGGAATCAGATTGCAGCCATGCATCTACCTAGCAGTATGACGGCCAGAGGTGTCAGCTTTTCTGTGCTCTATGAAACAGGTCTAGCAATGCCAGTATGGTACAATGACTAGACTAATGATCAGAACAACAGCACACAGTGCACGTGAGCCCTTGAAGGTCTTCCCAGGTGAGACCCGCTTGGTCATTCCCATTTTTACCTCATGGTCTTCCCACACAGCTTCCTCTCATGACATAGGCTTTAGGTCTTGAGGCTGTGATGGAAAGGAGGACTAACCAAAGCTAAGCCAATCATCCACTCGGAGTTAAGCTTCTGACTCCTTTCAGACAACTGAGTCTTCTCTCTGGGGAATCTGTGAGACCTTTGATAGCTGGGGAGTGAGACCTTTGATTTCTGTTCGCATGTGGCCACAGAGCCACGTAGGTTCTCTGTGTGAAGTCAAGAAAGAATATCTGACAGTCTAGCTTCCAAACGTGGGGCACCTGGGGCAGGCTGGAACCTCTCCTCTCTGGGCCTCGTGCATGGTCATTCTTCCTAGGATTTATCCTACAGAATCCTCCATTCCCAGCCCAAGTGTTGTAGTTTCCACTGTAGACTGTAGTTTTTCAGTCTCATTCACTTTAGACAAGATGCAGACTCAAAATACTTCTGACCCACATCGCAATTATTACTGTGTCTGATTTTTGAAAGATTTATTTATTATTATATATAAGTACACCATGGCTGTTGTTAGACACACCAGAAGAGCGCATCAGATTTCATTACGGATGGTTGTGAGCCACCATGTGGTTGCTGGGATTTGAACTCAGGACTTTCTGAAGAGCAGCCAGTGCTCTTAACCACTGAGCCATCTCTCCAGGCCCCTATGTCTGATTCCTAAGGAGTTTGATTTCTGTACAGCTATGACTTAATGACACTCTGCCCATGTTTCCTGTTTTCCCATTACAGAGAAGCCTTAGAACCCACAGTTGCTTTTAAAGGCCTTACTTATAGCTGTATTGTGTTAAATAACTGGGCTATAATATTTACTAATGATGACATATTGGAAATGTTGTTTCTTGAAGAGGTATAAGTAGATAGGTTTATTCCCTAAAATGGTTATCACTGAATGGTCTGTTAAATTCAAACAACGCCACAGTTGGGTTTTTGTGGTTGGTGTTGTTTGTTTTGTTTTGTGGGGTTTTTTGTTTTTGTTTTTGGTTTTGGTTTTTTTGTTGTTGTTGTTTGTTTTTGTGTTTTTGAGACAGGGTTTCTCTCTATAGCCCTGGCTGTCCTGAAACTCACTCTGTAGACCAGGCTGGCCTCGAACTCAGAAATCCACCTGCCTCTGCCTCCCAAGTGCTGGGATTAAAGGCGTGTGCCACCACTGCCCGGCCTTGTTTTGTGTTTTTTAAGAGGCTGTTGAGGTAAGTTGGCACTGCAGGTTGAAAGCTCCGCCATCCCCACCTCACAGGGTCCACTGCAGCTGTAGAAATGTCCCAGGCAAGTGCGCCAGCCAGGCGGAGACCAGAAGCCAGATGTGTGGCATTGTAGGTTCAGCATGGTCTGACATGGTTAGCTCTGTCCCCATGTCTCCAGCATCTGGCCATAGTTCATCTTCTACTGATGTAATCTGACCAACCTGAGCCGCAAAGAAAGAACACCAGTATCACACTGCTGTGTCTTTTCCTGAATGCTGCCCCTTGTAGAATAAACTCTGTCTACCGGAAAGCATTTGCCTGTCTGTGCTCACACACACTACCTGTGGCCAGCAGGACAGCACACACCTAGAACCCCAGCGCTCGTGAGAGAGGCAGACATTCCAGGCTATCTTGGCCCCACAATGAGTTCCAGGCCAGTCTCAGGCATATAACAGATGCTCAATGAGACTCCTCTTCAAACATAAACAAAAATTCTGTTTTCAGCTCTCGTAAGGCAAAAACTCACACTATCATATTTTCTTCTAAAATGACTTCCCCATTAAGTAATGGTGGAAAAGGAGATCTGTGATTTCAATGTCGTTTTTTACATAATCACATGTACATGCACCCACATACACACACATATGCATGCACTTATGTGTGTAGACACATATACACATGCCCCCCCATGCATGTACATACATACATATACCCCCTACAACCAAACACAAATGCATATAAACACACACATACATGCAGGCAGGCACACATTTATGCAGACATGCATGCAGGCACACACATATGCAAACACATACACATAGCTGCACACATGCACACACACATATGCAGGTACACATGCATTCACACATACATGTACATACACGAGTGTATGCATGCATGCACAGACACACAGCCTTGCCCCTGAGAAATTCTCTAAATTATTTAGAATGCTCCCTATGTGAGATGGTTGGAAAGTACACCCTCTCAGACACTCATCGGTAGGAAGTACCAAGGCTGCCAAAGGAAAGCTTGCCTTTCCCATTTTCTCATCCCAGAGCTGACCACAAGCAGAACAAACATTTGCTCATTAGTTTGCATGTCAGCTAAACTCCTACATACTGCTTAGTGTCTTACATTTGACTTATTACACATTGAGTCGTTAAAATATAGTTTCTAATTATTCTCATAATAGCATGGAGATTAAAGGAGTATTTGTAACTTTAACTTTTTCAATCCTTTTTTTTTTTTTTTTTTTTTGGATT